>NW_027466092.1:5162500-5627500 GCF_046127955.1 Nelusetta ayraudi
CCTGCAGGCAGACAGATACATTAGCCGCTAAAATTAATTGCACCCATGGTAAAAGAAATGTTATTTGCGCTCAGGCAGCAGGAACACAGCAGGACACATAATTGTTTGGTGCTTGTGACTCTAATTGCAGATATAGAGAATACAAATCCTTTTGACACATGCAGTGTGTTGTACTCAAAAATACATGCTAAAGTAGGAAGTTGAACAGGAATGTTCAATGTACAATCAGTGGAAATGCAGCAAGAGCAAATGATGGCAGGACACATCTACACACCATCAACCGACACGCGCACGCACGTCATTGACGGATGTGCTCAACATGAGCAGTTAGGTGGTCAATACGTAGCTGAGCAGTTTGTTAGTTGCGATATATAACAGGAGAACACACCATCAACATCCTGTCTTACTTGTCTTGCCATTTCCCAACAGCTAAATTGCTTGGTTGGGCTCACAATGAGCTCATTACCAACACAAGACGCTCGTGATTATCTTAGCCGCGTGTTTACCAGGTAATGTGACTCGAACAAAAAACCAACAGAGGCGCCACCTTTGTAAGTGACCTTTGTCAGATCTATCGTAATGCCGCAGAAGAAGCCCCTTTTCCAAGTTTTTCAAACAGGACTCAAGATAGTATAAGAATATAGAAGACATGCATATATACACAACCAGTCAAAAGTTTGGATACACCTTCTCACGCATTTTTTTTTCTATACAACTTTCTACACTGCAGATAGATACTGAAGGCATCAAATATATGAGCAAGATATATGTGTTTATGCAGCAAAGAAAAACGTGTTAAATAAATATGTTTTTTATGAAAGGTGCCTATTCTGAACACTTAACAAAAAAGCTTTGTTGGCAGCAGAACGGTATTATTATCATCCATGCAACGGTCAACACTTAATACAATAAAGAAACTGTGATGAAAAGTAAAATGATAATAGTAATAATGTCACATCCACAGTAAGAAACTGTGGATGTGAAGTATTCATCTTTATGGATGGATACTTCCATCCATAAAGTATCCATCCATAATTATATATCTTATATTATATAATATATTATATTTGAGCACAGTAGAAGAAATTTAATGGCGTTGCTTACTAATACAAGCATCCGCTAGCTTGCAAACATACTGATGCTCACGTCGGAGGAAAGTCCAAATTGCTAGTCAGTCATTGCTACCAAGTGCAGGCAGCAGCGTTGGACATGTCATATGATCAAATCCATCGTGTCCCAGACTTGTTTTATTATGCAGTATGTACGACATTATGTTATGCAGTATTATGTATTATGCATACATATTATGCAGTATGTACGACAAAGAAGATTTAGCTTATTCCTGACCCTGAGCTCAAGAAGAAGCGGGTCTTGAAAATGGATGGATGGATGGATTGATGGATGGATGGATGGATGGATGGATGGATGGATGGCCTGCTTTTTGGAATTAGATTTCAGTGCAAATTTCTCATAGGGAGCAACTCATTAGTGACATCATGCGCAGTAGGCAATGTTGCTGCACAGCTTCATGTAAGGGTTCATATCTAGCTAGACAGTGGGAAAAGATGACAATTAAGCAAGCATGCCCAGTACCAAAAAGTAACAGTGCACAGCATATAAATGTCAGGAAAGTGTACTGCATGCAGTATCATGTTAGTCCCTGCCATCTGATGTCTCACAAAACTCTGAAAGGTCAACTAAGGTAATTGTCATTTGCATCTTGTTTATCATACAAAATTGATAGAAGCGTGCAAGTTAAGCCAAACTAAAAGGCTGACACATAAGCAAACAGAAACTGAACCTTTATCGCTTCCAAGAATCCCACAGTAGCAGTAAAGAAATCTGTCCAACTTAAGCTCTTAACTATCTGTGTACTTCATTTCGATCCTTTAAGGTTTATTCTCCAATAAAGTCTCCTAAAAACAGGCCATAACAACTGATTTCCCATCGTGATTCTATTGAAGTCACTGGCTTTATCAATCATACAGGGAAGACATTATTGGAACTGGGCGCCTAAGGTCACTCAGAGAAGAATTGCTAATATAATTTTCATTTATTTGTTCTTGGGAATAAAATCCAATCTAACTACATGGTTATTGCAAAAAAATTCTTCTGAACCAGAGGATGAAAACAAGAACCGCAGCCAAATTATGGTTTGATATCAAAACTGTTTCCCTGTCTGTTGTTGACTCAAAATAAAATATCAGCATTTCACCAGCAGTAATTTCTAAATCTGCCAACACAGGATATGGCTAATATTACCCAGCATTGACCAATATAATGCACAAATGTCACCAAAAGAGAAGACAAACGGTAACAATGAGCCAAATGAGAGTGTATTTCATCGTGTCTAACCTTATACAAGTACTAATGTGCATTTTCAGAGTGACACATTAAATGTAGTAACATTTAAGCGCAACATTGTCTAAATGCTTTGGAAAAAAAAACTGATGCGACAGAGACAACAAAAAGAAGAAACACAGTTCAACTTTCTGGCAGGTAAAAAAAAATGTAATAAATACTGCAAGTAAAAGAGTGATGAGAATTTTGATTTGGGGGAGTTGAAGGTCTTAAGCTTCTTAAATGATGTACTTGACTGAATGGGCAATTAAGTAGAGGACTATGCGGAATCCATTTATCACAGACAAACGTGGAGATTTATTAATTTAAATAGTGCCGCACACGCTGAAAACATTTTACGGCCTTTAGCCAAGCCTTATATCACAAAGCAACACTTGGATACCTCTGCATTCGCAAATCCCATGATTTAATTGGACAAGCCATGGACAGGGCTAACAACAGACTAGCCAAGACATGATTAATACAGACCAAATAACTTGAGAACGGAGCTTGGATCTTAAGAATGGATCTTCCCCCTCCAACATGTTTTAGGGTATTAAAAAAAACAAAAAACAAGGTCGCATGAGAGAGTGTTTTCACGACGACGGGAGAAGTACGAGCAAGGCGCCACGTAAAGGGCTTATGTCCAGAATTGTGTTCTCGAATGCAGCTTTTGAAAGTGGAGTAAGCAGAAAAGTAAACGGTTCTTCGACAGTTGTGAGAGACATTCATGTTCTGGGCACATTAAAGGGTGGGTGCAGTTTGCGAAAATTACAATACCAGTAATGCTTACGGAGAATCCCTTTCCACGTCAATCATGCAAATTGAAGCAATCACACAAGAGCCCCAGTGAAAAGCCAATTCAATTAAAGCTGCCATCTGACCTTTACCAAAATTGGCAGGGATTAGAGTTACCTTCGGGTAGGCAAATCACACGTCAAATTAAACCAAAGAATTGTGATGCAGGAACCATTCATGTGGAGGTGTTTGGGGGCCAGTAGTGTTGTAGTGCAGTAGTTCATAAGCTGACAGTTTAGCCCCCAAACCCTGATGATTTTTTTGTCAAATTTATCTCAAATAAAAAAAAATGTTTGTATTGTTTCAGAAAATTGAATTTCAAACTTATTCTAATAAAACATTTGTTTGAGAAGTTAAATAAGACCCTAGAGGCTAAGATTCTCCAATGAGGATAAGAAACATTCAAAGACAATTTGGTCAAAGTAGTATTTAATTGAATGCATCTGTATTTGAATGGCAGGTGCCATTTTAAAGCTTGGTCAATTCTAACTAGATTAAAAGAGACCTGTCAATCAAAGAAAATGGTAGAAAATGTGCTTTTCTGTGGCTTCTTGTATCACACTTTAAAAAAAAAAGCTGTCAATCAAAGGACACGCTAAAAAATATCTAATTCTAAAGAAACAGTAAAAAATCTAAACTCTTTGTTACTTAGTAAAATAGTCAATGTTTTCACACAAGCCACATGATTTTGGTCTGTGTGTGTGTGTGTGTGTGTGTGTGTGTGTGTGTGCCTGTGCGTGTGCGTGTGTGTGTAAATATGACAATGTGAGCCCTAGCTTACATGATTAGTCTTTACCAATTTGAGCCACTGTATTGCTTACCTTTGGGAAAGGTGTGGATTAAGGTGAGGCTAAACTTAGGTTTAGACTTTGCAAACAAACAGAAAACAGAGTTGAAAAGTAATGAAACAAGGATGTTTTTGAGTGTGAGATTTTATTAAGTGCTTCATCTTGACATCTTGGTCATGAGACTTGTTACCAACTCAGAAGCAAAACATTCATCATCTCAGATTGTTATTTTCCCCTGAAAATATGCTTTCAATTTGCAACACCCGTGTTTAGTTGAATGCAAAAAAGGTTGCAACAAATAAAACTATAAAAAGAAAATACATTTCCTTCAAACTAACAGCTATTCTAACATATTCATCCAAGAGGGCAAAGAGGGGACAGTACAGCATTGTTCAACCTGCAAAGTATGGCGAGAGCTTATTGCTTCATGACTGCAGACTTACAAAAGTTGCAGCAATTACGAAAGAACTCTTTGGCAAAAAAAATATTGCTAAAATAACACACAAACAAAACCAATGCCCCCAAAAAAACAGGAAGTGGTTGCGGGGTCAGTGTCCTTAACAGGAAACCTAAACTACCCTCTCCCCATCCACTTCCACCAGCTCTTCCACCATCAGACAATATCCTCAGTTGTGAACAATGTGAGGAAGTAACTTTCTCCCTGCCGCCCTGAGGTGCCAAAATCTCCTCGGAGCCAATTGAAAGTCATCTTCCAAGATCTCATCGAATCCTCCCACATCTGAGTTTTTGCCTCGGCGAGTGCTACAAAATGCTAGGCCCTCCAGCAGCTGTCAGCAGCATGCGGAGTCCTCCGGGACAAGTATGCCCTCCTTTAACTCTCACCTCTGGCAGAGCTTCTGGGAGGAGAAGTGGTCTGATATTGAAATAGTGTGTCTGATACAATGTCTTAGTTTTGTGAGAGAAACATTTTACAATCCAGTAGGATTAAACATTCTCCACTCAAAGTAGACAGGATGATGACATATGTTTGCTCTGCAGAAAACCTACATGCAATAATCAACAGGATGCCAGCAAAGATGAGCATGATAGTTTTAGGAGAAGAAGTGGAGAAAGTACAGTACTTGTTCCTGTCAGAGTGGACATGCCTCTGAAAATAGATGGAAACAATATATTCTCACCTATTAGCTGTGAAGGTTAAACAGCAATGTTTGGGAAGTAGTGAAATATCTTGATCTTTCCATTTCTTCAATTGCCTCCCACTGACATCTACCCTATTAACACTATTCTGCTGAAGATGAGTAATCTTGTCCCCTCAAACCAACTAACCTTGAAACACTTTGTACTTTCGGTAAAGGTACAAACCAAAAAGTGTACTAAAACCCAATAAACCTGACTGCCTTTCAGCACAAAAGAAACTACTTATTTGCCTGGAGGATACAGCAAAAGGGAATCAAATGAATCCTAAAAATGACCAAAATTAGGAGGATATAGAACAGCATGTACAGTTTCTATGTGGTGGGAAAGGATGACAATGTGTTTCACTATTCTGCCCTATCTGCACGATACAAGTTCCATCAGCATAGCTTGCTCTCTTTCTCCCAAAGAATTCCGTTCAACTCTTTGAGACGGAGGGTCTTGCTGAATGTCATCAGAAGTTCCCGACATGAATTCCATATTAATGAGTAGCTCTGGGCACTCTTGTTACAGAAAGCACCTTATTTTGCACTTAAGCACTCACTCCGTCTTCCAGCATTATTGTCAGATGGTCAACAAGCTGTCTTTCCATTACTTGACTTAACTCCAGTATTTTATAACTATTGTTCTGTGAATGTAACTGCAGTAGTTAATTCCTCTTGTCCACAAATAATTACAACCTTACAATAGAGAGTAATTCCTGAAACCATCTCTCCAGTCTTCTGCTGGTTTTGTTTACCTTCACTTCTTCCGCCCGGTGATGTAACTACGCTTTATGCTGCCTTTCTAATGGCATGAATTTACTTGATGGATACTCAGTTCTTGCTTTTTATATTTTTTCATTCCTATAACCATTTTTTTTTTTAATTTGCTTCAATATTTATTAGCATGATTTAACAAAACACACTAGACTTCGAAAGAAATTATCAGTCTGTAAAATATAACATCAGCCACATATTTTATCATCACCATTTCTTTTCTAATGACAAAAGTTGCATTGAAATCAATACAGTGTCGTACAGTTATCCTTCTCGTAACCTTCACTGTGTCACAGCCTCTCTGTGAAGCCTTGGTTTATGTGTCAGAAAGACAGATGTGTGTGAAAAAAACAGGGAAAACAGAGTGGTGATAAATAAGATGTCTGTTGGACCATCAAACAGTGTCTTGGTAACCTGGTTTCATTACCAAGCCTAGTGGCTTTGTAAGCGTATTGCTCTTATCCAATCTTTCTCCCAGACTGTTTCCGTCTATTGCCTTATCAGTCCTTCCCAACACCAGCACTGCTTCTCCAAAAATCTCACCCCTCTTTTTTTACCATTCAACTCCATTGTTTGATGAAGAGCCAGTAAAAGTGGCACCAGCAGCTGTCTAAACAAGATGGCCCCCCCATCGTGTGTGTGCACGGAAGACACCTTCTGTGTCTGCTGTTGATTTCCTGCTCACTATTATCACCTCACAACTGTAGCCATGGCACCAAGGAAAGATGGGGCTTAACGTGAAGAAAGACGACTAGAATGCATGTTCAGAGAAAAAGAAACAAAGCCAGCAGGAAATGGTAGGAAAACTGAAAAAGTCAAAGGAGATGAAGGAAGGGAGTAATGGGAATGTAAAAATGTAAAAAAAAAAAAAAAAGAAAAAAAGGAGTATTTAAAATAGATGATGGAACTTGAAAACTAAGTTGTATCGACAACGCTTCTAATAAAATGGAGCAAAAAGAAAATAATGCAAATATTACATATAATGCAGCAATTATAAATGGCAAGACTTATTCTGAAGAGACAAAATGCTACCCTTTTAATACTTTCTGGTAAACAGTAGAAGCCATTACGTGAGATTTTGGTTCCTCTTTTTTTTTTCTTTAATATGCCAGGCTTGCCTACAGTTCTTAATAAATAAAAAGTTGGCTGATTTCTTGCATGGATGATTCTCTGGGCCCACAAGCCATACGGGGGCCTAGAGGATAACATAATTAATACACTACCTATGGCAAACAGATTTTTAGTTATAGCAAAATTGCTTGCTGTGCTTCTGGATGTAAGAGAGGAAAATGAAACAAGAGCCACGCAGTGGGAAGATGACATGGTTATCTTTACGTGCCTAAAGGCACATAAGGATAGCTGGGTTCTTCAGTTTGTTAGTGTTCGGTTTAGAAAGTAAAGACACTGAATATTGGCTAGTGTAGGCTAGTGTGCTGAAGTCAATTATTTTGTATCTACCTAAACATTTAATTGTAATGGTTTCCGAAAGTGATTGTGAAGGATGAGACCTCTGTGACGAGAATGACTTTTTGTGTATTTGTGAACGAGTAAAGATGACAATGTGCTTTGAATCAATATACTTTAAAAGATGCTCTCAGAAGACAAGCCCGTTTACCATCGAAATGTTGTTTTTCTCTGAGGAGTGAGAAGAGAAGCGGACCAAGGACACAACCTTGGGGGTGCCAGTGTTGATAAAGGCGGGCAGGCCTGCCAGTCTGACACGCTGGGCTCTGCTGGTATGACAGTCTTTGCTTCAATTGTACAGATGGGTGATCAGGTTGAGCGTGTGAGCGGCGAGTTAACAAACAGCACCCTGATAGAGGTGGTTTTTGAGAGCAGTGTGAAGCGCGAGGGAGATGGAATCATGAGTGCATCTGGTCATCAGCAGAAATTGCCTTCAACGCAGGACATCATCTAGGCCTGAGGCCTTCCTGCTGTTGACGTTCTGCAGACCCTCCCAAACAGGGCAAAAAATGAGTAGCTGATCGTGGAGGGCAGACTGGATTTGTTGTTTCGTTGTTGCCTCATGCTGCGACTGTTGTTTACCTTGTAACACTGCTCAATGCGCAGCTTGTAGTTTCTTTTTGGATGCATTAATCCCTCTACGACAACACTGTAGTGGCACGCTGCTGAAAAATTTTTCGCCTTGTATCCTGAAGCGTTCCAAAAGCGTAGAGACAGTTTACTGAGTCCCGGAACCGTTTTCATGTAGTTTTTTTGCTCTTCTGGTTCAGGTCATAAAACAAGGCCAGGTGAACGCATCATCTGAGGTGCGTGGCTGTGAGGACTCAATCGAATGAAAAGTTTGTGTCCACCCAGTCCAGTGTCTCGCCCTCCTTTCAATCTGGATGCTTTTGTGCAATTTAGACAGTACAGACTGAAGTCCTGTGCCACAGTGAAAACACTGCCGGGTTAATGTGCTTGAGCAACATGTCTGCAGAACAGTGTCTCTCCATGACAGTAACTGTTGTTTACGAACACACACACGCCCCTCATTATCTTGTCACCATTGCCGGAGTCTTGCGTGCAAGAGACTCCGGCTCTCTGAAAACACAAGCTCTGTAACTGTGCCCTGGATGTTTTCCTTTAGCCATTTCTCTGACATGATCATGACACAGCTGTCAGCCCAGAGTCCCATTCAATCCATGTTGTTGACCACAGCGCGCATTTGCAAGAAAAGCATGCGGGAGAGCCATCAATACTGCCAAAGCCAATCTGATACACAAACCCTTTTTTTTTTTTTTTTTTTTAATGGCATGCATCTTTCTGTACTGTCTTTTTTCACACTCCATACCGAGTTGCATGTGTGTTTTCTTATGCCGTCATTGTGTTTAAACAAAAGTGTGTGTGTCATCTTGCATGAACGTGCATGGATGTGACGTGTAAGCTGCTCCTTCATATTAAATAGTCAGTGGCGTTATCCTGGTGTGACTGCAGGAGCTTAAGGCAACAGCTGTTCACCGCTGCACGGGCTCTGCTCGCAGAGGTCTGGGTGTGACTTTCAGTTGAGACGAAACGCAACTTTCAGTCATTAACATCTGCAGAATCTATCAGAAGCCATTTAAATGTAATCAATAATATAAGAAACGAATTACACGTAAATAGATGACAAAAGATCTTTTGTCATTACACGGTACACTAGACTACACAATAAAGACAATTAACACTGACAACGTGTTCACTTTTGATCTAACTTCATCAGTTAGTATCTCAAAATGTTTAAATTTGCATTCTTAGGATGAAAGTGGTGAAACGCTTGCAGATTTAAAGAATAATTTCACTATTTGGGAAAATGACAGGGTTGTTGTAGGTCAAAACACAAGACACACACACGGAACCACAAGGGCGAAAAGAGAATGACAAACAAGATGAACCGCTGTCAAAACAAGACGCGCAAGATGACATCGGGAGCAGTTGGAAACTAGCCCGCCAACACCCTCTCTCTTTTAAAGCCAACAGAGCTTTCATACTGAGATGGGGCCTGAGTGCAGCGCTGACAGCAGGGAAACATCTAGAGGCTGCAATGTTCACCTGTTCCTTCAGAATTCAAACGTTTTTTTATTTATCTATTTTTTCCCCCCAAAGTAAATGGTAACACTGGCTTTAAAAGTACAAGTCAGAGTGACCTGGAGATCCGCATCCCATGACAAAGACAACTTTAGTAGCTCAACAGTTCAAGTAAGTATTATTCAGTAATTTTTCCAGTGATTCACTCATTTTTCCTGCAGATATATTACTGTGGAAATTGTGTGACGTCTGTGGATATTGAATAGATATATATCAAATCATGAAGAAGGGAGGTTTTGCTCCTTCAGTTTCCGATGCTGACATCTCTTTGAAAAGCAAGGGTTCTCTTTGTGTGTATTTCCAGTTTTCAGCATGAGCGTATATTGCATGTTTTTCTTTAAGATATGCACACCTGCGTGCACCAGCTACGTCAAGTGCTCTACTGCTGGCATGAGAGGCGATAAGCACTTACCAATAGGGGCATGGCCAGGTCAGCAAAGTAAACAAAGGCTGCTCCAAGCGCGAATCCCACAGCAACTGGGAGGAACGCAAATGAGCCATACTTCCCAGAATCCTCTGCCATGTCGATGGCTGGCGCCAACAACGACCAGTAGGAAGCAGCCAACATTACCTAGAGAGAGGGAGGAACAAACATTAAAACAACACAACAAATGCAAAGAGAAAGATTCTTCAGTTTTGTAAATCTTAATGAGAGCGGTGAGTAACGTTGTCACGGCTGGACTTCAGCAACATCAACCAGTTTTATTAAATGTGCATTAAATGTCACTTCAAAAATAACTGCTGTGAAATGAGACAATGGAGTTTTTTGTGCACAATTCATCATTTGAGTGCTTGTGAATGATGAAAGAGGTATTTATTGTTCTTTGGGCTTATTGTTCCCAACAACACCTACTGCGTCATTTTCTATTTTTCTTCACCCACGGACTGCTTTTAATCATTCTTTAGGGTGACGACAGACTCTTCTCTCTCTCACTCTCACTCTACTATTATCACAATGAATTGCTGATTTTTTTGCACCTTAACATTAGTATGCCTATTCAATTTATACTCAATATAATTACAATTACTTACTTTTTTTTTTCAAGAATGGGGTTCTAAAGTATAATTATGGGGGATCTGAATCAGTGAAGCAGTGCGGTGGTATTAACAAATCATTTCTATGAAGCAATGCCTGTGAGGTTTTACATTTTCTCTGCTGTCAAGAGGAACAGGATGAATTGCCACTTTTAATTAAGAGATCACCAATTGCACTTATGCAGCCAATGCTCAAAAATGAAATAGCATCTGCAAAGTTGGCAGCGATTGCAGATATTAAGGTATGAGGTGTTCTATCATCTCAAAAAAAAAAACAAATATCCATTTTTTTAAGGGCGGCAAATATACAGCAACTGAAAATAAACGGGGGAAAAAAATAGATATAGGTTCTGTTTGGCAAAGCCATCTTTGGCTCTTTCAATGACTGCATGTGGCTCTCATGCAGGCAGCGTTGGCCCGCGTCCAAGTAGCGCGTGCGTCTCGGACAGTGTGAGTGACGTGCTGATGGCAGCGGCTCTTGCGTCCGTAAGCGATGGAGTGCGAGTGTGGGTGTGACAAATTCAGCTGTGGGCGCTGAGGAGGAGAGAGCTTGACAGCACCTACGGGGCACCGCTATGGACGCACGCTGGTGAATTACGGTGAAGGGAGCAGTCCTGCGTTTAACCTCCAAGTTCGATCATTTCCAACTAAGTATTCAGAGACGTGTTATACTTGGTGGACTACGTGGTAAATGCTGGATGCCTGATGCGTCCAACATTTGCGGGTGTCCGACTTGATGCATGTATCTAGTCAGACCTCCGCCCCATCACCAATCCATATGGTTCTCCCTGGGCTCGAGTCTCACTGGGGTAGCTGAAAACATGACAATTACAGTAATGACTGTTTTCTATGTGACTCTGTACTATACATCCACTCTACATACACTGTGCAATCAATGAAAGAATCATGAAGAAAAAAGGGTCATAAACCATTTCATGAGTGAAGCAGTATCCTGGTAGCAATGCTTCATTTGGTTTAATTTGAGAATTTTGTGGTCAAACAGGAGAGAGAAAAGAGAGATGACCAGCTGTACAATTTAATGCATGCATTTCTTTGCATGTATTTCTATGTTTGGCTACTTTGACCCAAAAAGAAATTCAGTCGTGAACCAGCTTTTGCTTCAACCGACAGTTTTTGCCACAACCAACAATTTCAACTCAGTATAGTCCTTCTTCATATCAGGCTGGCAATGAGGATTTTTAGAGAATCGTTCAAACTGAAAATCTTTCCAATCACAATGTCTCATTTTTGCCTCATAAAAATCTGTCACTCTCTGGAACAGCCTTTTGTTTTCTGTCCCCTGCCAAACATGGTGACAATGCCACCAAGCTTCTAAACTAAAAAACACATATACTGTATTTTTGCAGGAGGATGTAAACAGGGGGCTGAATATGCATCTGTCCGAAGATGTTTTTTTTTTTTTTTGTTCTTGTTTTTTGATCATCAAATATGAGGCTGCTCCATGAGAGTCCCGGTTGAAAAGAAACAATTTCAATAGGTTTTGGACCACAGAATATTTTTGATATTAAATCATTAATGGCACTGAGATAAACGTATATTACCTCTAAGATGGTTCAATTTACACCGTTTGAATTTTAAGCATTTCTCCCCTTTAGTCTGCGCAGCTACAAAAAACACCACCTGAAGGAATAAGGGTCTCTTTCCCACAGGCTCTCCTCTTATTAACATTCTACTCTTTTTCGGTCAAGTGTCGATTCTGCACTCAGGGGAACATCTTGTACCATTGCTGTTGACTCAAGGTGAGGAGTTGCCTACATGTAAATTAGGAACAAGCCCTCGATTAATTGAGACAAAAAAAAAAAATGCCTGCCAATGTGGCTTCCAAAGCTCAAAGGTGAAAAACAAAGTGGAAATACTGATGGATTAAGACATCTTTATTACATAAGGGACCTCATAGTTTACACTAACAAAACTATGTCTTATATCATCAAATAAAAAACTTTCATTGCACAAATGTAGCAAAATCCCAATTAGTAGTCCTTCCTCTGATGAAATGCCTCTCAGCACCACAGTAATTTAGCGCAACACGAGAAAGAAATGGTTCAAACTAATAATCTTTTCTCTTTTCACCTCATTACTACCAAAACACTTTAATTTCTTATTTGTTCTTTTTCTCCAACACACAGACATGCCAGTGTAGCACTTATGCCAGTACCCAATTACTGAACCTTTTAGTTAATCAGGCTTTTTATTTCTTTTTTATGTTAAAGGCTGGGGTTGCTTTAGACCAGGCGAGGCGGTGGCGACCAGT
This sequence comes from Nelusetta ayraudi, assembly GCF_046127955.1. Taxonomy (NCBI): domain Eukaryota; kingdom Metazoa; phylum Chordata; class Actinopteri; order Tetraodontiformes; family Monacanthidae; genus Nelusetta; species Nelusetta ayraudi. Next base: position 5,175,214 of record NW_027466092.1, read on the forward strand.
GTTGGAGATCGCGATCGTTCGGGTCCTGCTGAGATCGCATCGGGGAGTCCAGCGGTGGAGATTGAAGACTTCCGAGTAAAGCCACTTAAAATCAGTTGGTGGGCCGGATTTGGCCCGCGGGCCAGACTTTGGGCATGCCTGCTTTAAACCCACAGCCTGATTCGACTGGATGATTTCGTAAAGGCTAAACTATCTCTATGCTCACCTTTGTAAATTTTAAAACTAGTGCACTTATACAATGCACCACCATTGATAAAAATTTTGCCCGTTTCTCTGTCAGTTTTTTTAATTATTTGGGAATGTGTTGGGTTCAGTAAGATAAAGAATTATTCTTTCACAGTGTTCTATGCACTGTGTTGGAAGATTTAAAGCATAATTTATTTTAAAACATCAGAAATACTTTTCCTCACTGAACTGTTAGCCTGGAACGGACTGAGCATTTTTGTATCATGTGTGTGATCTTTGATCCAGACAGAAAAAGTTATACATTACATATACATTTCTGTTCTCTTCTTGAATCATAACTCAGAAAGTGTAATAATTGAAGCTTTTTGTGATAATCTTGATACATATTTGATAAGGACTATGTTCTGATAGGCCACTTGATAACAGCTCATCCAGCAATGATGTTCTGAGACTGTTCCTCCTTTTGGAGCGTTTGAGTAAGTATTCATAATGATTTCACTCTTTGCCCTCATTCTGACACCTCTGTATCTTAATTACATTTCCTTGAAAAGATCACACACATCCAATGGCAGGCACACAAAGTACTAACAAAACAAAGAATGTTTTTGTATTTACCCTTTTAAATAGCAATACTAGAAACTTGACAATGAGATTAATTTAAAACTTAAATTGTTTGCTTCTACTTTTAATTTACAGATAAGAATAAGAATCAAATCACAATGTCTGATTAATTCATTTTGGTGAAATTCGGTGAAACCTAGCAAAGATTATCACACCTATTGCGAAGAGTAAATGCAACCCATTTTCTATAAGGATATGAAATAGATTTAGCTGATGCTGTAAAATTTACATAGACTTCTTGAAGACTACTGTGAAAAAGTTTCCTTTGCGTTCTCGTGATTCTTAAACATGGACGCAGACTGCTGGTAAACCAAGATTAAATTTAGGCTGGAAAAAAAGTTTGCAGGCTGGTGCCACTGAGATCCGCAGTCAGAACTGCTTTGTCGGTAGAGGAAAAAATTTCCTCACTGTCAGGGGTACATGCCGTCTTCTTGGTTTCCAGGAGCAATGCCATTTCACTAGTCGATGGGCCAAAATAAGCTTGAAGACTAAAAACATATTGCTCAACTCCATATCAAGAAAAGGTCAAATAAAAAAAACCTAGTGCTTTCCAGCATTGAAGGGTGCAGGACATTATTAATTCAAGTTATACATTCATCCAGAAATTTCTCAGGGGTCCTTTCAGTCCACATCCCATTATTGGTACAGATACAGATTAGACTCAATTGGACCCCAAGGCCGTGCTTCATCTTGTCAAGATGCAATTTCTGTTCTCTTCATGGTATCCCTCATGATTGGACATTCTCTCATTAAGGGGGGATCCTTTTCTTTGCACTTTGATCAAATCATCCTCCTTCCTCACACGGAATACATTTGTCTACATTACGCATTCTACATTAAACTGCCAACCTTCTTGATGAAACACCCTCCCAGATCCAGCTTATTCACTGTTTCTCTGTCAGTTGGGAAAAATGCATTGCTGTCTGATTTTTTTTTTTTTTTACCTTATGTCTCAAGAAGAAAAACTAAGTATCCCAGCCACAGGCAAACAAATTAAACATTTGAATTTACTTTGCTAATGTTCTGTGTTCTGAGGTCTGTGAGAGAAGGACTGGCAGGTTAAAATGCTACCAGTGATAAGTTTTGCTTGGTTTAAGTATTTATTGTACTCCTAACATTTTACAGACAACTGATGTTTTATGCTGAAAGCAATCAATCAATAAATGGTTGGGCAGTATGTTTTATATCTTTAAATTATGCCAATAAGTTTAATGGTCTACAGTAAGTGGAGCCTGTTTACTATTTGTGTTTCTCTGTAACTACACCTTTTCCCTATCTTTCATTTTGGAAGGTTGATTCTTAAATTGTCGCTAGTGTGAAAGCCTTCAAAAGTAATAACAAAGATAAACTTGTCAGTGTCAAAAAGTGAAAGACAGGGATCACCCCAAGAGTCACCCAAAGCTCCGCCAGTAAAGACAAAACAGAAACAGCATCTACACAGGGACGAGTGTCGGATGAAATATAAAACCAAATGGAACAAAGATTGATAAAATTTTAGAAATGCCTTGGCGGGTATGAGCACCTACGGGACTGATTAGTCTGCATTGGCTATTTCTCTGTGATCATGCAGTGGGTCACTTATTGCTGTGACAGTATCATATGGGAATAATCTGGATAAAAGTGGCAAAAAGCAATCACAATAGACAACAACGCTGTTTTTTCAGGTTTAGTTTTTAGTTTTTCCAGCTGAGATCAATGAAGCTGGACTAACAAAAAAAACAAAAACAATTCAGATTAAATAGATTTGCAGCGCGCCTGTATATTAAAGTCACTCTGTATTAACACTGGTTTTGCTTTCATACCTCTCAATTTATACGCAAAAAAAATTGAGTTTGCATAGAAATTCTCTATATTTTGCATAAGAGTGCATCTCTGGATTAAGGCATCCATTTACTTCATGAGAAAAGGCCTGGTTACACCCGGCAACACGAACTCTTAACCTCAAAACCTGTGCCCCTCTTCAACCACACAGCTCCTGTGCTGCTGAGGAGTCAATGCCTGGGCCTGTGGGATGGTTTCCCAATCTTTTTTTTATTTTATTTATTTATTTTTTGGGGGGTTGGTGGGGGGGGGGGGGGGGTCCAATGCACTTCAGCCACATAATTATTTCAGGCCACTAGATTCACCATCTAGTTACCTCCAGGTGGGTATAAAGGTTCTATTCCGGGAGAAAACCATCCAACTGTGGTTACTGAGAAAACGTCCACAGAAGAGGCAGTGTTGCAGGCCTGCACTCTGGCAAACAGCAAACAACTGTTTGAAGGTAAAAGTAATATACGTTTCTCTGGATAATAATGCAAATTGTGACATTCAGCCCATTTTCAAGTAGCAGCATATAAGGCGGCGGGGTGTTTTAGTATGCTGGAGGGGGAAAATAGCCTGCAGCACTCAATAATACAAGGATAACGTCACGTCTCCAGACCGACTGGAAGTGTTGATGAAAGCTGCGTCAGATCCTAGCGACAGTCACGGTGGTAAAATTTTGAATTAACTTTTGTTTGAGCGAATTTGATTTGCTCTGCATTCAGCCATGCACAGGGACAAACATGCTGTGCTTACTTCCTGCAGCTGCAATCAGAATAGTTAATGCATAGACACAGCAGAGTTCAGCTCTTCCTTCACGAATGAATTCTACCCTGCCATTGCTACTCGATCAAAAACAGATGAGACTCCAGGCAGAGACACAAGTTGCCATTTTTGTCTGCTCAAAAAATGCGTCTTGATTGAAGTTGTTGAGATGCTAGGAATGTATGATTAGCTCCTTTTATTACATTTCCAGTAACACACAACTAACACTCATTGCAACGTGCCAGTAAAAAGAAGCAGAAGTCGCTGGTGGTGACGGCTTTTGAAAAGAAAGGTGCCGATTCCCATCTGGTCATTATTTCTCTATGACTCCTGATTGGAGATGAAGTCACTACAAATGTGTAATTACTGCATTTGACTGGTTGGGGGGAGTGGTGTTTATTTGGTAGGCCAGTTAAGAAAAGGAACACTGTGTTAGGTTTACTGAAAAAAAGACAAATGACAAGTGAGAACTTGAGCGTGTCTGGCTTCCTTGAAACTATAAAACCCGGGGTGGTGACCCAGCAGCTATTTAAAGGCTGCTGTGCATCTCTTTTTCTTTTTTTAATGTGCCAGAATATGAAGCAATACCAATTAGATGAGAGAACAAAATGTTCTTACCCAAATTTGAATAAGCACATTAGGAAAAGAAAGAAGATAGAAAGAAGACATACACACTTAAGTTAGTAATACTGCACTTTCATGTGAAGTTTATGAAAAATGTAAAACGTCCATGCTACAGTAATAATATGTCATGAATGCAGGGCATAGAAGCGTGTAGGGTTCATTTCTTTGTCTCAAATACTTATATTTGAGATGAATACAACAAAATACAATACAAAGCTAATACAAACCACATCAATAGCTCAACAGAGCCAATGGCTTAACAGCTTTTCACGTGACCTTTTAGTTAGGCACCGTCTTGGCCTCATGGCATCAAATGTGAACAGCATGAAGAATAGGACTGCTTTTTTGAGGATGATCACCTTGTTAGAGAACATGCTATGCTTTACATTGAACATGTGCATTAAAATGTTTCGAGAAGATCAAATTAAGTTTGCCTGTATAACGGAAATCAAAACATCATGTTCATTAGGTTTGGTAAGATTTACATCTAGCAGCCAAACGGAGTTAAATAATTGTCAAAATTATTGTCAGCCAACCCATCGAGTAAGAAAGAGAACTACTTGAACGACACACACTGTGTTGTGCAACTAATCTGTTGCTTTTGATGTGTGGAAATCCGTAAGTTACGTGACTCTTTGCAGTGATTATGCAATCATTCATTAATTCATTCATTTAGGGCCGTTTGTGTTTCCCGGTTCACCAATAGTATCACAATTATGAGTATTATCTTTCAGACATTCAACCATGTTTTACACAGAGCAAAAACCTACAAAATAAAACATTGAAAATGTGTTTGGGCAAATCTGTGCGAGTTATGTCACCTTGCGAAAATGTGGCATGGTTCGAATTACATAAGATTTCCTCTAATGGCAAATAACACCAGTTTTTAATCCAAGTTACACAAATGTGTGCATTCCCAAGGTTGTTTTTTTATTGCTTCAGCACAATAATTGAATTTAAAGAGAAAAAGTGCCAACAGTATGTGTGGCCTCTTAAGCGAGCCAAGCCTCAGAATAGCGTGAACATTTTGGACTGAATAACTGTCCGTGGGAAACCATGTTCTGTTGCTCCGGCTCTCAATACATCAAGATGCCTAGACAGAATGAAGCTGACAGCATTTTCCTCACCAGCCACTGATCAAGCACAACTTTACTTTGTTTGTTGTTTATGAAGCGGTCAAAGTTAAAAGTGTACGGAGTTTGATTCGTGAAGCTGGTATTTGGACCAGTTTTCAGGATGTGCGATTCATGTTGGATTTCCTTTTTGTCAGGTGCTATCATTCATGACGTTGCCAGGGTATTGACTTGAGCTCTAATTATTTTTTCACAGTAGAAATGTTCACCTGCCAACTGAGCCTCTTGCGCAACAGAACAAAAAGTAACAAGATTCCCCAACATTCAAATGTATTTTTCCCCCACTGCATCTCAGCCAGAAGAGCGCATGTCTGAAAATGTCACAGTGACACAAAGATAACAACCAACAGCATCTGCACAACACAGAACTTGTGCATAGCAAATGTCTTCGATAGGTCTTTGTGTTTTCGGTGGTCAGCAGCCACTGTGAGCACACCCAGCAGGTCGGGGATTGATTATCAGACCACCCATTCATCACGACCACTTCAAAAACCCACGACACTGACTACTTAAACGTTTCGCCATGAGGTTTTGGAGATACTCTGGAATTACAGCAGGCAGGTATTTCTATATAGACACCATCTACCTTTGCCCATTGTTCATTCTCAGGCGTCGCATTGATTGCCTCAGTAATCCGGGCATCTCCATGGAAACTGGGAGACGCAATGCGCCTTCTATGATTAAAGCAAAATGTATGGCTGGAAAAAGCGGCATCATGTTCTCAGATAAACCACTGAAAGATGAAACAACAGCAATGTCTTTGCATGAGGGGGAATCCATTTCTTTAAATATTTTTTTATTCCAAAAACAGAATTTCTCAAATGTTTACTTTGCTCACGGCGACCCTATGAAAACAACTGTGGCCCGAGCCACAATATTTGTGGATGCTGAATCTCCACTTTTTACAACTATGCAAAAAGAGTATCTTCTCAATCAATCAATGTCAAATCAAATCAAGCCAACATATCTTAGTACAAGAATACCATGTTATTGTTAAATATGTTAGATGACTAGTTAGCTTTGCGCTAGTGATAGACCCACTCTTTTCAAATTTCTGAAAAAGAAACTGAACTGCAAGGTATCCTATTCATAATTAGGTTGTGGAGGGCACACACTCTAAACTACCTCAACTGGCTCCTCTCAACTGCAAGTAGAAGTGCTTCTACTCTGATCTCATTTCTTAATCCTGTACTTTCAGTCATTACCCAACGCTCATGACCATGGGTGAGGATCGGAACAGAGACAGAACGGTCGATCAAAATCTTGACTGACCAGTGCAAGCCAGCGTTACAACAGCAGACGACACCCTAAACTGCCTGAGACGTACAAACAATATCACATCATCTACGTAACCTATGCTAACCCTCATCACCCTCTTAGCACCACAAATGAAGTCTGTTATGTGTAGACATTTTCAGACTGAGACCTCTATCTGAAAACATATTGTGTACTGTATGTACGTCTATTTTACTTGTTAAAAGAAGTTCAGTAGCAGGAGTAATGCTGTTCTGAGAGGTCGAGGAAGGAAAAAAAAAAAAAAAAAAAACTGTCAGTGGGCAGAAGCATTGAGATGAAGCAAAGATCTTGGGGCGAATTTCTGAGAATGACCTAACTTTTCTGAGCCCAACAGGGCCAAGAGAAAAACAAGACAACAATAAAGACACATTGCTGCACTTCATCCAAAAAACAAAAACCTGACACTTCTTTCATACACGCTCCATGTAACATGAAGCGAGCCCTGACAAAAGTTTACAGATAATAAACTTCAGATTCAGACAGTTGAGCTTAAATGATGCTTGTCAGCGTTGCTGCAAAGACTTCTTCCTCACACACATTTGTCCTTCTGCATTAGAACACAAGCCAAGACATACAGAACAGGAGGAAAGCGAGCCAGACAATGAAAGATATAAAATTACCCTTCCATGATTTTCTTTGAATGCAATCACAGACGTTACCGGGATCAGCATGCCACAATTTTCTGCTTATGACAACGTTGGCATGGCGCATCCCTGCATATCCATCTGCATATGCAGCCGTGTGAGCATATGTTGGTGTGTTTGTGTGTGTTGGGTTTTAGCTGCAGGCAGCAGATGTAAATTACAGGGAAATGGTGTCATCTGACTGAAGAGCAGATAACTGTGGGTGATGTAAGGTCGTCGATTTATCATGTTCATATTCAAAATGCTGTGAGAGAATATCTTCAACCTCAGAAGACATCTTTCCTGGAAGCTTTGAAAAGCATCCAAAAACATTACAGCAAGTGTTGTCTTGATGGTACCACTAGCAGGTGATGTAGTAGTAGCAGTTTGTCTTTTTAACATGAGTAAAGCGATTTATGTGGCATTTCAATCGTTCAAATTGAAAAAAGAAGAAAAGAAACTAAATGAAAGCGAAACAAAATACCATTATCATTTGTATTCCTTCATTAATGTGTTCTACTCTTCCACAAATGTCAGCAGCAACAAACACAATTTGCATAATTTGAAAAATGGAACAATTTGTCGAGTTCATTCTCACAAAGTTCAAAAACTTACAATGAAAACAATATAATGATGAAAAGGGGCCATAACAACATTTCCAACATGAATTATCCTGTATTATTAGTGTTCAGAGGAGTGATCAAAAATACATTTCACGTTGGAAAGAAAGAAAGAAAGGTTTTCTCAATTATTGTCAGATGTTCCTTTGATTCCTCCGTGTGTACATCTGTGTTTATTTGATTGTATAGGCACACTAGAGCAGCCTGGGCCAAGCAGGCAAAGCTTTCATGTCAACAGTGATGATAGAGATGGAGGTCCACTGAGATCACATCAATCTCCTCTTCATCATCATCCTCTTAGCATGTGCATTTGGATCTACTGACTCACTGGGAGGGTCTGTGTTATAATGTCTCCAGAATTAAGTGTTGTGTTATTATATTATTGTATTCTATCATATTATCCTCATAATCAAGATGAAGAATCGTATCCGCTGTCTGTTCACATGAGATGGACTTATTCCCCTGGCAATAGGGCAAGCAAAGGAAGAAGCAGCTATCTGTTGTATCACAGATAGCTGTGATTTTTTTACATGGTAAAATATTGATTTTAAATTCTGTTGTTGATTTAAATGTACACATGGATTTCTATTTGTTTGTGTGCAAAGAATCAAAAATAATAAAATAAATAAATAAATAAAAATAATAATAAAAAATACGATGGTAGCATATTTATTTTTTTATCTTGTGTCAATTTAACGGTGGCATCGGTGGCACGATTCTTTAAGACCTGATAGGTAGTATATATCGTAGCTACTGATCAGTAGCTACATTTTAATATAGCACAAGTGCACTTCGTAAATATTTCCATTGAAGGGTATTTTGTGCACGAGCTTCGTCAATCTAGTGAAATCTCATCTCACAAGACTGCAGGAAGAAAGATGGACACTCAAAACCAGTTGTGTGTTGGCACGGTTCTCATTACATCGACAGCAGTTGCCTTGACAATACTGAATCAAAGACGAAGGCAACAGATGAGTTTGTCATCAAAGTCTGTGCGTGTGGGAAAGGCCACATATCAGGGATTTCGCAGATCCACTGTAGATTCGACATTACAAATTGACCCGTGTAGCTTTTAATGATCTGTGCTATGTGCTATGCTATGCCTCTTGTTGCACCAGACCTGTCATGCCCTCTGGAGTCGGTGCCGACACGGAAGCGTGTGGCTATTGACTGCACGTGTGCAGTGTAAATGCAAAAAAAAGAAAGGTGTTGCTATTGCACTTTTGTGATATATTTCTATATCGAAACATCTGTGATCACAAATATGATGGAAGCATATTTCCTTCTTATGAGCACGGAAAAATTTGATATTCGAGAGTATGTTATGAAATCCGGTTGTGTTTCCATTCCTTTTTTTTTTTATTGTGTATTTCTAAGGGTATTGGAAACCCTGCTAATGGTTACTTGTAAGCACATTTTACCGTTCAATTCATAAAGGATACTATGAATGCTCTCACCAGCCATAAATGCTCTTGTGCAATAAAGAATGCATTAAATGCTTTGTGTTTGTGGTGTTACAGGTGCAAGTGGGAGTAATAAACTCAATGTAAAACAAAAGAAACATAAATCAACCTATTATAGGAAAAAAAAAGTTAAATAACCCAAGTCAACTAAAACAGTCAATAAATAGGTGATTGCACCATTTCCCATGTGAATGTGTGCTTCCTACAGATTTCAACAACTGTCATCTCTAACTGGGCCACACTGGGCCAGTAAAGATTAGCTTCAGAGCCTTACTGCAAAGTAACTGATAAAAATCAGCCATAAACAGTTCCCTCCCTGAGGAAATCAAAAGTATAATTGCTGGTGTCTTGAGGTAGTCTTTGGTGGATACATTTTCTATTACAGCAAAATGCCTCTTCAGACTGGTGAAGCCACGACATTGCATTGGGACACTCATTTCATACTGTCGGAAACGATTGTCGATCGAGATATGGAAGAAAAACACTTGCACTTGCATCACTGTGAGTGCGACTTGGCTTCGGGTACGATTAACTCACCCCAGCTGCAAAGCCTAAACTCCCATCCAAGATGCGTTTCTGGAAATGCGAGAGAAGAAAGACAAGACAAGATTTAAAAAACAAAAAAACAAAAAAAACATGACAAAGGCTGTAAAAATGCTTTATGCACCAAAGGTCTGCTGAGCTATTTATATGGGTCCATGCTGTGTCTTTCAACACACAATGTAGCGGTTATTAGCAATCTGAACACTTGGAACATTTGACACGCGTGAACTTATGGGCACCATATGGTGGACTTGCAGGCCCAAGGCCGCACAGAACCACTTTCGCAACTTGAGAATTTTCTCATGTGCATCGTTTTACGAACACACCGAAAGGAATCGTCCGCTTGACTCCAGGAAGCATGTGACCTGTAACGTGCACGGACAGATCAGATGACTGTGCTTCAGTGCTGCTTCAAACACTGAACACAATACTGCCCAAATAAGGGAAACTACTCATTTATATTTAACTGAACTTGTCTGGCAACGTTTCAGAGATGATTGGTTAAAAAAAAAAAAATCCTTATTTTTGCACAGCAATGACATCTTAATAGGACACAGAAGACGTGTTTAAAAACACAAAGAATGAGTGCCTATCTAATGACAAATTTTACTCTTTATTAGCTAAGTTAATTTATCAAGTTCAAAGAATATTTTTTCATCAATTAAACCATACACAAAAACAAACTTTTTTTTATTTAAAATTTAAATTTGGCACTTGGACTTGATAAGTCTTTTTGGCATATCTTCCAATATACAGTAAGATGATACTATTATTTCATGAAAGGTGTGAAATCATAGTAATGGTGAGACAAACGGCTTGATTGAATATTACTGAAATCGAGATATATATTGGACATACCTAGGTGACATAGTTTACTTTTAGGTGGGATAATTCCTGTCTTCCTGGTCCTAATGCTAATCTTTGCTAACAAGCTGCTGGCTCACCTTCATTGTGAAAACAGAAGCGGTAAGCATACGGGCGGCACACAGGACAAATATTTCTTCAAGGCGTTTGCCCTGGCTTTAAATCCCTGCGGCTTTTTGGTGTATGCTTGTTTCCTTTGAATTACCTGTCGGCTGGAAAAGACAAACACCAGGGCAGCTCCAGCAGCAGTCAGGCCCCAGGTGAAAAGGGTCCCCAGCAGGGCCTGGGTCACGGGGCTGTAGCCTTCCAGCATGGTGCCTGACCTGGACACACATCAAAAAGACAATGAAAACACAGAGTTGGTCATTTCACTTCAACATCTTAATGCAGTTTAGGGTTTGTCGCGTCAAGGCTCAAGTTGATCATTATTGTAAATGTGCTCCGATCTTAACTTGATCATACTGCACAATGGACATTAAAAAAATAAAAAAATAAAAAAATAAAAGGACAGAACACCTGCTTGTGTGTGCTGTCAGTATCACTGGTGCATCAGGGACGTACGTGGTTGTACCTTTTGGGATCTTTAAATGAACTTAAATCTAAATTTAACTTTTCATGATTCCCAACACAGCAATATTTCTCATAAAAAAAGACAACCACAATCACAAACTACAGCTTTGGTAACAAGACAGACAGTTCTTGTGACTGTGCTGTTTTACTTCAACATACACGCATGGCCAGTCAAAGACTTTCATATCATGGAGTGTTTCGTTTTGTTTTTTTCACATCCTCTGACTCAACAGACCTTTCATTTATATATATATATATATATATATATATATATATATATATATATATATATATATATATATATATATCGTACGCAGGTGCATCCATTTGGTATTCGTCAATCGCTTAAAATAAACACAAACTGAAAAGATAGAACCGTAGTCTTTATTTTTCCAAGAAGCTCGTCATAAATGCCAAAGGATTCTTCTTATGTCATTTATTCATCTGTAATTTGTATGAAACAGCTGTTCTGAACACTTCGTTTGAGTCATGAGTACATACACACTAGAATAAGATAAGGCATGGACCGAGACTCACACACCACTGGGCTGTAAACTGAATTCATTCGGCCTTGTGCGATAACGCAGCATTTAATGTTCATCATATTAAAGCCTAATGAATCGAGGCGGATGCCACTCATGTGCAGCAGTGAGACACATGTTGTAGTTTCCGACAGGCAGAATTAAAACAGCCTTTACTTTGGCCTTGTAAGCTGTTGAGGCTGTGGTACCTAGAAACTAATATACGCGACAAAATGCGATTTAAAGTGGCGCAAACAGACGAACATCAGAGTCGGCGGGTCAATCTTAACGTGCTGCTCGCGATTTAATAAAGTTCTGTTTTTCCAATTGACGAAAACTCCTGTCTACAATAAGCGGAGACGGTTTGCTTTCATCCGGCATGTTGCAGTTTCACTTATTAGGTCGGACTTTAGCGTAGCGTTAATTCTTGTTTTACTCACTTCTTTCCAATAGCACCACGACTCCACTGTATTTACTTCCTACTTCCCGGTACACGTGTTAAGGACAATTGAAATCCCGCCTCTGCTCGCACACTATTGGTCAAGCCGTCTGACGGGAGCCGTTTTTAAAGTGGCAGTGACTTGTGGCTGAGAAGACGTTGCTTTAGTTCACAGGCACTGAGCAATGTTAAAGTGCGAGAGCAGGCACCGGTATCTGTGTATATCATTAAGGGGCAGAAACGAAAAAACACTACTACTCCATGAAAATCTAGTTGCATGTTATCTTCATGTGTACAAATCTACTGTGCTTTATGTTGGTTGAAAAAAACAATTTTCTTGAGTGTGTTATAGATAGAGTTAAGAAGTTGTAAATGTAATTCAAAAGCTATGAATATAATAGGTTAGTGTGTTCATGCATGAAGTGGTATTGAAAAAATAGGCTTTGCTACAAGGTGTAATTTTAGATTGTCGACAATGGTTTGCGAGCAATTATGTTTGTATTTATTTTTGATACTAGATTTAGTTAAATAAAATACAGCACGTGGAGGGCTTGGGGAGGATTTGAGGGTATATGCATTTGTGGGATTTTTGTGTCATTCTCTCAATTAATAATTACAATTCACAACTTATTTTTGTATTTATTTATTTATTCATTTTGGTATTTCTTCTACGGCAAAGTCTGACAAAACTAATGATGTCACAATCACAATAGATTCAAATGCTGTTTGTCGAAAAACGAGAAAATGAATAGATCATACAGTATCATGGATGGTCTTCATTCTTGGTCATAGGCAAATGACGGCTCTCTAGAGTCTGGATCTGCTCTAGGTTTCTTCCCACAGGGGAGTTTTTCCTATGGCAACTGTCGCACTTTGCTTGCTTTGGGGGCCCAGTTGTTGTTGTTTTTTTCTCTGATTGTGCAAAGGGCTTTGAGACGTCTTTGGATGTGATTTAGTGCCGTACAAATAAAAGTTGATTGATTATTATTATCATCATTTGCAGTAGTCGTCGTCGTAGTAGTAGTAGTAGTAGTAGTAGTAGTAGTAGTAGTAGTAGTTTTGGTGGTATTAGTAGCATTTAACGATTTTTGTTTAATGAATGACCTGAATGAATTAAAGTCACTTTTTATTTTGAAGCACAATATAATCATGAAACATTTTATGGTCGGAGGCAGTTCATGGCATGATTTTGATAAACATTCCTTCAAAAAATTGACACCCCATGTGTCGTAATTGAAGGGGGATGTTTGAGTTACTCATGGACTGGAATTGATGAAAGCCTCAGATCCAGTAAGTATAAATGAGATGATTAGACATGGAGTTTCCACATTCTTGCAAATCACTGCTGAAGGCATTAGGCAAAGCATGCCATTCTATTTGTATCATCTCTTTCTGGAATTACCTTCATATGAAGCCTTTTTTGCCAAAGCTGCAGTAACAATCTGTCATCACATTTCTTTGCAATGACAATGCCACCACATGTGGTCTCTGACTTTAATTTGTGGTGTTTATTCACACCAGCAGCACAGTTTTCAGAGATGGCAAGGCTGGTACATAAGTTTGCTTGGGCACTTATGTCCAGTCTGAAATGTCTGAGAAACGTCCAAGATATGTTGGCACTGTTACTTGTTACTGCCATTGCTAATTGCCAGAAGTAGTCTCCAAGAAGTTGCAACAATATTGCTGGCAGGGAAAGCATCGGTTTTGCATGAAAATGAGGGGAGGTAGAGGAAAAACAATTAGATTTGCTCCAGATATCCATTATAGACCACCACTGCCACACTTGCTAAAACAATCATGCAGGCAAAATTAAAGGGAGCGTAAATCAAATAAACAGCAGGATAGAAGCAACTTATTTCCCTTATCGACTACTCACCACTTTTTAGAATGCAGCAGTGTCAATATCCATCCAACTATACAGTAGATTCATGGAGAAAAATAGTTACACACAATACAGATACCTTTGGAAGCAGTGGTGCAACAAGTCTCTCGCTCTGCTTGTGTCGTGCCATCTAAGTCTCAAAACGACAACATTAACACCATGTCTCCAGTATCGCTAACATCTGTTGCCTTTTAGCCAGGGCTGTGTACACATTTTGAAAAAAATGTGCATTCCCAGTTTTTGTGTTCCTTTGTGTCTTGTGCAGAGCAATTTCTGGGAGACAAGCCGCCTCTGGTGCACACCCACAATTCAAGAGCCAGCCTGGCTTGGCCTGCGGATGTTTTGGCTAAAGGAATGATGTTTACACTGATGGTGCAGTTGTGCTGTGGCATCTGTGCAACACTTGGATGACACCGCACACCAACTTTGGAGATATATTCTTTTTATATTGGTGTCCATGGTGAAAGACATGCACGGTTTGGAATCTGTTCTTCAAACCCATTTGTCATAAATAGGATGTTTTTGTTTGTTTATTTGACGTATCCTTTAGTATGGAGCTTGGTTTTGAAAACACAGTCGTACCACTTTTTTTTCTGCAGCACGTGGATATGGATGGCTGAGTGACAGTTTGAACACTTGCAGTGAAATACTGGCCGTAAAATATGAGCCTGTCAAACGTCTCCAAATTTAGAACCATGAAACTAAGTGTTTCCAGTGATGCTTTAACTGGAGGGTTTCAGTTGGGGTTTGCTGCTCAAAGTGCCCGTTTCCAGAGGGAAGCAAAGCCACCAGCGAATCGGGGGTTACAGCTGCAAAGACTTTTTCTTTGCCGGTTCAACTGGAGCCATTAAAAAATCAAAGTGTTTGTATGTCCTGAGAATTCTGTAATTGTTAATAATCAGTTTAATTAGACACACTCTGTGGGCAAAGACAAGAATCAATCAGAGGAAATTGACTTGCAACAAATTAACTTTTCCTCGCTGTGCGGACGGTGGGCGGTGCAATCCACAGCGTTTCCTTTTGGACATTCCTGGAGTATTTAAACTATGCGTGTCAGAGTGGCAACAGGACAGAGGTCATCACTCATCCAGGCTTTTCAGCTTCTGCCCACCCACCCACAAACCAGTCTATCTTGCCATCTCTTCTCCTCCCACACGGCCAGGGTTCTAGTTTGTTTTTTTTCACTTTGTCTTCTCTGCTCCCCGAATCATTTTTTGTATGATGTGATTATGAGAAAAACAAAAGTGTACAAGGTGTGACTGAGAGAGAATGGATGAAGTAAGTAAACAGCATGTGATGTCAAATGTCATAAAAGTAATGAGAAAAAAAACAGACAGCAGACTTCATGTTCCTGGGGGAAGATTAAGTCTCTCTGAGTTGTGTGAGGGTCCCCAGTGACAAAACTGTCTTTGTGTCTGTCCGCGTTATGTGTATAACTGGGCTGCGGAGGAGCACAGACGTAGGGCAGAAGGAAATAGATGAAGTAGGGGCGAAAAAAAGGAGTCAGGTCAACAGAAGAAAAATGGAAGAGACAGGCAGGACAATGATTACATACAGAAAGAGAGGGAGCGGGAGAGGGACGGTAACAAAGCAGTAGTAACAGTAACAAAAGTATTATAGCAGATGGGACCAGGCTTTACCTTGGAAACAGCACTAGGACAGAGAGACCTTGGGGGAGGAACCAGGGAGTGGAATGAGCCAAGCTGGAGTTTATCACGATCTCAAGGGACTAATGAAGAGGGGGCGGGGGTCCTCACTCCCAGCAGCAAACTCCCCACACAGTGTGTGTGTGTGGGGGGGGGCGAGATATAAAAGGGCCCATATGGAGAGAGGACGGTCAGGCAGGAGCCTTGAACACCCATCGCGCTCCCCTCCTGAGCGTCTTTCAGTGTCCAGGCTTGCACGTGTGGAGTCAATGGTCCTCCTCCTGCTACACAGGAATCAAAGTCTGATTGCTGATTGCTCCTATTTTTACTCTGAAGACAAAAGAAACTGAAAATTGGAGTAGAAGACCCACTGAAGCCTTAAAACTTAGAATAGTGCTCTTTTTTTGTAATCGCTTGTAATCTGTTTCGAGCTGTTTACTCCTCTCCCACTCAGTGCTTTTTACTCTCACCATAAGTCGGGTCGAAGGGTTGAAAAGACGTTTTTCTCTCTCTTTTTTTTTCAACCGTTTGATATCACGAGCGAAAATGGATGCCTTTGCAGATACAGATTACAATGAGACCTTTGAGGATGAGTCTTTCTTCTTTGGAGACAAAATCGACGGCTTTGGCATCACCATGGCCGTGCTCTACCTGGTGGTCTGCGTGCTCGGGCTCGCCGGGAACGCCCTCGTCGTGGTCGCCATGTTGAAACTGGACAAGCTGTCCTCGTCCACGACGGTGTACATCTTCAACCTGGCGCTGGCTGACGGGCTCTTCATGGTCGGCCTCCCCTTCATCGCCACCCAGAACTTCCAGAACCGCTGGACGCTCGGGGACGCGGCGTGCAAGGCGGTCATGATTTTGGACGGCATCAACCAGTTCACCAGCGTCTTCTGCCTGACGGCGATGAGCGTGGACCGCTACATGGCGCTGGCCAACCCGCTGCGCTTCAGCCGCTGGAGAACCCCACGTTGCGCCATGGTGGTCTCCGCGCTCCTGTGGCTCTTCTCCCTCCTCACCATCCTCCCCATGGCTCTGCGCTTCTCAGCCGACCGAGGCCTGTGCATCCCGGACATCGTCTCGGACGCCTGGTGGCTCGGCATACTCTCCTACACCTTCGTCATGGGCTTCGCCTTGCCCTTCGTGGTCATGACCGCCTCGTACGCGGCGCTGCTGCTCACCCTGAGGTCCCAGCGGCTCAAGTCTGCGTCGCCAATCCACAAGAGCCAGACACTGGAGCGGCAGGTCACTAGGATGATCATCGCGGTGGTGGTGGTTTTTGGGACGTGCTGGCTGCCTTTTTACACCTTCAACTTCTGGTCTTTGTACCAGAGTGGCCTGGTGCTGACCTTTGCCAGGGCTTTCGAGTTTGTGGTGCTGCTGTCGTACTCGTGGAGCTGTGCCAACCCGATCCTCTACGCCTGTTTCTCTGACACCTTCAGGAAACACTTTCGCACTCTCCTCTGCCCCAGCAACAAGTCACCTCCCAGCATGCACTGCAACACTGAACGGTATGAAGTAAACGACACGCGTGTGCCAGATGTGAGTATCCTGGCATAGACAAAAGACACACAAAAAAACAACTAAACCACCATTATACTACAGCTACCATTGTGCTGGTTAATAGATTTTTATCTTGAGGGGAGAGATTTTTGTTAATCTGTCACTTTTTCACCACACTTGTCTCCTTGGTAATTAATGAGGATTCTGATCTGATTATTCAAAGTTCTGATGTTTACAAGGTGTGGACCTGTCTTACCTGCAGGCTTTCAATCATGTTATTGTATTTCTACAGAAACTGTTTTTTTTTTTTTTTTTTTTTTTGCTGTTATTTAACTCTGCACACTTTGAGTGCATGCTGTGAATTTGCAAGTAAATATGGAAAATATGTGAAAAATACACTGTTTTGAAAATGGATTATGCATGTAACATGTTCCTTGTGCCTCTCAAACCTGTTGTGTTGTTTGTCCAGTGGATACGACTACATACTGATGAGGAGATGTGTACACAGATTGGGTATATAAAAAAAACATAATATATCAAATACAATTGGTCATAAATAGATACCCATACATGTACATGTGGATCTTCTCCTTTGCCCAGAGATAACCTTATGTGCATGAGAAGTATTTTTGCTCCCCTGAGTCCATATGCCTGGATTTGTTTGCAGGTATGCTGGTGGATTATTGCATAATCCAACAAGGCTAATTACATGGACACTTTTTTTTTTTTCACATACTGTGGCCTTTTAAAGCACTGAAGCATCACTCATATCACAAAGCATAATTTCTGTGGCCCAGTCATCTTATTTTTCCCCTCTTGGCTGAGATTCGTGTGTCTTTAAATTCTGAAAGAGGTAAGTCTAATTTTTAATCAAAATGCATTTTGTCATCAGAACAGAGGCTCAACAACTGTTACCTGTACCTGCATCTCAGAAATGTTGTCTATAGAATTTTATTTTTCCTGGAGCTGCCATGCGTCATTGGTGTATTGACTTTAAATCCATGCCACAAAAGATCAAAAACAGGTTCAAACACATGGAAGAGGGACAGAGATCAGTACTAAGCAAACAAGAAGAGCTACTCAAAAGCAAGACACGTTTATGCAAGGACAAACAAACAAGGAAGTCTGCTGTTAATTATCAGTTATGAAAATATGAAGAAATGAGATTTTAACAGGAATGTGAGAAAAATACATCTTAGTGCCTTGACTTGAAATTAATTTCAAGCATTTTTTAAAAAGAGATTTATTTAGAGTCTTCATCAAGACAGTGATGTGGTCTTGGACTTTTTTAATGTTATTTTTATTGATCATATAATCACATAATATCTGTATGAGCATGATGCTGTTTTTGATTGTAAGGAAACATTTTTGCATATGTTTGATTCAAATTACTGATGCTGAAAATTTGACCTATGTATTGATAATCAAAAATATTATGGTATAAAGTACAATTTACTCCATGTCTATATATGTATAAATGTAATGTATTTACACACAATTAAAGTATTTGTATTAAAAGGTTTCTGTTTTCTTTGGAGGTATTTTAATGGTACTTTTATTTGTTTAGTTTTAAGAGAAAAATGTGCTTAAATCAGATATCTGTACAACAGTACTCACAAAGATGAGTTAAAAAAAAAAGTGTTAGAGTAAAAGTAGAAGGGATATTACTTGAAATGCACTAAATAGGTGAGTTACTCCGTCCTCTATCCGTTTGCATTCTCAGGAGTGTAGAACACATTGTGTGTTCTAATATCTTAGTATTTTTAGTTGTTTTTAGCCCCGGGAGACGTGACACACGTCTGTGTCCAGGAACACAAATGTGCGACGACTGCCATAAACATTACATAATTGGAAACTCACTCGCCTTTAAAAGCCGCAGAGAATGCCAAATATGTCATAACTTTTTAACAGATTCAGCGGTAAATGCAATGCAGGAGGTTGCCATATCTTTAGGTTTTTTTTTAGACAAAAGATGTCAGCTCGTCACGGTGTCTCAGTCCCAGACTGCCTGCCGAACACCTCCTCTCAACTGCATTTTATTTAGCATTCAGCAGCATGCTGTTTCAGCAGCACCATTACTCAAAGCAACACAAGGGCAATATCATCCATTACCTTTGAACGAAGCAAATTTAAGAAGTGGCAGAAACAGTTAGTGTCTAGCGTCTCTTGAGATTGTTCTTAATATAAGAGCATACTGCATTCGCAGGCACTTTAACACACAGAGAACAGAGTCTATGACATTTTGGTCAATATCATATTGATTTATATTCATAGCTACATTCTACTTAGATACAGTTGCTTTACCCAGCATCTCGGCACAGATAGGTAATTATCTACTGAATGTGGAGGTGAGAGTTGGGTACAAGCTAATCAAACCTAATGTCTGACCTTGCAAGTCACAAATCAGTGTAGAATGAGGAAGAAAGTAAAGAAACATGAGATCAGAGGAGCTCGCGCTCGCGCTTTCCAGAGAAGTATTTTCTGACCAGGTGTTAAACAGTCTTTGAATTAATTTCTTCTTTTAACAGATGAGTCTGCACCAGTTGTAACGCTCAGTTGACAAATGAGAACCAGTGGATGCAGACGCCAAATGGGAACAGGCGAAACATGACCTTAAACGGTCTATGACAAATGTCCCAAACAGTCAACTAGTCTTTGAAATGAATGTTTTGAGGTTCACATAAAAATTTCACTCTATACAAGAGATTTTCTTTCTTGACAATTATTGTTAATTATTTATTTTCTTTCGGCAGTCTTTTCAAAACAAACATAAATTCTTGAGAGGCCGTTGGGATCTCTGAGACAACAGGACCTCCCGCAAGATGGGCTAGCAAAGAGGCTGCACAACCGTCTGCTTTGATACTTTCCCCTGAGGACACTCTCTCAACTGGAAAGAATGAGCAAATGTCAAGTCTGAAAGCTGATAAGTGTTTTCCGGCTTGTTTTCGAAAAAGAGCCAATAAACCGCTGCCCTATCAAGTTTAGGGAACGTTCAAGTGCTGACAGCAAAGAATAATTGTATTTACGGGAATAGGAGACACCATTTAGAGTGGTTAAAAGGCTCAAAACACTTGAAACACATTTAACACAACGTGTCCCAGGGAGAAATTTGTGGATTTTGATAAACTGAAAGATTTAGTGCCAGCATTGCATGCACTAGGTTACTTTGAGGATACTTTTTTTTACGATTTCTTAGAAAAACAAACAGGACAAGACAACTAAAAGAAATATGTGGTATGTAGCATATCTATACTGATTTATTCTTTTGTCAGCAATACAATACATTTAGAATTGTCAAAAAAATACAGCAACATCACTCTAAAATACCATTTTGAACTTATGGCTCTTACCATTTATCTGCATTACTTTTATTTTTATTCTTTTATGTTTTTGACAAAGGTATGCAAATAGTGTTTGGGTTCAACTGTGTCATTGAGTCCTTGCCTCTGTAATCTCTGTCCGGTCAAAACCAGGTTAGACACAGGAAGAGCTGACGGAGTTCAGCACGGCCGTGGATTTTTGGCCCTGTGTACTTTGCTGTGTCACCAGCTGCCTCGCGGCTGAATTTTGGACCCAAACACATGCGGTAGTGCTAGCTGTTGGACTCCTGGTCTTGCTTTTAATATCTAATCACTATTGACTAATTTTGGACTGCTGTTTTCGATCATTTTTACTCAGTTCCAGCAAAATTTACAGGTTTTTGATTTCCTTATAGTCAGTTCTTCTTTTGTTTTGTTTTGGTTTTTTTAAACATCTATGTACACATCTGAGGTCAGGGGTGAAGTACCCTTCTTTGTGTGGACTTTGCATGTTCTCCTTTGGTCTGTGAGGTCTTTCTACAGGAACTAATTAGAATTGGACATCTGTGAATGGCTGTTGTGTTTCTATGTAACCAGGCATTGAAGTGGTGACTTATCCAGGGTTTAACCCCACCTTTGCCATAAAACAGCTGAGAT
Source organism: Nelusetta ayraudi (assembly GCF_046127955.1). Lineage (NCBI taxonomy): Eukaryota > Metazoa > Chordata > Actinopteri > Tetraodontiformes > Monacanthidae > Nelusetta > Nelusetta ayraudi. Next base: position 5,196,272 of record NW_027466092.1, read on the forward strand.
AGGCCCCAGCAACAAGACAAGCCTGAGAACAGATGAAGCCATGAGAGGAAATGGATGGATGGCTGGATGAATGGATGGATGGATGGATGGAAGATTCTAGTTTACGCTCTACAGTCCAGTCTTAATGAAGTTACATCAGACATCAAAAGGAGCCACAGGATGAGTGAGCGATTCTAATTCAGTTTACAGTGATGAGGCTAAGTTGCCACTCTAGTGTTTAAGGTCAAAAAGCAAATATCTTTGTTTAGCAATTGGCATCTGTGGCATGGTGGGTGAAATTAAAATTAGTGCCAAAAGGGGGAGACAAAAGTTTGCAACATGCTTTACCTCATTTCAATCATTGGCATTGTTTCTTAGTGGTTAAAACTAGTCGGCAGCTTGATCACTTCTTCTTTTCTGCAACCTTAGGCTTTTCTTCTCTCTTCTTTTTTTTTTTTCTCACTTTTTTTTTAAAAAAAGTGCCCATGGTGCCTTTATGTCCTAAAAGATACATATTTGCCTGTTGGTCCCAGAGGAAGAATATATGAGGCTACTATTTGCCTTAACGGAAGACATATGAGAGTGCGCCAAAATAAGAATCTGTGGAATTTTCATTAGGTCATCTTGACACGCATATTCTGTGAAAAATAGCTCATCATAAAAAGAACCAGCTGGGCTGACAAAAAGCAGGAAATGGCATCTGAAATTCGCAGGACTGCAACAAATCTGCTGAAGCCGTGGAAGATTTAACAGTAAATAGCAGCGCAGTTTAAAGTGATGAATTACGAGGGGTTTTCAATGAATTGTTGCATAATCCAATTCAAAAGGCAACAGAACTCAGAAGGTCTGCAGCGAGTGTGCGTTGTTTCTAATTAAAATGCTGGCAGGCAGCAGTTATTTTCACTGGCTCCTTCAGTCCACCCTGTCGTGTAATTAAGACCAGATGCAAACTGCCTGAAAGGTTTCTCGATAAAAGATATTGATGGGACCCCCGAGAGCGACTCTATGGGTGTGTTTGTGTGTGAGCGCGTGCTTTTGTCCACTACATGATTAGAGGAATGGATCAATAAGGGTTAATTGGATGATTTACATCGCCGGCACACCGTCAGGCATTCTGATTTCCCTCGTCATCCTCATTTTTCATTCGTGTCATTCCTTCGACTCATTCAATGGAATTTCACAACAAATCATTCAATTTGTACTTTCCCGCCGATTATGAAACGACGGAGGGAAATTCACGGAACACTACGAAGTACTACAGAAAAAAACAGTACAAAGAACTACTTCCTGGAAAACGAACAATCAGAAAAAAAAAGGGGGGGGGGGGGGAGCTTGGCTCCCCATAATCATTTGGCACATTGTACTAAATGTAACCTCTGTATGACCTTATCCAAGCTCATGTGCCGATGCTGCATCCTTTAATTGTGCTGGCTACTTTACCTGGGCTACTCAAACACATGAGAAAACAGTTGTCCTAATAGAACTATATGGTACTACAGTACAATCTGTCAGGCTAATGCCCGAGAAGAAGAGTGCAGGCATGTGGATTAGCTCCAGAGCCCCAGCTCCCTGAGACGAGTGCAGAGCAGATCCCAGCAGCAAGTGCACAAGGCATCTGTACACCCAGTGTTGTGCATTAACTCTGTTAATGCATATTGTGTATTGCCAAGGCCATAGCATTTTGGTGTGAAGACACATGATTCCTAGTTAGGTCATATGTCATAACTCTATTAAATGACAGCATTGATTGAACTATTTTGTTTTTTGCAGCGCTTGAAACATCAGATTTCATTTTGATATTTCAGTTAGAATGGTCCATGTCTAAATAATGTAATTTCATCAGTCACATGTGGACATTCCAATCTTTATTTAACTGTTTTGCCGCACCAGTGGACTGTTGTCATGGGACCCGCTTTGAGAACTGTTGCACTAAACAACACTGAGTGCGGAGATAGAGGCACTTACTTTCAACGTACGTCAGCGCGCAGCGTCCACAATAAACTCATTGCAGACATTAGTTTTTCTCAAAACACAATAATTTTCAGGCCCTGGTGTGACAGTTCGACGTGTGGCGTCAGGCAATACTAATTAAAAGAGTCTCTGGAAACTCTGTGCCATATTGTCATGCTGTGATTCCAATTAAGAATTAAGAGCAGTCTGTACGCAGTAAATTCCCTTTGACATTTTGACTGGACAGGTTCTGTTAAATTTTTATTTACATATATATATTTTTTTTTTTAATCTTGTGTGCTTGTCACACATTCATGGTACTACATCAGGAAGTGAAACTTGGAGAAAGAAAGCACAATTGTCCTTCAGGAGATTGTGAATCTACACCCGAGGGATTCATTATTGTCTTATTCTTAGACAAAGCGGCAGCACAAATAACTGCTACGACTTATGACTTTAAATGACACAGTGTGGGAGGATAAAGGAATGTACGCTTTGTTAGAGCTCAGGTGCGCCGCCTTCTTAACAGGAAAAAAAGCAGAAAGAGAAGAAAAACACTTCAACTGCCTAACATCTAGCTTCAGTGTCAAGGAGTTGAACGGCTGTGTCAAACTGATTTCAAAGTTTAAGGAGAAGACACTGAAAACTCACTGATACAAAGAGCACGATTTCGCTGGATTACAAGCTCCTAGTGTCACCGAGCAAACATTTCACAGAAACACGTGCTAATTAGGAAGCGTGACGTGACTGCAAATTCAGAGTAAAATAATCAATAGAGATGAATTTACACCTTGCTACAAGCACAGAGATTTTCCACCAGTGCCTCGGCAGCTGTGTGAGGACTTACAAATGCTGTCTTGGGACCTCAGGGTGACCCGTGGTAGCCTCTTCAGAATAATCTGCTAAACTGGGCCAAAGTGCACATTTATCTGACCAAACCAATCCTAATAGGGGATATCACACCGTGCAAGCAAAAACGCAAGATGTGTTCTAAATTCAATGTACTGAGCACTTTTGAGTGCACCAGCACTCTACCAGCACTGAGTAGACACCAAATATTGATCTGTGAGGTTTGGATGCCATGCCGAAATTACACCAGTGCATTAATTTACTGAATTACAGGCTAGTTTGTAATCAAAATGTTGCATTGGGGCAAATGGTAAGACCAGAGAAGGAGTTGCTATTTGGTTGCCGCGGCAGTTTGATGCAGGCCACCCTTTGCAAGGTCTTTGTGGATGAGAGAAAACCAACTGTATTGTCATTTAGTGGCATTTAAACAGTATTAACATTATTTGTAAAAGTTATTAATGTAATGTAAAAATGTTGCACTCCCAACAGGCACCACAATGACGGCAATAATTTGTCAAATGTTGAAATACCCTCCAGGGAATAATAACAACCCTGCATGTTTTTGTATTTTGTGTATACTGTTGTCAGATAGTACTGTACAGTGCTGGATCTTTAATAACGTGTATCTGCTACCAATCTGTAGGTGTGTACCCATCCAGTGGAATTCTGTTATTATGATCCACCCTTCTATTCGTCTTAACGGGCAACAAAAACACACCAACATTGCTCTCTCTGGCTGTTCAATGTTCTCAAGGGACGTTCCAAGAACACAAATCTGCTGTAGGCTGGAGATCTCAGAGAAAACTTTTCGGTGCAGAATTCTCAAGTCCAATATACTCCTTCCTTAGTTAGAGATTCTCATCTCTGTGATGAGGCAAATGAAAAAGAGACCAATCCTTTATATGTATATATATATATATATATATATCCTCTATATCTTTTACTAATGCATTTTAATAACACTGACATAATGGAAAGACCATATCCGTTCTCATTGGATGTTGTCCAGTTTCATGCAGGATGCTGCACTGTGGACTGAAGCTTTATCAGTGTGCCGTTTATAGGTGCTGTGGGGATCTGATGGGAGACAGAGTCTCACAGTGATAAGGTAGCTTCATTAAAACTATTTTAGTTTTCCACTCCACATTAAAAATAGCAGCAGAACATGTGAACAGTTTGAAATTGATTTATTGTTAGCTTTACCAAGTCTAGTTCCTCAAGTCCAATTAAGCAACGCAGAGAATGTATTTCAAGACATACATAACATCTATTGCCTGGTTTCTCCGTTTGAACTGCAGATATCCCAACAACTAATTAATGCTCACTTCCTTATCTGAAAGCAACTAAGGAGTTCTCAAACGTCTTTTGAGAGCAAAGTCAGTCTCGAGTCTGGAACAAAAATGCATTTGGCTTTACTGAAAAACAAAGTCTGAGCAAAGCAAAGCAAACTATTATTAGCAAAAATACAAAGCCCTTTATTTTCAACATTTCAATATTGATCAGACAAATATCCATCTGTTACTCGGAACATGACAGCATTCTCAATTTGATGCAGGTCACATGAACAGCAGGTAGATTTTGGATGGATTCCAGACCATGTGGCGCTACCACAAAAACAGCTTCTTCTCATAGGTTGGGAAAGCCAGTGAGGAGGATATTGATTTCAGAAAAGGTCATAGCGGGCAGACTCCTGCTGACCATCAATGGCTCAAACATTGAGGGAGTCGGCAAAGAGAAATTCCTAGGGGTGCACATTGCTGAAGATCTGAACTTGCCCAAAAACACCACAGCTCTCATCAAGAAAGCCCAGCAGCGTCTGGATGGTGGAGAAGCGAATTCTCCACCATGCATTATAACAACATTCTATCCATGAAACAATTAAAGCATACATGTTTTTCTGCATTTACCTCTTTGCTTGGTATGTAAGTTGCACAGCCACCGTTAGTCCATGGACAGAATAGTGAGAAAAAGGTCAAAGGCTTCTCTCAGCCTGGATATCTGACAAGTCCACAACTGGATTCTTTGGGAAGACCATCTCTTCATGGGTTGCTGTGTGTTTATGTGTGTGTGACTGCATCAACCAAGACACCCCCAAGAACGGAGGTATGGAGACCAAGACAAGACCAAGAGCAGGTTGAGACTGAGATTGAATCAAGACCAACATTAAGTCGTAGTATTGAGAGGACATTCCCCGTTGCATGAACTGTACAGTGAAAGAAAATGTATGTAACTTCATATTGGAGTATGCGAGATGGGTCAGTCAATTCATTAGGAGAGGAGGCACAAAAAAGAGGAACGTGAAGAAAGGTGGGAAATAATGATGATGACACTACACCAGGATCAGCCTGCCTGGATTTTAAAATCAAGGCCATAATGTACAAGACCAAGACAAGACCAAGTGTCAAAGTAAATAAATGACTGAGACCACACAAAAGTGGTATTGAGACAGGTCACGTGTACTACAGCACTAATCTGCAGCAGGTCTGTGTGTTTGTCGGTGGGGAGATCCTGCCTCAGGTGGAGGAGTTCAAGTATCTCGGGGTCTTGTTCACGAGTGAGGGGAGGATGGAGCGTGAGATCGACAGGCGGATCGGTGCGGCGGCTGCAGTGATGCGGTCGCTGTACCGGTCCGTCGTGGTGAAGAAGGAGCTAAGCCGAAAGGCGAAGCTCTCGATTTACCGGTCGATCTACGTTCCCACCCTCACCTATGGTCACGAGCTTTGGGTAGTGACCGAAAGAACAAGATCGCGAATACAAGCGGCCGAAATGAGTTTCCTCCGCAGGGTGGCTGGGTGTACCCTGAGGGACAGGGTGAGAAGCTCGGCCACCCAGGAGGAGCTCGGAGTAGAGCCGCTGCTCCTCCGCATCGAGAGGGGCCAGCTGAGGTGGCTCGGGCATCTGTTCCGGATGCCTCCTGGACGCCTCCCTGGGCAGGTGTTCCGGGCATGTCCCACCGGGAGGAGGCCTCGGGGAAGACCCAGGACACGCTGGAGGGACTATGTCTCCCGGCTGGCCTGGGAACGCCTTGGGGTCCCACCGGATGAGCTGGAGGAGGTGACTGGGGCCAGGAAAGTCTTGTTCATGTCTGCTGAGACTGCTGCCCCCGCGACCCGATCCCGGATAAGCGGTAGAAGAAGAGAAGAAGAAGAAGGTCTGTGTGTTTGCTTTTGCCAAAACTTTCACTCTTGGCAGGTTCCAAAGCCATGTCAGGCTGAAGTAGCCAAATTGCACTTGACCATTGTCACAGCCTGGCTCTAACAGCCATAACAAAGACGAGATAGACGCCATGGTACAAGGCAACAAATTATCTATTTAACAATAAATAAGGAAATACAAAAAAAACAAAAAACAAAAACAAACAACAGAGTAATCAAGCATGAGATGTGAGTGTCCGTAAGGAGGATATGAAGTCCATGTTGTGTGAGTGGAAGGTGTGTGTGTGGAGGTGTTGTAAGGCGCATCAAATCATAAGAAGTTGACTTAAGGCTGCCACATCACCAGAATGCCTGGATGAGAGAGAGAGGGACTGGCCAGCTTTTGACTGCTGGTAGACACATGGCCCAGGTGTCACCAGTGGCACTGATTGGGCCGCCATGTTGCAAACAAGCCCTGCTGTGCTATGCCTCTTAAGGGCAACAGGGGTCGCCACACCATCATGACTTTGCGTGACATCAATTCCAAATGTGCATATTTGCATAGCTGTGATTTAAAAATGGGAATTGCTGGTGGTAGCTCAGTCTTTTTAATTGTTATGGATTCTTTCTATATAACAAATAGTCCTACAAAAATGGCTAGGTTTTCGGTGCTTGTACTCTGGTGTTTTTTGTGCACTAGGAAGAACAATAAAGTAGCTTGAGTAAGACGGACTGATCAATACAATCCAGACGAGATTAAACGGCACTCACACATGTGTTGCATTTGCTCGTCACTCTGCGGCCTACTACGGATCACATATGAATTTGAAGCATTTTAGTGAGTTCAAAGTCATTTTCAGTGAGCTTATAGAAAATTCCTGCTCCCTTCTCTGTGAAGTGATGGCAGTGCGGTATGTCTGATGCTTCAGCTTTAGGGCACATTAAATATTAAGGGTAACATTTCTCTAAACTCCCCCTTTTCAGACAAATCAATCTAGACATGTCGGTCAAATGCAGCTGCGCTGGTGAGATTTCTACTAGTATTTGATTGTGTGAGCAATTCCTCTGCTTTTGAAAGCAGAGGAATTGCTCACACTGTTGAAAATTGGAGAAATCAGTTGATCGATGAGGATGAGACACAGAACCCAACTCCAATCGATGCTCTCAGTTCAAAACACAGATCTCAGAGTGACATCAAATCTGAGCCTGACAAAAGCATTTTTCTGAGGGAAAGTATTGAAGCCAGATTGCTGCCTAAACAATGATGATGAAGAAATGTGATCGGTATAGTCTCCTGTTGGCTCCCAGGGAAGTTATTCTAGTTGTGATTTTTTTTTTTTTTGAAAAGGTGTTGAAAACTGAAAAAATAATTTTCATTTTATAGCCGGTGTCACTGTCCCAATGGAATCAATACACTGTCAATGATTTCTTGGTTCTTTGTATAATGGCATTTAAAACTGTAGCGCATGCATTAAAGTTGTAACAACATTTCCTCTGCATTGATTCCTGAACACATGTGGCCGAGACATTACCACTGTAATTTTTTTTTTATTGCATACAAAAACAGATTATGTTTTCATAGGAACTCAATATTATTTTTTATTTAGTTTATATGTATATAAGTTTTCGGGTTGGATACTTGTTTGACATTTTTCTCTTTGAGTTTGGAATGAAAGTCCCAAAATGGACACATCAAAAAATAGCTCTGATGCAGGACAGGAATCCATTTGACCCAATATGCAAATTTTATATAGTATATCGTCATCATTATCATCACCAAAAAGATAAATCTGCACAAAACAGAAGCCCGACTGAAGCCCGACTGAACTGTTCCCCCCTAGGGGGCGAACAGTTCAATGGAGTTCTATTAAAAGTTCAATGGATTTCTATTAAAACGGGCTCTTTTTGGCCTTTGTCTGACACCTTTGTCCATCCTTTTGTTCTTTCAATTCTAAAATAACTTCCTTTTCTCAGTCACTTCTCTTGAGCAGAACAATATATTTCTTTCCCACTGTCTCAAAGAAGGAGACCATTTGAAAACCAAGAGATGGGCTAATTTTACAATCAGTGTTGCTTTTTACTGTCCTTGCCTCTATAAATACTGAATATTGCTTTGGTCTATTTAGAAAGTTTTGTATGTTGTAGAGTATATTTAAATGATACTCCAGGACGTTTCGCTGCATCATTCAGGGGTTCGCCAAAGCTGATTGATTGGCTTGTGACAGGTTCTGGGTTGGATGTCCTTCCTGACACTCAAGGAGCACCCCCTTGAGACTGCATGGTTGGTGCGATCTGGACACTCAACCTCATGGCGACTGGGATGTTGCTGTAATAAAGACATTTATGTGTGATATTGATTTAATTACAATTTTTAGTCGCAGATTTCCTAGATAAAGAAGCAACTTCGGCACCTATTAGTGTGACCACTGAGATCATCCATCCATCCATCCATCCATCCATCCATTCATCCATTCATCCATTCATCCATTCATCCATTTTCAATAACCGCTTCATCCTGAGCTCAGGGTCACAGGGGCCTGCTGGAGCCTCTCCCAGCTGACATAGGGCGAAGGCAGTGTGACACCCTGGACAAGTCGCCAGTTCATCGTAGGGACCCACTGGACTGGTGATTACACACATGTTGAATGATCTTTTGTTTGTATTTAATCAAAATGGAAGCAAATTTTGTGTGTCCTTTCACTGGAAAAAATGATGTCTAAATAATGTGATTGTGTAATAACATCTCAGTCATAATAAAAAAACATGAAATTGTGAAATTGTAGATAATTACCAAATTTAGGTAATCAAAAAAAATCAAACATTTTTTTTTTTTTCATAAAGATCAACAGCGTTTTGTCCAAAGGTGTCTTCTGTTGCAGTAGAAATAAATTCTTGCTTTGCCTGTGCTTTGCAGTGCCACAAAAACAAGAACGACAGCGGCAACAATTGTTTACTCGTTTTTCTAGCCAATACTGAAAATAAAAGAAATCTTTGGCCCCACAGTGAGATCACTCTGACAGACCAATTGCATATATCCATGTGATTATTAGGTGGTGCTCCACTTCCACATCAGTGGACACATTCATCTTGCAGTGGGACCAAGGTAATTAGTTGACTCACGCAGTTGATTCATGTGGCAACAGCAGAAGCTTCCCAAGGTGCAAAAGATCGTCGCTCCCTCATGGTAACCCCGGTTGCACCGCGCGGTTCACTTCAGTTCTTTTCAAAGAACTTCTTCGGCCCTCATGTGGTAGTTCCTCCGTGGTTTCATAACGGCTAACTGAAAGGAAGCGGAGCCGAGATGTAAATTAGAGACAGCCTAGACTGCTAATTGAAAAAGGTGATGGTATGTAGAGAGCGTACTTCACTGATTGACGGTCATGTCGACCTGCAAACCATTGAACGCAAACAAAGAAGCATTCAGTGGGATTCAATCGTTCTCAAATTATGTCCCCATACTCCTGGAAAAGTAGTTGCCAAAGAGCCTCACCTGTGACTGCTGCGTAATGAAATAATGGTGTGGAGCAACAATGGCTAAAATTCTGTGTGTGTGTGTGTGTGTGTGTGTGTGTGTGTGTGTGAGAGAGAGAGAGTTTGAGAAACCAATTTGGTTCATACCTTGTTTACATATACAATTGTGCTTGGTGAGTGAACAACATAATAACAGCAGGCGTCTGGGGTCAAACATCCAACCCTCTGATTTCTCTTCAACCGCTCCTCCCCCTCAGTCATCCTGTGCTTTCATTACGCTAGCAAATAGGCAACAAGAGCCAAGAAATTACCCCATTAACAACAACAACAAAACTCTCAATCCCTTGTCATCTGGAGACGCTCTCATCTGGAGACACCTCACCGGTGTTTCGTAATACACCTCAAAAGTCTAGGGTATTGGGGAGAGGAGTGGTGGTGGTCCCTGATTGTTACACACACAGGACCGGTTGGCTCCGTTTGGCAAATAATACTTTGAATAATACTTAAAAAGAAAAAAAAAAGAAAAAGAAATCAGTATAAGCCAGGATATAAAAGGCATTTTAGTGGCAATGATATGCATATACAGCTTTTTGAAATGATATGAGACCCCCTTAAAATTTTAATTTGAGGCTTCCAGGGGTGAGGGGGCGGGGGGGTTAGTATTTCGCACACTGCACCTTACCCTCTTCTAGTCATGAGAATCTATCCACCAATTATCAACCAGGAAAACAAGCCTGTTTACTTGAACTTTGCAGCCTGCATCAACCTTCTCGCCTCGCCGCTCTTTATTACATTGTCCTGCGACCAAAATGTCAAGGGGATTCAGGCGATCATTACACCCGAAGCAGCATTAGCAGTTACGCCACAATTGTGTTAAACAATGCAATAATATGCTCACAGGTTAAAACCACAAAGGGGATGCGACACTGGGAGAATTCCCAGAGCATGACAATGTAAAGTGGTGCGATCACCGTACTCCTCTGCCTCTGGGCTCCCCGTCACTGTCATGTCATGTCCGTGTGGTCACTGAACCGGCTGCCTTCTGTTTGGGCCGTCTGAATTTCCCATGGAAAACACAACAACCATCGGAACCACTGCAGAGCAGAACCTCATTTTTCCAAACAATGAAAAAAAAAAAAAAGAAAAAACCTTCAAGAGGAGAAAAAAAAAAGTTGCATACAAACTCACACGCGTGCACTCTCCAGACCAATTTTCTTCAGCCTGAATGCCTCATCAATTTCTGTTCTGTTAAATGGAGGGTAGCGGTGATAGGGGAAAACTCTCTCGCTCTCACTCCATCACTCTCTCTCTCTGACACACACACAGACACACACACACACACACACACACACACACACACACACACACCATAAATCAAGTGGAAAACAACACAGAGGACCAGCTTCTGTAGCGTCACATTTGGTTTGGTGTGTTTAAAACAAGAAAAAAAAAAAGCAAGATTGACTCATTATTTTGTCTTGACAGTAATTACAAAATGTAAGTTTACACAACTGTCGTAGCTGTTCAGCGGAGCCTGTCCTTTGTTTTTTATAGAATATTGTGCAAAAATAATATGATAACATTGTGCAGAATATAGTCTGGCTGAAAACAAACACTACGATAAATGCCATAATTTCATGGTCAAAATACTAATCGGACTTCAAGGATGAGGACTACAAGAATATTTCTCAGAAACAGTGCAACATCAAGTCCTACAGTTTAAAGTTTAAAAAGATGGTTGTATATCTTTATATAAGGTCTTGGAATTACTTTTAATTGATCAACTTCTTTTTCTCTTTTTATCTGAAGGTTGAAGTGTAGAGTGAGAGAGATTTAGCTCCGGACGGCAGAGTTCCTTGATTAAATATTCAAAGTAATAACAACACAACAGGTGGATTGTTGGGATTTAAACTCAAAAATCAGCAGGATTTTCAATTGGCCTTCATGTCAAAGATTTATATTGATTTTAAAGAGATGAGCAGTAAGTGGCTGCTCCTATAGCTGCACTGAAAGAGCATGGAGAACAAAAAAGGAGTGATTGGCTTCTGCTGCTAAAGTGATTGGTTCATTTTGTTTCAGAACTCTATGGCATTTTCAAGTGAAAGGAAAATGCCTTTGATGTGAAAACGGCATCACCACTGAAGGCTTTTCTTGCGTTAATTTCCCATTTGCTTGTGCAATCGTTGGGTTAAACACTGCCGCATCACTTTGTGGGCTCAACGATGGGAAGCCCTCGAGTGAAATCTGATTGGTCCAATTCCAAATAGCTTGCCTTCCAAGTTTCCAATTCCCTTTCCCAAACGCTCTCTATCAACCGTTAACCAGATATACATACGCAGGATTCAAAGAACGTTTCACAAACATGTGAACATTTCGCCTCGCCAACCAGACTTCAGCAGCTTCACTCCTCAGTTTGCGGCTGGTCACATCTCAGCTTGAGAGAGCAAAAAGTCTTCAAATACGTATTAGAGTTCAGCGACCCTGGGGACTGGTCATTATGCTTTTCTTTGTCTTCGCCGTGGAATCCTCTTGATGTGCTGCCCCTCCACACTTGCCGCAGGCGGTGGGGGCCTGACATGATGTGTGGCTACTACGTGCTGCGGTGGCTGCGTTCGCTACCAGGAGTCAAGGTGATAAACGGCAGATAAATCACGTCTCGCCCCCAACACTTTGTTTTTCCCCCGCCGCGGAGACTTTTTTTTCTCTTTTTTTTTCAAGTCTATGCACCAGTTTTGAGTCAGTCACACCGTGGAGACATATTTGGACGTGACAGAGGCATCGGGCCGCTGACAGGGCGGGAGCCATATTTGGGTCGACATGGTTTTCTTGTAGATTAACACTCTTGCCAGTAACACCTTGTCTTTACTGTGAAATGATAAAGTCAGCAAATCCAAAGTCAGCGGATGCAGCCGTCCCAGATCTGTTCAAATGCATCTGATTGACCCCTCACACACACACAAGCACACAATCGCTGTTTAAATGTGGCCGGGCTCTCAATCTGGGGAAGCATTTTTTACAGAGCGGCCGATCACATGAGGCCTTATCTCACATGGACCTTTACACTTCAAGCCAGCCCTTTCTCCGGCACGGACCAGTGTCACAGGTGAAGGCCAGGTATCGAGTTGTTGACCGAATACCTCAGGGTTAGTGGGTGGGTTTTTGTTTTGCGACGAAGTCCAAAGGTAAGGTTGCAGATTCAGTGACACTTAAAAATGTTCGGATGGAGATCACAAGGAAGTTGACTGTGCCAAATTCACAGTAATTCCGTTTATGTCCCGGCGAAAAGATACTCTTCAGCTCTAAAATCATCACTTCAACTGACTCGCAAGTCAAGATGCATCAGGCTGCATGAATGTGGCCCACAGTCATTTGAGGAAAACAACCTACGACTTGGTTTCACGAGTCTCTGCAATGCACAGAGCCAGGAAGAAAATGAAACTGGGCTGGATCTTCCCTCAACAGCCGCAACAGGGTCAAGCGCGTGGCACACTAATTTTTTTCATTCTTTTAAAAAAAAAAAATGTTTTCAGGGCAAGTCCGAATATGTTGTTCTTACCAAGCACAATCCTGGTAAGCTAAGGAACAATTGTGCATCTGTGGTATGGCACATCCAGTGCTGACAACAGGGGGCTTTTTCTTCTCAGACCACCCCCAGTATGGTTTTGGTTGCCAAATATGTAAGACAGGCAAACCACTTCCTCTGTATTCTAGGACTAGAATAATTTACAGGCATTTGAAATTTCTGTGTCTTTTTGTGGCAAGGTGCAGAGGGCCCGGGCGGGCTTTGAACCCCAGACTCCTGGGTAAAAGCCATGCGCGCTTAACCATTCAGCCAAAGGGATATCCATTTGGCCAAGTAACCAGGGCGCATGATCTGTTGGAGGCATAGTGACAGGACCGCCACATCACATTTTGAAAACAGCCATAGATGTAAAAAGGCAAATTTTCTGGTGAGAGAAAATTCCTGCTGCTACAGTTTTTGCCACCTAGTATTTTCTCTCCCCTGCATGAAAACACTGAAGGGATCTTTATTAGCGTTTATTTATGACATTGTGTACGCAGCAAACATGTGACACATAGCTAAACCGGAGGTCACAGCATGAATCCCGCACCCTTTTAAATTTCAAATTTGGACAATCCTGTTGGACAACTTACACAAACACATTCAAAATGTAAACATAATCTCCAGCTCCATGGCACTCAAAGAGCTAAACAGTGTAAATGATAACGACACGCTGCCTCCACTCGTGCATATGCATTATTTCCTGATTACCGTTGTTTTTTTGTTTCTTTCCGTTTTAAGTACATACTGCCTCACAAAAATGAACCCCAGGTGGGAAATTCACCCTATGAGAGCATGTGAAAATACCCGCCCCACTGGAAATTCCAGCAATTATGCTCCTTTTTCTGGGTCAATTTACAGGCATCGCGTTGAAAATATGGTATGTCGCTAAAATCGGCAGATTGTTTCGGCTGTTTAGTTTCGCACAAGTCCTTCCTAGGGGTTAAACGTGGGATGGACCCCCAGACTCAAGGTGGACAATACCACTAGCCCGCTGTCATACCCCTAAATATCTTTGAAATTTAATTTAGAAAATAGAAATTCAAAAGCCTGATTTCTCTAAATAAAGGGGACGGGATCACAGCTGTCCAACAGCTTTAAACTGACTGTATGATTTAACCTTTCACCAAGCTCTTCTCTTTCAGTTACTTTTGAGTTTGAAATCTTGCTGTAGCCGGTCTGGCTTAACACTGCCTTCGCTACTGACTTTGCGTTGTGTCTTTGGTGGGTATAATGAGGCGCAGACGCATGCAGGTCATTTGGTGGGTGGGATTTATTTTCTGTTCATAGAAAATAATAAAACACAAAATGAGTTTGGCACAGCACGTCTCCACCGACCGTCTCTCTCCCCAGCAATGCTAAAACTAAAGAGACACAAGCACAATTTTTAACAAATCGAACAAAAGGGAGCCTACATACCTGTTCATAGAAAATAATAAAACACAAAATGAGTTCGGCACAGCACGTCAACATACACATTTAACAGAAAAGAACGTAAAATAATACAATAAAAACGATCTCAGTACTGTGACCTCCACTCATTTCTTACCTCTCCCCAGCAATGCTAAAGCTAAAGAGAGGCGAAACCGCGAAGTGCACCGGAAATGACGCCGCTACTGCGTCAAGGGTCAATAGAATAAATTAAAGCAATGAAATTAATTTTACAAAATAATAGCTCCCCCAAAACAAAGAAACAAAATTCTTATGTATGAACAAAATAAACAATAACAGATTTTGATGAAATCTAAACAACTAACACATCGGTTACACACGCACATCTCCTCGCGTCATCCTGAGCATACATATTTTTCCATTTGAACTCCACTGGATATGCAGAGGCACACGTTCAGCAAGCCTTCGCTTTCAGACGTCCGACCCACGGTCACACACCCTGAGGGTGAGTCTGATGGCGCAGAGCCCAGGCAGAAACAATAATCCTGTGGGCTCTGAAATGCTGCTCTCTTCGGCAGCGTAATGGACTTTTCCCAGTTGAGATGGGGCCCATTGAATGGAAGGAGCCAAGGCTTGAGTGTCTTGTGAGCTCATCTCAGATGGCAGCGCCAACATTTGCTGCATTTTAAATGACCCCCCTATGTACAGTCACACTGACACACCCTGACTGTGTTATTCTCAACAAGTGTCGTCTTTGTGTCATCGTGTGATTCCTCAAAGGAAATGTGACATTGTGCCCTTTTGGCGCGCGGTTCTCATTTGCAAATTTAATACGTGGATCTTAAAGTGGGTGTATTTGAGTCACTGTGCATACTCTTGGCTGTCGCAGGGATTCGACTCACTTGAGTCACAATCACCAAGCATGGAAATCCTGTCATTGAAATGCAAGCCCACTCTGCCCAGCTCAAAAGCAAACAATGAAAAGGTCTGCTATTGTCTTTGGTCAAACGTGTCCAGAGTACAGGACTTACGAGGTGGAAGTTAAATCACGACAGATTTTTATTTGTTCATCTATTTGTTGTGTGATTTGAGCCTCCTCTGCTGTTTCGTGCGGGGGTGGAAAGATTTCTTGATCCATTCAAATGCTGGTCAGTCCACTTCAATCCCATATTGTTGAATAGGCGTGTGTGTGTTTCGAGTCCTCCAGAATGCGCCTGCGCTTCTTGAGACAAGTAGTGGCTCAGCTTGGCTCGCAATGAAGCAGCTCCAAATTAGTTGCTGTTTGCCAACTCACATGGTTCTCAACACACGTCACTGTTTTGGCAACACAGTGCTGATTGATTTTTAAACAATCGTCACATTTCTAAATGTGAGATGAGCAATAATGTATGGAGGTCTAACCACTTGTGAGATACTTAGCTGATGCAAATTAAATGAGATAAAATTAGATTTGATAACTTATAAAGAGTGATCCTTTGTATATTGTGCCTGTTGTTCATAGCCAGTGTGCCAAGAAAATCAAAACAGCCAATTTAATGTCTATGTGAACAACTTTCAGTTGGGTTCGTTTTGGAGCCCCCTCTGCAGAAAAGAGGTACTACAGTATATACTAAAATTGCTGTTTCTCTTTCTGCATGTCCCATGCGGCCCCCCGACCTACGCTCCAGGAACTTTATTTTTTTCCAAGTGCAGCTGATCTTCGGCTTGCAGAGCGACAAGGTTATTTAGTTTAATTAGTTTCCCAACAGCTTCAACCAAGTGTGTATTCTGAGGACTTTTACTGGCTGTTTTCCGCACAGCGTGATTAAATATTCCAGAAAGTTAAATTGATCTTCAGTTAATTCCAAACAGTCTGACTAATTATTCGCCCCTTCAAATTGGATTTGCTCCATTCAGTCATTTATTCATCCAAGTCTTAATTGCCATTTTAAATAGAAAGTACATGTAATTGCTAAGAGGCATTGAGAAAAGCATTGCCCTATGGTATTCCCACAATTTGAAGGTCCTGTGTATAAAATTTGGCAAGATGTCTTGGCAAAAGTGTAATATACTACCATTAATAAACGTGTGTAATTGTATAACCCCTGTAAAAAATAAAAGATGTTTGTTTTTCCAACCCTTAGAACGGTTCTTTTATATATGCATATACCAAGGGAGAGGGTAACCATCTTGCACTCCCATGTTTGTAAGGCAGCTGGTACGGACAATTCAATCAGCTTGAGAATGTGATTCTTGTTTAGCGTTGGCATGGCCTCATCGTCCTCGTCCTCAAAATAAAACAGCAAAGAATAAGAGGGAGTGTTTGAGAATGGACGAGCACGCATACTGTATATGTCAAAAGCAACTTTTGTTTCGTTGTTGCTGTAGCGCAGACCAGATAGAAATGTAATCATTACATGTATAATATAAACCTCAGTTCTTGTATCGGGGCTCTCTAGAGAGCTTCTACACTCAGCTGCTCCTCTCTGGATGCTGCTGCTGCTCTCGCTCCCTTCCTCTGACTCCGTTCCCTTTCTCTAATGACAGCTTCTTCATTCTCTTAGTGGACAAGCAAATGTGTACGCTGCTAACCCTACTATCTATTCAGCTTGTGTATCCAAACACATCATATAAACTTGTGTTTTGGAGCTTGGAAAGTGGAAATTAAGCTAATTTAACATTAGCAACAAAATGCTATCTGTCAGAAAAAAGGGACTCTGTAATGGAACCGGCTGTCTTGCTTGACAAACTAATGGTTGAAATAGCCACAATCTTGTCAGATGGTGAACTTGATGCTCTTGTGAGCAAATGAGTGCTGCAATCTGACCACAGCATGTCACTGTCACTGTACATGTCACCATTTTTTCTAACTTACACAATGTACCTTTAATTTCCAAGATCTTGTGCATCCATATTGGAGATTCTTTGTTAATTAGTTGTTAGTTTCCCTTGAATTGGTAGGAAAACAGAAAACAAAGAGAAAACACAGGCTGGCCAGCAAACTTGACCACTGCTAAAGGAGTTAGTACAGATGCTGCAATAGCAGCTGTATTATTAGAAATGTATTTTTTTTAATTTTATTTATATTATTACAAAAGCAAAAAAAAAAAAAAAAAAAAAAAATGTTCTAAGGGTTTTCAAAGTGAAAAATACACTCGCTGCTGTTGCTTGCTTTTCAGCAAATCTCTAATTTTCTGACCATTTACAACCAGCCCACAGACAGCTTTTGATGTTTGTGGGCTCTTTGATGGGTACAGAAAATCCAATACATACAGGATGTTTCAGAGAATTGAAACAGTCTATTTTTGGCTTTAGCTGATAATATGCTAAAATCCCAGTAAAACCTTATTTCCATGTTGACTAATCCACAACCAGCCAGTGCCTCTTCAAACCAGGCCACAACCTTGGCGCTCAACAGTCAACCAGGACTGAAAATTGCATGTGTGCCCTTGGTGTTCACAGCCTCGTCTACTCACCTTTTTCACTCACAACACAACCCGCACACCTGAGCCCACAGCCATGCACAAGAATACGACTGCTTAGCATCACACACACACACACACACACACACACACACACACACACACACACACACACACACACACACACACACACAACAGTCCTTCCCACATATACACTTTGGGCTGTGTCAACTAGCTATTTTGCTGTCCCTGCTCTTATACTTGAATATAAACAGAACTTTGAACCTTCGATAGCTGCTGGCTGTAATAATAGCAGCACTTTAGAGTTTGGAGAAGCTGTGGGAGATTTTCTTATGGAACTCTGCCCTGAGAAAGGTCAGGAGAGATACCCACTGTCACTGTCATATACAGTATATAGAGGGGGCTTTTAATTGGCGTCATCCTCCATTTCTGGGTGTCTTCTCGGTTTACTGCACCACCGAGCGTGAGGTCCACAGTGCACGCGGACCCTTGAAATATTGCCATGGATGCTGTTCAGACTTTGAAAAGCGACTGGACACGGTGCATTTTCTCCTTCCGTCTGGACATCCAAGGGAACTGATGTAAGTACACTGACGGGTGAAACATTAAATCCACTGTACATACTCTTTCAGTCATCCCAGAAGCTGGTGGAGCAGCCCAACGCAGCAATTTATCCGGAATATTCGGTGACTCTTTTTCAGAAATAAGAGAAACGTCAGCCCTGCAGTTGTTCCAGTATCCCTCAAGGCTTTGCTTTTAAGTTCTGGCTCAAGCAACAAACTTTGTGAGACCTTCCAAATTTCCGTGCCTGATGTGACATCCCATAGGGCTGATTTGCATAACTGAGGTTAATTCTTAAATTTGAAATAAGGCCAAAGTGGTGACGGCTGGAGTCATTTCGCAGGAGTTCGATCAGAGAAGAATTAGACAAAAGATCAGAAAAGGATTGGCAAAATGAATGCAACCATGTCAGACGGAGTGTGACTCAAGCAGATGCTCTCTCTCGCGCGCGCTCTCTCTCTCTCTCTCTCTCTCTCTCTCTCTCTCTCTCTCTCCCTTTCTCTCTATCTCTCCATCTCTCTCATGCACACAATCTCGTGCGTCCCCCTGCTCTCTCTGATTTGTGGACGCGGCGCGCATTCTGCCGCCTTATAGACGGGGTTGGTTTCAAACCAACGAGAAAAAAAAAGAAAGAAAGAAAAGATCGAGGAGAGACTGATTTCCAAACGCTTTGCGTTCCGACGCGATGAATAAATTAATCAAAAAAATGAGGTGAAAGCCTGGCGAGGAACTGCCTGGCAAAGGCGGCCAGCCGGAGGACGATCGTGCGTAATAAGTGCGGAGAGCAGGTGGATGGAGAGGCGGGAGGGATGCAGCGAGGCAGCAGCTCAGCGGCGCTCTGGAGCGGCGGGATTGCGCGGCTCGCTCCCTGAGAGCCGAGGCGGAGCGCACGGACCGCGATGGATTTAGCGGAAGAATAAAGTTTCCCTCCGAGAAGTAAGTGAGGCGCTTAAGACATATAATGCGATGGGCTGGAGGATGTGGCTGAGATTCATTGTCGATCGTTGGAGAATTTCTCCTAAGTGCGCGCGTGACCTGCGTTATTGTGCGGCGTTTTGCAGCCATTGTAAAATCGTGACCTTATACAATAATAATAAGAAGAAGAATAATAATAATAAGAAGAATAAGAATAAGAATAAGAATAAGAATAATGACTGTATGATCTACCATCTCAGCTGATATACCAAAAATGATGTTGTCAGCCCAACAGCACGTGGCTTACACACGTTTACATTTTTTTTCAATTTTTTCCCTCTATAGCCATTAGTGTGTGAGATTTTTATTTTATTTTATTTTTCAAAAAAGGAGCTGATAAAAGATGAGTGCTGCAATTATATTGTATTGCCCCCCCCCCAAAAAAAAAAAAATCAATAAAGGAAATGCAGTTGAAGTTCCAGTTTAAGTCAAGAGATTTAACGTTGAGCCAAAGAACTCAACAGAAAAGGTGCGATTGTGTGCACAAGTGTGCCTGCCGGTGGAGAGGTCAAAGGTTTGAAGTGTTTTGAAGGCGTCCTCGGGAAGAGACACGCAGTAAAAACCGAGCTGTGAACTGTAATCTGCGGCTGAACGCAGGCCGCCTGCAGGAGCAGGGTGAAGCTGTGTGAAACAACTCTCCCCCACCCACCCACCCCAACGCAGCGAGCGCTGAGGAGAAAAATGCAGCTGCTGACATCCATCCATCCGTTTGATGTTTCTCGAGGAGCCTTTTATTCCCTGGCTAGAGGCGTAATAGACACTACATTTGCGCTCCGTCATTCAGCGACCCTGCTCTATAATTAAAATAAAAGCTGTTGGCAAACACAATATGAACTCCCGGGCAATCTACCCCGCGCATAGAAACGACGCCTGCAAATCTTTTAATGGACCCCTCAATCTTTTGCTCAGTTCAATATGTTTACGCAGAATTGATTGATTCTTATCACGGATAACTCATTTTAAGATTCCACTGTGAATTTCAGCAGTTGTATGACGCCACTGTATTTTGAAATGAAAGAAAAATCAATCTGAAAATTTGTTTGCAAAATGGTCGTTTATAAGGTTAGTTGGCAACTTTTAAACAAAGTCGAGACAGATAGCGCAGCTTGCTGCACTTAGTCTAAGCCAATGAGCTCCTAGACAGGAAAGCGGTTGTATTGTTTTATTGTGAGTCATTTGTCTGGAGAGAATGCCGGCCAACCAGATGGATTGTGTTGGATAACAATGCTGTCCATCATTGTTTTGCTCAAAATAAATGGCTCAATCGATTAGTAATGCTGTTGTACAATCTTATCCCTTTGGACCAACACATATCCACCTCAGACAGATACAACTGTGTCCTTCCTCTGCAATAAATAATTGTTCCCAACCTCCCCCCCTGAAATGCAAATCATTAGCAAATAATGGGCTACCCAGAGAGCCCAGATTGGCCAATGACATGTCATCTGAACAAATTACGAAAGGAAAAAAAGGGTGGAAAAATGGACTATGTCCCCAGTGAGCCAGCAGAACGAAGGAAGAGCGATTGATCGTGCCACAGTGTCAGCGCTGTTCGTGTGCGGGATCAATTAAATAAACATTTTCTGGCAACAGTGCCTTCACCGTCCTCGGGCTCGGGTGTACTTCTCTGAATGTATGCATGAGGGAGGTAGGCATACACGTAGGCACGCAGGCGAAACTGGACTTCTGGACTCATCGTAGCACTGGAGAGATTAGTGACCTTAAAGAGAGTTTTACACGGATGAGCTCGGGACTCAAAAGTGCAAAAGAGAGCAAATCGATATTGTAACATACAAGCTGGATTGAGAAACATCCCGGTGGCTGCCAGTTAACAAAGCAAACTCAAGTCATTTCAGGTTTACAACTTGCCTATGACCGACCTAATTCACCTTTGTCGACACATACATGTGGCCTTTCCTTCTCATGTACACAGATTTTTTGGGTGACTCAAACCTGAATTTATGGAAATCTCTTTCCGGATGAAATATTCCAAGAAAACGGTGCAGCTTCTTTGCCGAAAGTAACTGATTGAAAAAGATAGATATAGAAAGCTGAAAATTGACAGTCAAAACTAAAATGCTTGTTTTAACATTTCTAACAAGGCCTTTTCCATGTGTCTTGATAAATGTACATCCATACTTTAACGAGTTTAGGCAAGACAGACATGAGATGGCAATTGATGTGCACTCTGTGCACTATGTTTGTTGTTGAGCCATTTCCAGTTCTGTGACAATAGCGCCATTGTAATATCTTCACTTCAGGAATATTTGAGGACAACAACGTTGTGCAGGAGGAATAATAACAAAAAAAATTAAAACCCATGCACGTTCATGTGTACAAGGCCAGGTTTTTGTTTTGTATGTCCCAAATGAAGGAGCCATTGCTCATTACCTGAGCTAGATAAGTGATAAGTGTTTCTATTATGTCTAACATATTGAATGGGTAAATGTGGATACTGAGCTTCCAAATGTGTATTTGCTGTCATGATTTCTAAAGGCTTGTTACAAATTGTCAAAGGACATATCTTGTTTGTCATCTATTCACACTGACAGTCTCTTTACTCTTTTTCCATATAGATCTTGCTGTCTGACTGTTTCCATTGATGGAATGTAATACTTGTTTACATCTCCAGGAGAGATCCTCTGTTATCCCATCACCCCCAAAGCCCCAAACCTCAAGATCTTTCATTGACAATACCTTGGATATCTCTCACAGTTTGGAGCCTTTTCTCCCTATTTCCAGGCTGATGCAATGCTTCTAAGAACATAAAAGAAAAAAACCAAAACCAAAACATTCTACCTTTTCCTACCCTCAGAGACCCCAAATCACTGACTGCCATCATGGCCTTGGATCAGTGGTCCCTTCCTCCAACTCAGCCCAACCTCTCCTTCCCTGAGCACTTCCTGTATGACAGCTTCATGCTGGGAAATGAGTCTGACTTGAACCAGAACATCTCTGACCACAGGGAGCGACATCAAGACAAGACAAGCTCAGTGGTCATCACCTTCATCTATTTCATGGTTTGCTCCGTGGGCCTGTGTGGAAACACCTTGGTCATATACGTAATCCTGCGCTATGCCAAAATGAAGACGGTGACCAACATCTACATCTTGAACCTGGCAGTTGCCGATGTGCTCTGCATGATGAGCCTGCCGTTTATTGCCCTGCAGCTGGCACTGGTCCACTGGCCTTTTGGAGAGGTGTTTTGCAGGGTGATCATGACTGTAGGTAGGTGTACAGCTAAAAAATAAGTTCTTACGTTCTTTTAAATGCATGAGCAATTTAAGTAGTTTCGTTGAAGATAATTTGTATAATATATAAAATGTTCCACCAATGTATGTTCACGATATTTTTATGGAAGAAAGCTGTACAGATAGATAGATAGATAGATAGATAGATAGATAGATAGACAGATAGATAGATAGATAGATAGATAGATAGATAGATTGATAGATAGATTGGTAGATAGATAGATATCACAATGCAGGTGCCATCAGAGTCTATCCTGCTGTCGCCTGTATACAGAAGGAATGAAAGAGGCGCTCCCTTGGGGTGCCCTCATGTTGGGAGTGATAGGGAGAGATAATGATTTATTCACCCTGACATGCTGGGCCCTTTCTGTCAGGAGTGGCTCAACCCATCTAATAATGTCAATGTTGACATGGATATAATGCAGGTTCTTTGTAAGTATACTGAGCATCATTGTATTAAATGCCAAGGACGCATAAGCATAGGCACAATAAAAGTTCAACTAAATCAAAGATGCCAATTGGATTTTGGAGAAAAAACAATGTTGCTCTGTCAGCACGGCGCTTTCCAGTTCAAAGGGTGTTAGCTGTCTGACAAGATGAAGTTCCTACACATCAATATCCCCGCTCTGTCTCTCTCAATTCTTACTCTTTTCTCTAACCATCCACTTGCAGACTCCCTCAATCAGTTCACCAGCATCTTCTGTCTGATGGTGATGAGCATCGATCGATACCTGGCAGTGGTTCACCCAATTAAGTCCACGAAATGGCGCAAGCCCCGTGTGGCCAAGCTAATTAACCTGACTGTATGGGGCGTCTCGCTGATTGTCATCCTGCCTACTATGATCTTCAGCGGGCTGAACAAGGTGCCAGTCTGTCTCATCATGTGGCCAGAGCCTCAGGATGTCTACGACAAAGCCTTCATTTTCTACACCTTCTTCGTTGGATTTTTCCTGCCTCTGTCCGTTATATGCCTGTGCTACCTGCTAATCATCGTCAAGGTGAGAGTTTGTCTCTGATGGGTATGGCAATTAATTTGAGCAAATTCACAGCAAGACATGGAATGGTATAGAGCACGTCTTTCCTGACAGGACCAGCTCCTCAACTTCCAGTAGCCTTCCATATGCCCAATTTTTAAAGCAATTATGGTTCAAGGCAAATTACAATGCAAGCCAATTTCCTGATACTGAAAATCCCACGCCCTTACACCCAAGAACACCACTGAGACATTTACTTGCTGGTGGTGTTTTAGCAACAGATAAAAAGGGACAAATTAATTGTTCAGATACGAGGGTAAAACAAGGTATTTATTCCCATGAAACACAGGATTTTATGAAACATCAAGGTCTTCTTTTTTTTTAATGGACATAGGATTTTATAATTAGAATTCACTAAAAGGAAACATGGTCCTCTTCAGCTTCCACCATTCAATCATAAATTAAATGTAGCCCATTTTTGCATTGTCTTTGTCCATTCACTGCACACTTCCATCATACCAATTCTTCACCACCAAAGAAGAAAGAAAAAATTGACTGGAGAAAGGTGAATTCCTGGAAGCTCCATACCTCAGCTCGTATCCCTGCCATACTTGGCACTAACAGTATTTAGGAGGCCCAAACATCAACTTCTTATTTCTGTGTTGCTCAAGTGAACAATGTTAACATTGCACGGTGCATATTTTATGTGACCAACTGTCCATTTGCCTTCCAGGTCAAGTCATCCGGCATACGAGTGGGCTCCACAAAGCGCAAGCGCTCTGAGCGTAAGGTGACGCGGATGGTTTCCATCGTGGTGGCGGTGTTCGTCCTCTGCTGGCTGCCCTTTTACATTTTCAACGTCACCTCCGTCACCGGCACCATCCAGCCCACGTCGGCCGTGAAGAGCGCCTTCGACTTTGTGGTGGTGCTCGGCTACGCCAACAGCTGCGCCAACCCCATCTTGTACGCCTTCCTTTCGGACAACTTCAAGAAGAGCTTTCAGAACGTTCTGTGCCTGAAGAAGGTGGCGGGCCTTGACGAGATCGAGAGGAGCGACAGCAGGGCAGACAGGAGCAGGATGGCCCACGACGCCGCGATCATCAACGCCAGCTTGGAGGTTCACAACGCCGCCCTCCTGAATGGCGAGCTGCAGACCAGCATCTGAGATCAGATTACTGGCATTGATCCATTTGGAAAGAGAAGAGACATAGTGGTGGAGCTTGAGGGTTCTCTGAACTAATGAGCAACCAGTGCACTTCTGGTGACCCTTGCTCAAGATGCAGGATGGGAAGATGATGTAAACAGCTGCTGTTCATTTATGACACACGGACAAAGTCCAAGTGTAAAGTAAACAAATTGTCGAGGGGCTCTCAGAGTTCATGGAAAGTGCGCTTTAAATTGCAAAAGTGTAAGACTCAAGAGCAGCTGCACTGAAGCAAGGCTGGACTAATTGTTTTTCACAATTCTTTACAGTTTGAGTGTTGCTGAGCCCAGACAATACCAAGGTACAACAATGTCAACATCATTAAAATTCAAGCAAGGAATTTGACGAGATTGTGGATCATTCTGGATACAACAGACAAGTACTGGAATCTCGTTCACTCTCAGAAGAAATTAACCAAGGGTGGAGAGTCGACCATCATTATTTTTATTACTGGCCTGAGAACAGTTCACACAGATACAGTTGAATGTGGAAAAGCCGCTGAGGACTTTGGCTAAGCTATCATTTGGAAAATGCTTTGACTCTTTTGAGGCAGGACTTCCAAAACTGCAACCCCGAAAAATTTCATGGTCATGTTTTATTCATTTTCCGCTGGTTTGTCTGGTCTTGCATAATCAAACGAGGCAACAAAACACCAAAAACCTCCTGGCACAGCATCCAGCAGCAAACAAAGGATGCTATGACACTTTGAGTGGCTTGCATCTTTTTCGGAAGGAGCTGCACTGATGGGTACTCTCTGAATTCAAGGTCTTGGATTATTGATCAAGCGGAAGGCTGGAGAACTGTCTTGGCGGCTTCCCTGACTTTTCTTACTCCAGAGGAGCTTGGCTGTGTAAATAAAAAATGGCATTGGACTAAAAAGGGGTATGGCTTTGTGGCCGGCCTCATACAAAGACAGAGAGGACAGTTTTAAGACCATGTTTGTGGGTTCCCTCATTTGTACTTTTTCATAGATCTCTTACAAGATCTCATGAGTTGTGCCGATTTGCCACCTGTGCGGCTGTAAAGAGGCCACTCCCCCTGTAAAATACTATGTTTGTCTCAACTTCATTCTCACCTTTGGTCCAGGTACACAGATCTTCAAATGTGGTGGAATGACTTTAAGTTTGTCTGGGTTGCTTTTGCTAAGAAAAAAGCTGGTGAAAAGATGATGATCGGCGATGTCTTTAGCCAGCAATATGGAACCCGCAGTTTAAGATTGCCATCCAGTGACTGTTAAGTTTCAGTATCTCCTAGAAATCATGCAACAAAAAAAAAATTACCCAATCCCTTTAGCAGGCCCAATAGACTAAGGACACATAACTGATTAATTCTGATGAACATAGATTAAAAGGTCCCTGGGATTTGTTTAAAATTTTAGTTTCAAGGCCAATCTGCAGTATTTTCCCAGACTCCCCAGTCAGTTCTGGGATCAGCTTAAAAATACTTCAACAGTTGAGGTCACCGAGCACATCATTTAATTACCCTCTGCATTCCAATATTGACTAGAGTTACATTTTAACATCTTAAGCCTATACGATTAATTGATTATGATTATAATTATTATTCATTGATTACATAGGGCAGGAACTTTCAGTGCATATTCCAGGTAGATATTGTCACCTTTTGATTAAAAAAGATTTTTGTTATACCAGTGCGTCAAAATACGACAAAACAATACTATACCTGCTAATTGTGCAGGTCTGAAATTGAGAGCATGTGGAAAACTGAGCAAAAACAGCGCATCAGAAATATTCTGTTTTGTTTGGGAAAAAAGACTGCTTAGAATGAACTGGCTCTTTACTGTTAGATGCATCAGAAACACATACAACGTGATTTTTGTTACCCAGCAACTGCTATAGACAGCTGTGATGCATGGGCTAATTTGCCTCAATTCCTGTGTGTGCTCTTACCGACTATAGGGCGGGCTCCAGTTCTCGTTTGTTTTTGTTTTGTCATTCCAAAGTGCCGATAGAATTCACCTTCCCATTGATTTCTAACAATAGCATTAAATTAGAACAAAACAAAGTTTACTTATTTTGCTTTTCCCCAAACACACCACTCAACACCGAGCACTAGAAACCAGCCCTTTGTGTTGTCAAAAGAGTCTGATACCTCACCTCGGTTAGTGATCACACCCCCAACCCACTGTTCCACTATGGAGGAGATGAAAGTTGCAAAGTGACTGCATTTTTCACTGATTAATATTCTAAGGTATTATTTGTAAAATGAATCAAGCGTCACAGAATATTTCTATATCCAAACTCCAGCCTGGCGTTTCCCTTCTAAGCTGGAATTGTTCGGACTTCATGTTTTATTTATTTAGTTTTCATTTATGCACTGTGGTCATGAAACCTGTTTTTAGACCTGTAAGTGGTTTGACCTCCCTCTAAAAGCAGCAGCAGCAGCAAAAAAGTACTATTGCAAAGTATGTGCTCGTTCAAACCCCATTTAAATCCCACTTTAAATGTGTGTTGAAACCTTTGGTGGCTCAAATTAAGGTTGGAAACATTTCATTAGGATTAGCATTTCTATCTGCACTTTCACTCTGTGGAATTGGAGGGTTGATGTAAATTTGCCTCGTTAGACAAACATTTACCTTCTGAACCAATGACTTTGTGTTTTGGTGCCATATTGTGAATTAGCCAAACACCAGAAAATGTGATAATACCCACAACCACGGGGGTGTTAATCATCTGAGGAAAGTCCGTCTGTGTGTCTTCATTTGGAACTTGTGCTTCATGTGCTGCAGGGTGGGGGGGCTCATTTCACACTCGCATCCCTTGTTATCATAAAGGTATTTAGAGCGAGAAAGCCTCAAGTGCAAGAACCGTTCACTGCTAATTCTTCCTGATATCTCCCTCTCTCCTTGTTTCCACTCCTGTCTCTTTCTGCGGCGTGTTTGGCTAATGAAGAATAATATGAACTGACGCACATTTTACACCCACCCAAACTAAAGTGTGCTGGAGGCCCAGTGAAGCAGACAGAAGCAAACACGCTCTGCTCGTCTGCTCTCTTTGGGCTCGCGGCTCTTTGGATATGCTAACGAATGGATCGTCCTGATGTTTAATAGATGTTGATGAGACACTTGTACCAAAACCATTGTACATGTAGCATTAAAAAGAGCAGCCGAGATGAGGTCGGGCTTTTATGGGATGTGAAAGGGCAAAGCCAACGCTCACTTGGCTCAGCTTGTTCCTGCCGCTGTATAGTGTACAGATGAGAGGCGGAGGATGGAGAGCCTCTGCCTTCTCCATTTGCTTTATTTCAGAACACGTGTCGATTTGCGAAGGGCTACGAGAGTGCACTCCCGAGGATGCACTCTTCAATATCAACTCTATGTATCGGTGGTAATATTCTTGTTCTTGCATGTGCGCTAGCCAAAACCGGTTTTGACTTCTGCATCCTGTTTTTGCCACATCCTGGACAAGATGGGCCTGATGGTTGTCAGGTCAGTCTGAAGCACAACATGGCGTAATCACATGGCTTTCAACACTGCTATTCGCAGCTCAATCAAGAGCCCATCAGCTGCACTGCTTCACGCCATGGCTCAAACAAAACAAAAAAACAAACAAACAAAGGCAATTGCACTCATGATTCCTTTCTTTTTTCCTTTTCTTTTTTTTAAAAAACTTGGTCATCAAGCAAACAGGGAAATAACGGAGCTCACATAAAATATTTCACTTATCAGAAAACACTCACTGTAAATTACAAACATTCTAAAGAAGTTGGAGAGCAATCTTACAGAAGTTACCATCAAACCTTATTCACATTTTAGAATGCATGTGTCTGTTTTATTTCAAGTATATGCAGGCTTTTCCTCTGATTTGAGATTATATTGTGGACATGGAATTGAAAAAAGGACAAAAGAGGACAAGACCTCCACTCACAATGTATCTTTGGTCCCTTTTGCTCCTCTGATTCCTGTTGAGCCCATAAGAGCCCAAAATCATATTAAGGGTGCACCAGATTGGTCGGTGGTTGTCTGTGGGCACTGAGCAATATATCCTCCAACGATCGCCTCAATGACTCTTGAAATGTCTGTGTTGACCAGACCAGAGAGGCAAAGGTACAGATAGATTTCCTGCAGAGTTTTTCCTTGTTATTGGCCAGGAAAAATGTCACAACTGACTCGATCAAATGAAGCCATGCTTGTTGTAGCTTACGCGCTGCTGACTGACAGTGCGGCCATGGACATGTGCTTTTCTTTAATGTGCAGTAACTTATATCTGTGTGCCTTGGAACTTCTTAGAAGACCATGTTGGTGATCGATGTTACAGCAACACAACACTGTAAAACGTTTCACCCCGAAACCAAACGACCAAAGGCCTTTGTAATGTAGAGACTCGTTGGTTTAACAGACACATGCTGTGTATCATTTCCAGTCCTGCTTCTCTGAGCTTCTATGTTTGTGCGCTGCGACGTCTGAGAGGTGTTCAATTGTGACTCTTTGTTGTTGCGTGGAATATTTAATGTGATTATTGATTGTAATGGACCGGACGACTTCCTCGTCCCTGCGATTAAACATGCAGGTCACTTTCTGCTGCTATGGTCATAGCTATGTTTTTCTTTGTCTTTGCATTTGTTTGTGCGTGCATGCGTGTGTGCTTCAGTTAGATTGAAGTCTGTTAGATGTGTACTTCCTAGGGGAATACTTTTCTTAGAGGCATTCTGAGTTTTTATTTCTCTCTCTCTCTCTCTCTCTCTCTCTCTCTCTCTCTCTCTCTCTCTCTCTCTCTCTCTCTCTCTCTCTCTCAACTCTCCTAAAAATGACAAAATGTTGTAAACAAATAATACGCAATGATGGATTCTAATATGTCCCATGGGACACAATACGAAGAACGAACAAAGTAACACAAGTGATATCTTTTGAATGGCCCCAACAGAGAAACAAGCAGTAGATAAAAAAAAAGATAAAGCAAACAATATTAATAGGCATTGTCCCCAAATACGATGTGTATGATAATAAATGGCTTTGTGTTTCTTGGAATTGCTCTGCTGTGTTTAAGCGGCCTTCTGCAGTTGACGTGTCGCCTGATCTTTGTCGAGGGGGACTCGCTTTCATGTCCTTTGTTCTCTATGCAAATTTTAATCAGCACATCCTTCCCTTTCCCCAGGATAAAAGATTCTTGTTAGAAAATCAGCCACATGCTCGACACTGGCACCTTCTCAGAAATGATGACTAACGTGCTCTGTCGCAATTAAATTATATCAACACCGGGGGGAAGGTGGAATAATGAGGCATTAAATTCCCCCTCAGTGCCAGAAGGGCGGGTCAAGGTGTCTTTTCAGAAAATGTCTGTCTGATTGGACTTTATACAGGCTGTTCATGTGATCACGACCAGTGTGGCGCTGGATGAGTGACTGCAGACTGAAGAGGGGACTGATGAGTCCACCACGAGACCTGTCGACTCCTGACTTACAAGGTCTGACAGATTTTAATCAACAGGTGGCAGAAGTCAGGAGGAGGTCTGAAATGAGAAAAAGGGGACCGTTTGCGTTTGGTTGTCGATATCAGCCTTGTTCGGGGTATCTTGAGAACCTAATAGGTTACTACAAATGTCGAAGCAAATTCTTCAGAACACCAAACAGCAAATGAATAAAGGAAGAAAAAGGAAAATGGTCCATAGATACTGAAGAAGAGCACCCTGGGTGCATGCCGTGAATTTGTTATCCGTTGGCAGTCGGTCCAGCTTGGTCCATTTGCTTCCAAATTGTCTGTGCAGGTCCTCAGTCAGCCAGATCATTGTCGTCTGTAAGTGCTGGGTTACAGTCGACTGGACTTTGTGCTTGGTTACTTGGAGACATTTTGCTTTTCATCCAAAAGGCCTCTTTGGTTCTCAACTGAAATTCCAAGATACTGAAGAAGTCACAAGGTCCAGTCGCCTACAACTCTGTACTAAACCCTGTTGAGCCTGAGCCATCAAATCACATTTAACATGGCTTGTTTAGTCAAATAAAAACTCCTAGTGAGCTCCACAGGCCTTATAAGACAAGGGTTTCTCTCACTCAGCCTGAAGAGGCTGATCTGGCTCTCTTTCCTCCTCCTTCTCCACCTGCTACATCTTTGGCTCCGCCTTGGAACAGTTCACCCCCTTGTGATTGGTAGGGTTGCCTCCTAGAGTTTCAAATTCGGGACATCTCGGGGGGTCTCTCAAGTGTGTCGACGACGGGGGCGAGGGGGGCGGGGGGCACTGCCTGCCCCGCCAAGTCCTCTATGGCCAACTTAGCCGTGCAAAGTGGGCAGCTGGCGGACATAGGAAGCGATACAAGGACTTCACCAAAGACCTGCTGAAGCGCAACGCCATCAACCCCTCGACGATGGAAACCCTGGCACTTGACCGCTCAGCATGGCAGGACACCTGTGCCAGAGCGACCACACAAATCCACCAAAACAGCCAGCAGAGAAGGACCGA
Source organism: Nelusetta ayraudi (assembly GCF_046127955.1). Lineage (NCBI taxonomy): Eukaryota > Metazoa > Chordata > Actinopteri > Tetraodontiformes > Monacanthidae > Nelusetta > Nelusetta ayraudi. The sequence continues at coordinate 5,227,409 of NW_027466092.1, forward strand.
GAGACGTGCCCAGCGCAACCAGAGGGAAGCCAGCATCTTCCCAGCCGTGGGGCTTCCCTGCCCCATGTGCGGACGCATGATTGGCTCACGTATCGTGCACGACAGCCACATCAAGTGGCGTCAGCGGAACCTCCACCCTTCCCCCCATCCTGCGAGCAAGCGTCTTCATCGGCCACGATGGACAGCTAAGAGAGAGAGAGAGAGAGAGAGACTTGGTGTATTAGTTGGCCTGTCATTAACACAAAAAAACTTTCAATTTGATTTCTCATTTGATCTCCATTCATCACTGGAGGAGTATCTGGTCTCTCTGGCTGTATCTCCTAAACTTCTAACATGTTCTGTCCCCCTAATGGACTCAATCCTGATCCTCTCCATCCTGATCTCTCTCAAAGAGAAGCTCAGTGTTTCATCTCTGCTCCTCCTTTCTTTTCTTCACTGCCTCTGTCTTTAAATCAAACAGCATCGCTGCTCTCACCACTTTTCTCGACACCCCTCCTTTCATTCTTGCTGTTACTCTTTCATCGCCCATCCCAGCAGGCAATTTACTCCACCCATTCCATCGTGTTTGCACGCACTTCTTCACCTTTCTTTCCACTCTCTGTCACTACCTGTGACCTCAGTGTTCCACTTGGGTGCTTCTTATTCCCACCCGTGTATTCTGTCTGGCTGTGGCTAACCTCCACTCCTCTCTTTTCCAGGGCAAACCTCCACATTTGGATAAATTATTCTAACTGTTGGTGCTGCATCTGGTGTGGAGTTCCCCCAGTGTCACACATGTGATTGCACTTGACTATTGTGTCCTTGTTCTTCTCTCTAACAAACTGAAAATAATGGGAACGTGTGGAACATGTCCATCCCTGCAGACACCTCAAACACTGAATTCTTACAACAATTAACACGCATGGGTTTCCCCGCTCCTTTAAAAAGAAAAAGGTCATTCATAGTTGTCGTGGTGATGCTTTTGTAATGCATTACTTGGAATATTTTGGTAGTTCCGTAGCCATAAGATCTCACTGTTCTGATGATTACATTGTTTGGGATGGGGGGCGGGGGGGGGCATTTTGAGTATGAGGATCAACATTGTCAACTGGCTGTCCAATCAAATGTGTTTTACACCATAAAACAAAAGTGAGGAAAAAGAAAACTGAAGAAGAAAATGAATGAAATGCTACTATGACAGTGTGGTGAAGGTGCTGCATATGCTGGTGGTATATTGGTGGTCCTCGTTGGCTGTTAAAGGAATTCATTCCATCCGGCAGAGTGAAAACATGCTTGGAATTTACAATTCAAAAGGTCTGGGAGGCACAAACTGAATCAGAGTAAAGTAATTATATTGACATCTAGACAGGAAAAGAAACTGTTTGCAATCACGACAGAGATTTGGCAGCAACACCTGAATCCAAATTACACCCAGAACGGCACTTCATGTCTCCAAGCGAGTGCCCAGCGCCAACCTGATTCATTCTACTACAAGTCTCTGAAAAGAAAAGTTTCCCTCCAACTAGAAACGCAACAAACTATGACGGAGAAGTAGGTAGGATTTAATTTAATACCTTCCAACACACGAGCCCACTTGCTATAAAATTCCCTCATATCACGTCTCGCTCTGCCTGCCGCCTGAGTCGCCTCCACATGACTCACCAAAATGAAGGCTGCGCCAATCTGTGCTGCTGAGGACTCAGAATGTAATGTAATGTGCGGGTAGAGTTGTGCCTGTGGGTTTTCAAAACAGTGGTGACAGGAAGAGGGAATAAACGGTAGGGAAATGGGGATTAATTGCCCGAAGCAGTGGGAGAATTTCCACATCAACCCTCAGCAGTCATGTGACTGCTGGGGGTAAAGTTGAGTTTGACTTTCCATATTGAAATTGTCAGCAAATGCCAACTATGACTCATTGACGCTATAGGTTGCCTCTTCAATTTTTTTTTCCTTATAGATTTTCTTCTTACATCTTGTTTTAAAATCACCCATAACTGCATTTACACCCACTTCAGACTTAAATGACCTGCATGACGAGAAGCTGCCATTTCAGAACGGCATCTTACAACAAACGGAAATATATATATATTTTTTTTTTTTTTTTTTTTTTTTTTTTTTTTGCTGTGAGCTGAGCTTCATCTGCATTTTGGGGGCCATTGGAAAGAAATGAAAGCCAAAATCACACCAGCACACTTTATGGAGCTCTGACATGGAAAATCAGGAGTGTATCTGTCCCATCTGTCTGCCTAAACTGCAGGTGCATTGCCAGAGATCCAATACACATCTACTTTGTTTCCACATATATAGAGAGGGCCGACCTGACATCACACAACAACAAGTTTGTGTTAAAGATCCAATCTGTGACGCTTGAAAGTAAAAAAAAGAAGAAAAAAAAACCTCAGAAGTCGGAGCCGGGTCACTTAAAGCATGAGGTGTATATCCAGCCGGAAGATACACTCATGAATAAAAGAGAAAAGCACAAACTATGTGAGAAGAACATGAGAAGTTCCTCTGACCAAGTTGGGTTCAAAGAGAAAACTCTTCAAACTAGGGCATGGCCTAGTTTTGACTGTCACTCTTTCTTTAATCCTGCCACTGTTTCTTCCTTCACATTTTCACCTCCTCGTCACCATCACATTGTGGGCTTTGTTGCTGCTATGTTTTTTGGACCAAAACCATTTCACCTTGTCAAACTGTGACAGAACGTCAAGTCAGTATCTCACCACTGTGGGTTGGCATCGTTAATGTGTCAGCAACAAAACCTGACCCTCTTTGTTTTAGCGAGGCATGTCGTGATCGGTGATTAGAGCTGTGAGTACATCAGCGAATCTTTGTTCTTTCCCTGTGTGTCACGTTGAATCTGGGAGCTGAGCACAAGCAGAGAACATTTTGGTGGATCCCTTTTGAGCTGATTGGAACTGCAGTACAAACCATAATATGCAAGTCGGTTCATTACCACTAGACTACCATCATCAATAATGAGTATCCAAACTAATAGTACTTGCAGTACTAGCAGAACAACTTTAATAGCTTCATGCTTACTTTTCCAAGCACATCTCAGATTTTCCCGATGTTTTCTTCCCTTTGATCAAACTTTATAAAGCAGTTTAGACGGGTAGGTTCTTAGAGAGTTTCTGAAGAAACACTGGGGTGGCATGAACATTGTGGAACCAGTCAGCACTCTTTAAATATATATATATAAAAAATAAAAAATAAAAAAAAAGCTTCAGGCATCCCTGGCAAAAACAGGACGCTAATATGCGAGCTTGGAAGCAAACAATGGCATCAGAGTGTGTGTGTGTGCTGCTTGACAATAGCTTCGTCAGCACTGCTCATCATTGTGTACACGGATCATCACCAAAGGCTGTTATCTCCTCCTGATTATTATCCAGAGAGGCATCTCTCCAACAAAGAGCTGTAGAGAGGTTTTGAAAGAGGCGGTAAACTTTCCAGTGTGAGTTGCAACACCAGTCGAGCACCAGCGCCCACTGGCTGGTCACCATACAGGTCCTGGTTGTGGATCAGGAGTCACGAGAAACTACCTTCATTTTCATTTTTCTTTGAATAAGAAAATTCAGCCTATTTTCACTGTAGTAGCATCTCGCTATAATTTCTTTATAAGCAGCTGCTGAGACTCATAGCAGCTTATTCATTTCTGGTCTTCACAAGTAGCTCTTTCTGTATTTATTTATTTATTTATTTATTTATTTACAGCAGCTGGCAGCCAGAAGTGCCCTCCTACCTCTTTAATCTTTAAGGGGCAGGCAGGTTAGTGGAGGGTTAAAGTGTCTCTGGAATCCAGGGGGAACTAAGAGCAGTGCAAATGAAATGTTTGACAGACGGATGAGGGAAGTGTCGGGCTATTCGTGATGGAGCATCACTGTCAAGTTCTCATTTTAGAAAATGATCAGACGGATTTGTGGACGAAATCCTGAAAGGTGTCGCTGAAAACAACTTCCCTCAGACTCTTCCTATCAGACCTTATGCAGAATGACTGCACCACTCAATCTCTGCACGCTCATCATCTCAACATCTTGCCTTCAACGGCAACGCCTGACGCGGCTGGCATGAGCTCTGGCAGAGCTGTTCTAAAACGGCAATTCGTCTGAATAATGCATGTTGGTTGACATGGTTTGTTCTGAAACTCTTCATGCTGTCGCCATCTACTGGTCGTCACTGGTATCGCGGGGGGGGTGAATATTCGACTCTGGCACCTAGGGGAGAAAAGATCAAAGGAACTGCTGTGACAACACTGTTACCTGGTAAAGCTTTTCTGAGGTAGTTAACGGAAGAGAAGAAAAAAAAATGTATGAAACTGCAGCGTGGAGCTTTTCCCAATATGTTTGCTTGAAGCGACCAGCAGTAATCCTGTCGGAGGCATTTCAACTCTGCCTCTCCCCTTTCACACTAAACTGAGCTGGCTGCCACTGATTTTTGTGAAAAAATCTGCATTTACTACGTTTCACTCTTATGAGCTTGCTTCCTTTTTCATCCTCTCCTGAATTTGACTACCCACCTGCAGCGGGTCTATTCTGAGTGTTCAGGTTTCTGTAGGTGGTTGATTAATGAGAGGTGAGAACCAGAGGACGGTGGTTTCTCTCCCTCCCTGTCTGCAACACGTCCGTCTTCTCCCCTCTGTCACTGCGTCCCGGTGAGACCCGCCCTGCACCCTGCACCTCACGCGGCCACATTTTTCAAACGATTCTACAAAGGCATTTTTCTCTTATTTAAAATGTAGGGGAAAGCTGAAGAAAAGGAAATCTTATTGCAGAAAATCCCTCCGTTAAAATGCACACGAAGGAAACGCCCAGCGTGAGGTGGTCCAAGACACACTGTGCCTTTCAGTTCAGCTGCTGTTGCATGTCAAATGTGAAGTTTCACTGTGAGTCAAACATGGAGCTGAGTCACCATTTTTTTTGATGTGCATACTCAAATTCAGGCATTTTGGGATTTTTGAGTCTCACACAAGACTGCGTCAGGACATTTACATAAACATGTACACAAAGTGGAAGTTTCACAGTTTTACTACACAGTTGATAAATTGCGAGGTTGAGGGACTCCTGTAGTGTCTCATATAATGGACTTCATTCAGGGAGGTGAACTGGTTGGGTACAAATGTTAGAATTTGCTCTGTCTCTCTTTTTTTGTGTGTTTTGATGAACTAGTGACGGTTATGTATGCGGCTAACGCTTGAATCCGCTTCCTTCACACATTTTTAAAGGTTCCCTTTTCTTTCTTTGACACGCACACCTTCGGTTAACTGCCACACAGTCGAGCCAAATTAGTCAAAAACAAAAGTAACACCTTTTTAATCACAACGAAGAATTTCCTGCGTCTGGCGACAGCTGCAAACAAAAGCTACCTTAAGAAAAGCGCCAAAAAAAAGGAGGTAAAAAAAGGTGGCACTCCAGTGCCTCAATAGCAAAACTCTAAAGTCCTATAGAGTCTTGTTTAATCCAGCAAAAAAATATATATATATATTTGAATCTTCTGCCTTCCTTTCTAAAACCTTAAAAATGAATACAGGACAAGTTGCACAGCAGCTGAGGGTGCTGACACAACAGCTCTCTAGGACCTTCCAGAGCACAGCGCAACCAAAATATACCCAGGTTTTTCTCTGTTTCGCATGTTTCACATCCTCAGGTGTTCTTGCGGCATGAAAATAGCACGTGCTCGGCCGACAATTAACCTGTACGCTGCCGGAGATTCTTTGTTCCTTCGGCAGCCTGAGCAGAGGAACTCGGCCATGTGGCTGCGTGCTCACTGAGGAGTGAAACACAGCCCAGAGCATTTTCACTTGCCTTCTTCATTTTCAATTGCCCAGAGCAGTTTCACTCTGATGCTGAGAGAGTCACTTTAGTCACAGAACATAGCTCTGCAGTCATTTGACACTGACACACACACACACACACACACACACACACACACACACACACACACACACGCACGCGTTCACACATACACGCAAGTACGTGTCATTGAGTCAGTCAGGTCGCTCCATTGCCATTGCTTGGCCTCTGTAGTTTTGAAGATTAACAGAGGCGTTAATTGTGAGGAAGCCAGAAACTAAAACTGGAGGTAAATAAACTGATAAACTGGGACCAAAGCTACTTTTTTTTTTCCTGTCTTGCCAACTTCCGTGCCAGCACACAGTGAACGCTCTCGAAAACGTTGAGAGGTGGCCGGGTAAAGATTCGGTCTGTCCAGTGACTGTGTTTAAAGATGGACGGTGAAATAACTTAGTGACTAGTTTGACATCAAATATTGAATCTAATCTAATTTGTACTCATCTTTTTTCTAAATATTTGAAATAATAGAGTCAAATGTTGATCTGTTTTAAACAGATGGCTGTGAAAGGACTTCACTCTTCAATAGAATATTCCTAACTAAAATGTGCAGCTGACAGACTTATCTGCCCTGCTGAACCGTGGCATACAATAAACAATACTTTATTATTATACTAAATTTACTATTAATAAAATGGAAATCAACTTTGTATGGAAAAAAACTAATGTTACATTAGGAAAGAGGATGTGCAACAAGGACGGCCAGCTGTGTAATAGCTGTTTGCTCAGTGGAGGTTGCTTTTGTCTAAATGTAGCACAAAACATCTACAAAGTGAAATATTATTGTCTGTAAACTCTGACAATCCATGCAAAAGAAATAAATGTGAATATTTTTCACCTGCTTTTCTTACAAGTTTGGGCAAAACGATTGTCAGTCGTCTATATTCATGCTGTACGTTCACTGTTTGACTCACCATTTACTGTAAAGGAAGATTCTCTTATATGGTCAACGGCGTCCTTAGATACACTGGTATTTTATACAAATTTCTCAAAAGTCGACAGTGCGAGAAGACGTGTCAGTGGTCTTGGGTCCTCCTCGCAGTGGGAAGGGGGAACTCCCAAGTCGAGCTCTCACACAAGAAACCTTCTGACTCTCGTCTCTCCAAACCAACTCTCCTCCTGCTGCTGCAGCTTCATCTCCACAGGTGAGTGGCCCCTCTCTACACGCGGTCGCTCTCGCCACCGAGTGCCGTGCCGTAGTTTAAAGTCCCAATATATCTGTAGGTTAGTCTGGGATCTTATAGCTTTTTATCTTGTTTTTTTTCTTCTTCTCTAAATTGGCGTCTTTGCCGTGCTCGAGTCTTGTGATTGTGACGCCTTCTTAGAATATCTAGAATGAAGGTAGAGTTCTGCCAGTCAGCCATTCTTGTCAACAAGCTTGGACTGTTAACACTGTTAACATTTAAGAACAAACATAGCTCCCCTGTGTGTGCATGTGCGTGTGTGTGTGTGTGTGAGAGAGAGAGAGGCTGGGAGAGAGTGAGAGAGCAGCAGAGGGTGGAGGAAGCTTAGATGTGTTTGCTGTTTCCACTTGGCTGACTCAGTTGCTCATTGGAGCGGAAATGGCAGAGTGAAGAGAACAAGACATGATTTCCTTATTTATTTGTTTATTTGTGGGTTTTTTTGAGGGGGGTCTTCACATCACACAGATCAGTGTTTACAGGTCAACAAGCCGTTCTCAAGCAGCACAACCTGACACCCAGCGAAAATGTCAAGTGCAGCAGCGGAGAGGACAAGGCATCTCAGGACAGGAACTGAATGGAAATGACCTCAATACAGAAATTCATCGAAGCACAAAAAGAAAAAAGAAAAAAAAAATTCTGGTAAAGACCCACAGACAGACAAACTTGGCGGGTGTTTGGTGGAACCTTGTGCCCGTCACACACAAGCAGACCAGTCAGACGTCGGGCTGCTCGTTGGCCAGGTAGCTACATGTCGAGGCTTCCAAGGTTCCAGGGGCAACATCACGACTCACCATTCGATCCAGCTGAACTCTGGCCAAAGACACTTGACAAGGAAGAGAAACAAAGCTGGGAAGAGCCAACTTGCAAAAACCAGTCGGGAGTCGAGCAGCAACAAATCCGTCTGATGAAAATAGACGTCAGTGGCAGATTGACTTTATTCTCCTGAGGTAGAGAATGCTAATTGGTTTAGCTACTTCCTGATCTCCTCCAGTGATTTCTGAGAGCAGATGGAGGAGACTCGGTGATTACCAGTGAATTTAAATTTCAAGATAGATTTGAAGACGGCCACCAGCCACCCGACAGCCACGCAAGGTTTAAACCAGATCATCATTTCTAATTCAAGGACTGGGAGTCCGTTTCCAGTTGTTCAGAAATATTTGCTGTTGAAAGGATTATTGAATTGACATTTTAGCATTCTTGTCTTGTCCAAAGGCCTTCCCTAGTGAGTCTCAAAAACCTGTTTTTAATTTGCTACATATTGATGAAACTGTCCTATAAACGGTTCCTCCAGCTGCACATCTGAGGGCAGATATGACAGCTGAATAATTTACGCCGGCCCACCCACCACCGATGCATAACTCCTTTTTCAAAGGATTTTTTCATCCATTAAAGAAACTCAAAGCTGCATCGATTCATGCAAATGGGGACCGAGGAACTTCCAGAGGAAATGCATTTGTTGCATAATTAATCAGTGGGCCACATTAATCTTTAAAATATATTTTTCTCCTGATCAAAATCGTTTTAAATTCTTTTTTTTTTTAACATAAATAATAACTTGCTTCTCTTTTTTTTTTTCCTTTTGCTCGTCACACTCTCTGATTCACTGCACATTTATTGGGCAAGCGTTGCAAGGTTTTCTCTTGAAAGGCGGGGACGGGTGGGGGGGCACGGAGGCAGCGGTTTGCTCTCACAGTTCGCAAATCGCTCGCATCAAATGATAATGTTTGACTGTGGCAGAGGGAGACCATCCCCTGCAATTATCACGCATTAGCGGCGCTAAATGGAAAAAAGGCCGGATTAGTCGGTTTGACCCCTCCGAGTGCTTTATGCTCAGAGGCGTCATCCATTTCCTCGTATCCATTCACTGCATGCATCGTCTGCATTGTGGATGGCCAGCTGCTCACCAACCCACCATTCACACATGCACTCACGCACGGACCTCTCAGACAGAGAGCGCATTGGGGTCCAGTGAGGTCCTCACTTTCTCACGTGACTTGCGGCGCCCTCTTCCCTCTTGTGTTGGAACTGGGAGCTTTTTTTTGAGTGACACTGCGTCAAACGTCCATCCGCCCCTCCGAGGTGTCTTCCCTCTGGCCTCTGTGCCACATCAGATCTTTTGCAGTCAACTGAAGTTTTCACTTTGCAAACTGATTTTGATATTTGTTCTGAAAATAGCTTTGGGTAATTACAAACACGGTGAAATAGATTTCTAATAAAAAAAAAAAAAAAAGGGTAAATATAATCTTGCAAGGTGGCTGGATGGCTGTCATTTCCAGTTTGAAATCCAGCACATCCGTCCTGACAAGCTCTCTAATCACGTAAGCAGTCCCTTTACTTTAAAAAATAAATAAATAAATAGATAAGTTTGAAGACAAAGGTTTTTCCTCCTCAGCAAACATTTTCAGTGTGCTACTTACCAATTTGACATATAAAATTGAAACAAAAACCAAAACAATTATTCGTGATCATTAACCTGTGGCTGTTCCCAAAACTAGTGGCTGTTCCTCATTCAGTCTGGGTGGTCTGGGACTGGAGGTCTGGTCAAGGCAGGAAACTCACCGCCAGTTCAGTCGTGACGCTGGATGAGAATCTGATAAAGAGGGGAGTGAGGTGGTTTTAAGGACGAGGACAACAGATCCTTTCCTGATTTGTTTGAGCTCATCTCACGCGTCCGTCTGATAAAAGAGCCCATGGAAAGTGTTAAGGATGAAGAGGCCGAATACGGTGGTTTCTCCTCTTCACAGAAAGGCTGCGTTCAGACTGCAGGCAAATCTGATTCAAATCAGATTCCTTCTCAAATCCTAGTTTTAGGGCTGGTGGTCGACGACGTTTTTAGCAAGTGTCCAAATGGCACCTGGCTCTGTTCAGACTGGCCCACATTATTGACCCATCTGACAGGTTGCTGTAGCAACGACGTCGGAGCGGAGGCGTCGTCCAGCGTGTGACGTCATATAATTGCGACAGCGGCAAAAAACAAAACTGACCTGTTGCGACACATACCCTTGAGCTTCACTTGGAATGGAGCCATTTCCCCACAGACTGATGAGGCAGTGGGTTTCCTCCTCTGTCCAGGCACTGCTGTTTTCTACTTCTTCTGTCCACTCCATTATGATTACAGCTTCGCACCTGGAATGGCGCTCTCTGGTCTGGCGCATTTGGTCTTGCGTCGCAAAGAGCGACGTCACGGACAGTCAAAACCAATCGCTGTGTTTGGGGCCGTGGTTTCAATCCGTTTTTGCAAAAATCGGAATTCATGTGATTTGTGACTGTTCAGACTACAAAAGAGCCGTCCGGTTTCAATCTGGATGGGCTAAAAATCGGATTTTGTCTGCAGTCTGAACGCGGCTTAAGAGTTCTTCCTGCTAGCTCAAGGCCTCCCGTTAGCTCCAAAGTGCCTCTCAGTTTCATTCACCTCCAGCCAAGGGAAAAGCCAACGTATGCCAATGCCAATGTATCGTCCAATACGCCGCGCTTGTGTTTCACCAGCTGTTTGTGTCGTTTTGTTATTGTTTTATCATCAGTCCAGCAGAACTGATGGCTCGGAAGTGTCTCGGCGGTCAATACTGGGACTCCTTGGTCAGAGGCTGCGCGCACTGCCATGAGAACTGCCAACAAGCCACTGTCATCGCAAGCTGCCACAACTACTGCGGTGAGTTCACGTCGAGACTCCAGTGCGTTCTTGTGTGCGTTTTATCTGCGACAAATCTATCTTTGAATGGTGTCAGACTGCCAGGATAAGTTGTTCTGACTGGTTTCGTCCCACTACCGCTGCTGCTCCAGAGTCCCTCAAGTGCAAGTCTGGCCAATACTATGACAGACTGCTGAAGACGTGTGTGAGCTGCTCTGCAATCTGCTCACAACACCCACCAGAATGCTCCGAGCACTGCAGTGAGTACTGATGATGCCCCCCACCTCTCCACACACACACACACACACACACACACACACACACGTCGGGGGAATTCCAGGCATGTCGCAGCAGTGAAACTCTGATTCTGCTGTCTCTCTGCATCACTTTGGCTGTTTCAAGGCCTGCTGGAGGTGGAAAACAATCAGTGAATTCACCCATCTGCCCCTTTTTCTATTGCCACTTCTGCTGCATTCAAGGTTGAAGGGGCTGCTAGAGCCAGTTTCTCCCAGCTGTCTGGATGGTGAAGTCAAAGCCACCATCCATACAATGAAAATGTCATATTGACCCAACTGAACGTAGCCAGCGGAAGTTGCGTTCCCCCGGCGTACAAATACAAAAACAAAAAAAATTCAGGGAACAGGTGTGCATCCTTTCTTTTAGGTGGCTTAATGGCAGGGACCAAAAAAGAAAAATGCCCCTTCAAGAATAATAAAAGTATACATCAAATAAAAATAATAATAATAAAAAAGTGCAGCAAAAAAAAAAAAAGAAAAAATACAGCAGTGGCTGCAGATTGACAACCACAAAAAAGACACTCAAAATCCAATCACATCATAAAACGTATATAAACGTAAAAACATATTTCAATAAATAAAAGAAAATAGCTTACACTGACTGGACTAAAATCAACGAGATGCTTGATCCGCTCGACACGGTCACCTGTAACTGAAATGGTACACTCTCAATGCGTGATAGTCAGTCACGCTTAGATTCCCCAATTAGCCAGTTCAGTATTCATGGCACGTGGCTAACGCACGCTCACTCATACACACTGAAACCTGCTTGTTTAACGTTTCAGCCCACTTCGTAATGGCCGTACTTGGCTTTACTTTGAATCCTCACGACTTGGTGAACACATGCCACAATTCCCCCACACCCATGCCCGAACACCTCTTCTTATTCGTGTGCAAACATAGAAGAAGAAGAAAAGAACACGAAGAACTCTGTAACTCGCACCCGGCGGAACGATAGACTGCCGCCTGGTGGCAGCCGTCCACAACGACATAAAACATAACGGAGAACCAAGTAGGTTTACCACAGATGGCAGATAGTTCCACCAAGACAAATGAACATTCTTTTCACTGGTATATAAAAATAATAATAACAATAATGATAATTCCATGTTGAAAGAGCGTTTGTCAAAGACGCGTCTATTTTCTAATGAAACGCTGAGAAGGAACTGAAACTAAACCATCCCAACATACTAATATCAGTCTGAAACCAACGTCAACAATGGTATCTGATATTTGAAACTGAGAAGCCTGTACAGATGAGGTATTTATAATATACCTATTATTATTATTCTTATTATATATAAGGTTTGCCATCTACCACAGTGTGTCTTCAAACCAGGAACCAGATGATCACCCTTTAAGTTTTGGTTTCTGGGGGAAGCAGCGAGGAACAATTTAGCATCAAGACAAGTCAGTCTCATTCTCAGGGTTAAATAGATGTGCAAACCCCTGTAAACAATCTTTAAAGTGTTCATCTTTTCAAACCGAGGCCAGCCTCTCCCCGATCTGCGTCGGCTCAATGTAGAAATCAAGTTCTAGGGTGTTGCACCTGGAACATCCATCACATCTCATTTACTCACGTCTATCGCTACCCTATATTTTCTTTTCTGTTTTATTAACTTTGCTTCCTTAATGTTCTTTCTACATTATGTTATGTTAAGCAATTGTTTCATTGCAGTTCGGAAGCCCTGACAAATTTGCACATTCAAAATAAATTGTATGAATCATTCTAAAAGTCTGTTAAAAATTGGAATGTTTGCAGCGAGGGGTGAAACATTTTGAAAGCAATGAAAAGAACATTGAATGCTTCAGAACTGTCGTCTGATGAGCTTATCATGGGAATCTCATTTTTTTCCCTTGAACCTTTGCAACAGTGTCGTCTTCACATAATTCCTTAAGAATAAACCCAGTGCTGCTGCTGCTGCTGTTTCTGTGTCTCAGCTACGACGACTCCTTTGACTCCTTTGACAACTGAAGCACACCCGGTCACGACGCTCGCACCGTGTTCCTCTGTGCTGATGTGCTTGGATAACTCCACCCTGCTGGTGTACTCCCTGCTGGCCGTGAGCCTGCTGCTGCTGCTCCTCAGCCTGTCCTTGGCCCTGGGTGTCTTCCTGAGGGGCGACGGGGCGAAAACACCGGAGCCGCGGCCGCAGGAGGGCGGCAACGCGAAGGAGTCGGTCATACAGCACGTCCAGGAGGACGGACAGCCGCCGCAGAGCTCTAAAGGTCAGTGTAGGAGGGAATAAATAGAACGTGCTGCAACACTGAACTTTTACCTCACTCACATCCTTCAATCCAACATCATATTTTGCACCAGTTTTATGTGGACCACAGAAAGATTAGCGAGCACAGCTGTGGAAGCTATTGATGGTCTGAATAAAGAATAAAGTTTGTTTCCTCTTGTCCCCCAGAAACTGCACCCAACTACAGCTACCCCACAGAGCAAGAGCCGTCGGACGACTCCATCCCGACCGAGACCTGCGTGTGCGTCCACTGTTTTCCCGATCTGAAGTCAGTCGTCCACAGCGGCGAAAGGCCGTACGTGTTATACCCCAACCTGCTCACATATAAAACTCCGGCCCAGAATGACACAGCGCACCAGACTGAGGTGAACTTTGCGGAAATGATGCAGGGACATGCTGCGGTGAGATAAGACTCGCGCACCGTCCTCGTCTCCAAGATCAATAACATCAACGGAAAAAACTCAGTCAAAGTTGTGATGCAGGTTGAGAATCTGAAAGAAGTTGTGTTAAGAAGCCGCTTTGGTCTCTCCCTGTCTCTCAAACACACACACACACACACACACACACACACACACACACACACACACACACACACACACACGCACGAATGGGCAGGAATCATTTGAAAGCTGATTTCTTTTGCTGGAGATGATTTTGCTGCAGGTTAGGAAACAAGTGTCAACGGGCTACTAGTAACTTGACCAAAACAAGTGAGACACACCATCGAAAAAAGTTGTGATGTATGTATTTCTAGGTTGACGATTAAAACTGTAATTCTGTGCCTTTGTTTACTTTTTCTATTCATCACTAATAAAAGCTGGAAGTGGAAAACTCTCAAAGTGGCAGCAGATTTTTGTGCGTTAAGCTACATTACACAAACACTGACATGGTTGTGCGAACAGGGATGTTGACAGTGAAAGGTCCAATGACCACCAAGGAAATCTGTCTGGCCAAATGTCTCTGCAGACTCTTAACATCAACACGTGACCCCAGGCCAGAACCAGGACCGGATTTTAAAACCACAATAAGTTAGCCACTGACTTCCTGTTCAGCAGAACTCTGGTGCTGCAGCAACTATTTGCTTCTTGTTCTCATGGTCCGTCAGCAGTTTGTGTAATTCATCACAGAAGCAGCGTTAACTATTTGGGCATAATGAGCTCACCTGGCATCGACTGCTGTGACTGAAGTCTCTGGTGGCCATTCGCATGGAGCTGAATCAGTGGGGGGGGGAAAAAGGAAACAAGTGAACCATGTTTTTTTTCTGAACAAAACAAATCCATCCATCTATCTTCTTTACCTGCTTCCTCCTGCACTCGGGGTTGTGGGGGTCTGTTGGAACCTATCCCAACTGTACTAAACAAATCAAACCAATTAAATGTCATAGAATGCACTGAGGTTAAGGTGACTAGAAGTCTTTCAAACTGCCTCATCGTCCTCAGTTAGCGGCTTGGACATGGAAAATGAGAGTTTGTCCACAGCAACAGGGAGTCACAAACAAGTTTTCATTTCTGGACACTCCTGAAAATGTTTTGCGACAGCCTAGGACAACAGGATGACCGCAAATTCTGAGTTAAAAATGGTAAAATGGTAAATTGACTGCATTTACATGCCGCTTTTCAGCAGAAGGTTGGATGGTCTTGATGGTAAAGTTGAGGCACATGGTATCTTGAAGAGGTTTTCAACCTCTTATCACAAAGTCTTCAGCTCAGTTGAGTTCAGTTTCATAGTGATGGTGAAACGCCTTCAAGATACAAAAAAAATAAAAAATAAATAAAAAACAGTCCAGCTGGCTTAACTTAACCTTCGATGTAGTACAAGTACAAAGACCTATATGGAAGTTAAACAGTGCCATCGAGTTTTGAATCTGAATTTATAACACACATTTTTAGCACTGAATTTTGTAATGCATATGAATTGCTTTCGATGTTGAAATAAATTTAGTGAAAAAAAATTTGATGTCTCTAAAAATTCAGTTTTTCAAATTCAAAAATTGAACGTCTTAAAAAATTCAGCTGCAAGATCGGGGTCAAAAGGGAGAAGCAATCGAGCCAGGACTCAATCCGTTCGACGTCTGGCCAATCAAGGTACGATGGGATTGGCCGCGTGACATCACCTGGGTTGGTAGACATGGGGCGTGTTCTCATTGCCTCGCTACGATTGTGTTTTCATTGGCTCTGTGTAATCACGAGACCGTGGGCGGAGTCGACGCGGTAAAGCGGGACAATGTTTCCGTCTGCATCATTTCTGTGCAACACACAACAGCGCACTGCGCAGCAATAGACAAAGTAGAGGTTGTTTTATACCTGCTGCTCGGTCTGTGGTTGCTTTTCTGTTAAAGAAAGAACAGTTTTCCTCACTGAAGTCACAGTTGATGATTTATGCAGGCAAAATGTATAATTTATTGTTTCGTTTTCTGGGAGAGTAAAAGTGTAGCTCAACCGTTATATTTTCACCAAAAGTAAACACGAGACAGATATAACGGGAAAATAGCATTTATTTAAAAACAAACAAACAGAAAAACAGACAGTAAACACGCCCGAAATAGAGCCTCCTACTTATTTGAAATTGCCCTAGCAAGCCAAGGACGGCTTGTTTAAATGCCGCGGTGTTCGAGGCGTCCTCGTGGCGGCGAAGAGCCACGTCCTCTCGACGAATCCGTATTTCCTCTCGCCTCAAGACTCCTCGGATCCCCTAGCTCAACGCACCTCACGCACGAGCAACTCGATTTTTTTTTTTTTTTACCAAGTGCTGCGCCATTTGCCGCACGTCGTTTTCGCGAATATGGTTGAACACACTCGCGACATCAAGGGCATTCCCGGTTCGCCTGCCTTTCCCCAAAAGACAAAATAAACATGTATTGAAATAGCTGTTTTCAAAAAATGTATACACATATAAATGTATTTGTACACCATCAATAGTAGCTGCTTGTATTCATGGTAAAATGTACCTGACACGGAAGTTCTGTGTCGAAGGAGTTGGCGTCGATGTCCGCTACGAGAGGGAATATCGACGGGGACACTGAGCCAATCAGTGGCATGCTCGTTGCCACGTCACCACTGAACTCGCTTCGTCTCACTTGGCCCCTGGCCGCTTGGCCCCCGATTGAGGTACCGAAACAGCACCCCCTACAACCGTGTAGCGGCCAGTGCAAACACCTTACAACCGTACCGTGGCGAGGCAATGAAAACACGGCCATGGTTGCCGCTGGTCGTCTGCAGGGTGACCAGTCTGCAGCTAGCGTAACGTGAACCGGTGTCACGTGGCCAATCCAATCGTACCTTGATTGGCCGGACGTCGAACGGCTTGAGTCCTGGCTCGATTGCTTCTCCCTTTTGACCCCGATCTTGCAGCTGAAGTTTTTGAGACAACAAATTTTTTAAGATGTTAAATTTTTTTACATGAACGAATTTTGAAAAACTTAATTTTTTTTCCCGCACTGAATTTATTTCAACATCGAAAGCAATTCATATGCATTACAAAATTCAGTGCTAAGAATTTGTTGGTTCTAAAAATTCAAAGTCTGTTTTCGATGCTAGAAAAATTCAGTGTTATAAATTCAGATTCAAAACCCGATGGCACTGTTTTACTTCCATAGACCTGGACGACTGAGAACCTTCCCAGACAAAAGGTTGTTTGGACTTAAAAAAAACAAAAACATCAAATGTTATAAAGTCTAGATTCTACATCAGGCTGAGTCCACACATTGCTGAATCAAATCAAATAATCTTGTCAGCCATCGCAGCGATGTTACTTCCGGAGGGGAACTTTCAATATGAAAAACTTTGCAGGGGGCTGGTGTGTTCTTACTGGTGCTGGGCAGCCACCCACAGGAATGTAGTCATACCACACCAAGAAACAACAGTGCTGCTCTAAATCTCAGCAGAGCAGCAGGTGCGTTGCGAGACTCCGACTTGACTCATCAGACGTGTTCAAGTTGGAAAGGACAAGAGACACAAGGAAATCTTTACAGATATAGATTTGTCTTTATTTGAGTGTCTTTCAATCACTGAGTCCAGTTTCTTGCAGCAGTTACACATGTGCACGAGGAATGACCAGACCAGAGCAGACCAGACCGGACCGGGCCGGACCGAGGAGCTTCCCCTAGCCCCCTCCCCCTCGCTGTGGCCGGCCAGAAAAACAGAATCACCTTTGAAGGTTTCACCATTTGTCTCCTACATACAAACTGTACATACAGTATATACATATACTGCATATATATATATTTATCTTTACATACATCATTAACATGTAGGGCAGGAGAAATAAAATAAAATAAAGAAGAATCCCATCAAACTGTGATACCCAGCTCAGACGGCATGCTGTATTGAAGTACTGATTCAGTACACAGACAAACTGCACATATGCACGCGCACGTGCATACAAACACACTCCTGCGCGCGTGCATACAAACACACACACACTCGCACATCCCCCAACTACCCTTTTATGCACAATAACACCTGCTACACGAACACACGTACACTAAACTTTTCGTGTTCTTTTTTTGTTTTGTTTTGTTTTCTCTTTCACATACACGTGCACGCACAAACACACCAAAACTATAGCGACATGCGGCCGGCGGTTAAACACTGCAGGATCTGACTTCCGATCCTGTTCTAGACGCTCTGCTCCTCTTTTGCATCTTTTCATCTTTAAAAAAAAAGAAGAAAAAAAAAAAAAAGAAAATCATTATTATTATTATTATTTTTTTTTTAATTTGTTTCACTGCCTGAAACGGCCACACAGAGGGGAGGGGCGCTGTTCACACAGATACGCCCCTCCCCCGCCCGAAGAAAATGAAATCAAATCAAAGTGAAATGGAGCCATGGAACATTACATTTTCACAGGTGCAGCTTCATTATTTTATTTTTTCTTTCTTTCTCTTTTTGTGTGCACGAGAAAACACGACCGCACGATGTGACACAGAGTGTGAGTGTCCGGGGAGAATGCCAAAACTGTAAACAAACACCTTAAATTACAGTATGTATAAAAATATAGAATATTTTACTGTCATTGACCCACAGCCCCAGCCCCACCCCCACCCTGTGGGACTGTCGGAAGCAGCATGAGAGGCAGATTCTCTGTTTTCTGAAGTGTCAGGTGACTCCAAAGCGCCGGTGAACCCCGGCTGGAGAATCAGCCGTCTTTAGGTGTCAAGTGAAGGTTGTTTTTTCTTTTTCTTTTTTTTTTTTTTTTTTCATCTGTTTCCACTGAACAAAAATGCATAATAAGACAACTTCCGTCCTTGAAATATGCGTGCGTGTTTCTTTTTATGCTTGGGTTGTGAGCGTGGCAAATGAGATCTGTGCTTGTGTCCGGAAGTTGCCGGTTCACTTCAGTCCACTCGGCTCCACTAAAACAGGCTCTGGAACAGCGCGATGAAAAGGCGTCCGCTTCGCTTTTGCTCGCTGAGCATCGGACGGGATGTCGGTGAAGAACAGCATTTGTGATTAAGTAAACCCTCGCTCGGTTGAGAACGATGCGAAACAACCGAACCCTCCCGCCGTTCTGCCCGACTCTGCGCTCACAGTTGAGAAGCACGGCTGCTGTTCTCCTCCATGTCCTGAATTCAAGTGAAAACCCCTCTGTAAAAAAAAAAAAAAAAAAAAAAAAAAACCCCCTTTTCCACACGGCTCGCTTCAAGATCGGCCTTTTTCGTCCTATTTCGTTGCATGATCCTGCGCGGCAGAAGCTTCCATTAGAAAGCCTTTGAGTGGACGTGGGTAATATATGTACTGGCGGTGGCTTTACGTTGGAGTGAGTTGGAGATTGGTGCTCAGCTCGCGCGGCTGTCGCCGGGCCACTACTTGTCACTCTGTTTGTCCTCGTTCTAACTAGAGCAGCAGAGGCGGCGCCACCTCCCATGACTCCCTCTGCTGGCCGGAGGGATGCAAGGAGCTACTCGTACTCCAGAAACTGTTTGTGGTAAAACAAAAGGTACCTGTTGGTAGAAGAGGGAGAAAAAAAACCCATCAGTGTATAGAGAACGAGCAGTCCCACCAATCATCCCGGACGGAAACTATCCAGTCGAATCAGGTCCATTCTGTGACTTTTGGTAACATCTAGTGGTCAAAAAGGGAACTGCAAATAATAATAATACATTTTTACCTACATGCAGAATCAATCAGAGATGGTTTTATGCTGTTGCTAGCTATAGACATCACATATACGTGTCATAATATTTATTCATATTCATGATATAATATGTTGTTGTTGTACTGCATTAACTGCATTGAGCCAATGTACAGTATATCTGTTTATTTCTTGGTATTGCAATACTTTATTTTTTTTTTACTTTTACTTTACATTGCATTGTCTCTCTGTTGTTTGATTCATTTTATTGTTCAACATGAAAAAAAAAAATCAAATGGAAAACTGCAACCAGCAAGTAAGCAGGCAACTCCTGCATTGCTCCTCCTCCTCCATTATTACTAGCAACCTGCTCTTCATATAAAGATCTTCTTCTCTGGCTTTGGGCTGTTTGGGCGGGGGTGGACACGACCAATCATCTATCACTTTAATCTTCTGCATCCTATTCACTCTGACTAACTTCATGTCCTCTTTCACAACATCCATGAATGTCCTCTTTGCTCGTTCCTCTAGGGCCTCCCGCCTACCACATCCTGCCAGTTCAACAAAGAAAAGAAAAGAAAAGAAAAGAAAATGTGGAAGAAAAACATGTGGAAGCTGAGCTTGGTTCGGAACGCTGTCAAGTGACCTTAGAAAACATATTCGCGCATTCTGGACCAGTAAAAGTTACGTAATGGACCTTTAAGAGTGAGTCAGTGTGGCCTGGGTGGCTCACCCTTCACTGTCCAGCACGTCCTTGATGCTGGCCTTGGTGATGATGGCGTCGTCGCATTTGAACCACTGGTCCTTGTGCTGGCGGATGAAGGTGGTGTAATGGCCGCTCTCTAGCGTCCCCTGGTGGTTCACAACTGCAAACAGGCTGTACCTGAAACAGAGGAGGGCGAGTGTGACGGGAGGAGCTGCCAAGGGGATAACTGACACAGTGCGATCACATGAACCCGCTGCCAATAGTGAGCGTTGCACACGGTTCTGGATAACTATCCCACAACCTTCTGTCATGTCCTGATAACGAAATAAATTTGTTCACTATCAGGGAGAAAACAACCCTGTGAACGACCAGTGAATGATGAGTCATTGCCAAGAGACAACAGCAACAAGCTAAAAGAGTCAATACACTGCGTTACTCGGCTTCGCTGCTTCAATGCATCCGTGATGGACGTCTGTTAGCGGCAATGACGTGGCTCATTTTGAAAAGTCAGATTTATTGACACGCAGACGGTTTCACTTACTTGTTGTCATTGTTGAAGGGGTCCACAGTTTGCTGGTACTGTCCGTTCATCCTGCTCTCTTTACTGGAACACAAAGACGGAGCAAATTGAGACACAAGATCAAGTGCAGTCGCCAGGTTCCGTCTCAGCTTCAGTGACGGAAATGCATAAACATAAATAAATAGAGACATCTGGAGAGCATTTCCACTTGATTTTACCTTCCTCATGATGCCACACTGATAATAAAATAACATCATTGTATAATAAAGTATAAAAACCTATGTGTACAACAAAATTACCAAAAAAAATAAAAATTGTCTCACCTTTATGGAACTTTCACTTGTATCATGATTATTGACATTACAAGTACCAGAAGGTTTACAGAAAACATACTTTTCTTAATTTTCTTACATCATTACAAGGAACTACTGGAGCAACTTCAACGCGTTTTTGAGTGTGCAAAATTGAAAATGTTGTGGACGAATCTTCCAGCAGAAGCTTCGATGCCAACAACAACAGTTAAAAAGAGAAAACAAACATTCTTCACTCTTTTCCTGCAACACTTGGATCTTGCAGAACTAGGAGCCTGCACTCACAGTACTGAACCCTGGACTGATTCTCACCTGGAGGCCATGAAGGGGGTCATGTCCAGCTCCAGCGGGAAGGAAACATAAGTCGTGATCTTCCGCCGCAGTTTGGCTGAATGCTCGAACCTCTGAAATGAAAGCGAAAGATGACGGAGAAACCAGTCAGCCGGGAGCAGCCGGGAGCAGCCGGCACCGTTAAGGCTGCGTTCACACCGGATCCGAGGGTAGCGAAGGCACCTGGCCGAGGCTAGCGAGTGCCGGCCGTGTGTGGGAGACGGTGACTGTGTGCGTTAAAACGCGCCACGGAAGTGCGGCGACGGATTGCTGAAGCATGTGTTTGGCTGCCGCGGCCTGACGCCGACAAGCTACCGAACGGATCCGGGTGCAAACGCAGGCCTGGGGTGAGGAGCGCTGGAGACGCAGCCCTGCCTTGAGGTGGAAACAGGCCACGATGGGCAGCTTCTTCATGGTCAGCTGCTTGGTGGACTCCTGGTAGCTGTGGCAGCCGCTGCACTTGATCTTGGCGCTGCTGCCGAGGTGTTCTGGTCTGGTGAACCTGGGGAGGAGAACATTCAGCCAGTCGGACTCAGCGGCTCCAGAGAGAGAGAGGGAGAGAGGGAGGGGGGGGGGGGAGAGGGAGAGAGAGACAGAGAGAGAGAGAGACAGAGAGAGGGAGAGAGAGAGGGAGGGAGAGAGAGACAGAGAGAGAGGGAGAGAGAGAGAGACAGAGAGGGAGAGAGAGAGACAGAGAGGGAGAGAGAGGGAGAGAGAGACACAGAGAGAGGGGGGGCAGAGAGAGGGAGAGAGAGAGAGACAGAGAGAGGGAGGGAGAGAGAGGGAGACAGAGAGAGAGAGGGAGAGAGAGGGAGACAGAGAGAGAGAGGGAGAGAGAGAGAGGGAGAGAGAGAGGGAGACAGAGAGAGAGAGGGAGGGAGAGAGAGAGAGAGGAGGCCTCACTCTTTTTTTTTTTTTTTTTACTGCATTTATTTACTTATTGATAGTATTCTCTTAACCCACGGTGATCTGGCTGGATACACAGCTGGCTATGCATGTATGTATGAGTTGCTGCGACGTCGCTCACCTGCGCAGGCAGTCGGTGAGCGTGGTGGCTCCGGTGGCGTGACTCTCTCCGTTGAGCGCCGAGCCGTCTCCCCCGGGGCTCAGCGGCCAGAAGGGGGTGGAGGAGCCCGGCAGGTCCAGGCTGATGTCCCAGAACGGGTCTATGGTGGTGGAGACGCCGCTGGGGGGCGGGGGGGAGACACAGAGATGAAGATGCGTCGCTTCACAGGCGACGCTATATAGTTTCCCCCCTCTTTATGTGAACACAGGCAGCCGCCGCCACAGACGGGGGGAGGGGGGGGGCAGCAGCAGCAGAAGCTCAGCGCCAGCAAGTTGAAGGACATAAAACAAAGCGGTGCGTGTCTGCTAGAGACCTCGGGACACCTGGCTGGGTTTTCATTCACCCGGTTGCAGGCTCTGAAGGACGTCCGCAGCCTTTATAGAGGCTACTGGCGTGAAATGATAATAACATACAGACGGATTCCTTTTGATTCACACGCAGGTCCACTTGGAAGGTGGCAGCCAGCAATTATCTCCTGTAGCCCAGTGTATGGATCTGTTGTCAGCTGGTGGAGGAGATCACCCAGAAACAGGGATTGATTGAAATGAAAGCGCATTGGCTGAGGATAAAATCAATCGGCCCATTTTCGGAGACCCTTCACAAGCACCTTCACGTTCAGTCGCCCTCAAACGGACCGATTCCCCTCAAACTGAGCTGCCAATATCAACGTTGGCCACCGGGGGGCGGCAGATATCAGCTCTGCTGTCTGCAGAGCCTCTCATGGCTCTCTTTATTTTCTCCCCGGCTCTCTGCTGTGTGTGCGCATGTGTGTGTGTGTGAGAGCGAGCGAGTCATTGAAAGTGCGCAGTGCGAAGACGGCTGGAGAGCCGCTTCAGGACGCAGAGCTGTGAGTCAGAGGGAGCAACACTGACTCGGCCACCGGGGAACTCTGGCACGGCAGGAGCAGAGACTGCGGTCACACACACACACACACACACACACACACACACACACACACACACACACACACACACACACACACACACTTACTGACAGACTTGACAGGTGACGTCCGACTGCAGGCCCCCGGTAAAGATTTGGTCGATGATGCAGTTACAGTGATTCGGGTTGTTGGCTTTCTTCCCGTTGTCGTCTGCGTGGACACAAAATACACACAGGCGCGCACGCACGCACGCACGCACACACACACACACACACACACTGGCTACTCCATCATCACAACTTCACAGTGATGTTTCTTCTGCACATCATCTCTGCAGAGACGTCCACATCCAAAAGCCGCGCGTGCTGCCTCTGCGTCTCCCTGTCAGCTGTCTTCAGCCCCTCGGCTCCGCGTTTCTCAAGCAGCCCTCCGCCTGTCACTCCACTTTAAAGCCTCCTCTCTGTCACTGCATCTGCTTTTTATTTATTTATTTTATTTCAGTTTATCGTGCGTGCTCCTTTTCTTATCTGTCCCTCGCAGCATTTTTTTTTTTTCTTCTTCTTCTTCTTCTTTTTTTTTATTTTCTATCCCAAACGGTAGCCGACCTTTGCAGTGCCTGTGCAGGACGTCCAGGGCTGCGATCAGGAACTCGTGGGCGTCCTGCTGCTCGTAGCCGGCCAGGTGGCGGGCGTGCGTCCACACCAGGTGGAGGAGGCGGAAGGGGATGTGCGGCGAACGGTGGCCCGAGTAGAACTGTGGGAAAAGAGGGTGTGAGAAGGAGGAGGAGAAGAAAAACAACCGGTTGCTGAGTGAATGAATGAATGAATGAATGAATGAGTTGCACTTCACTGTGCAGACGGCGCACGTCAAAGGCAGTGTTGGGAAGGTTACTTTGAAAATGTAATTGGTTACAATGATGAGTTACCCTCTTGAAAATAGAATAGTAGTGAAACTATTTCAAATACTTAGTAATACAAATATGCAATACAAATGCAATACAAAGTAATGTAACTGATTACATTTGATTACTTGTCTAAATTTTGAATATATTTGATCAGCTGTTCAGACTCGACAGTGTTGAGCTTCCAGCAGGGCTCGAAACAGATGTCAGATGTGTCTTGATGTCCGGCAAACGGTCTTTGCATTGGACAATGGTATGTGCACCCTTTCCTGATATCTGTGCAAACTGTTTTTTGTTTTATAATTGCAGCACTGGAATGCGTTTTTAATCAACATTGTTGCTGCTGCAGCGTTGGAATCCCTCAGACTACGCTCCAGAGTGAGACAATCCAACAAGCGTACTGTTGAGGTCAGTGGTAGGGGGCAATCAGAAGTCATTAAACATAAAGCTCAGACTGAAAAAAATGATCAGATGTTAAACATGAAAAATTTGTAAGAGTAACAGTAATTTAGTTGCACATTTTCCCCCAGTAATTAACAGATTACAATTATCTTTATTTTGTAATTAAATTACGAAACAACCTTACAAGTAACTTGTTACTCCCAAACACTGGTAAACGGTAACTGTGCCCTTTGTGACATCACAGAGGGTTTGTTTTAGCACACTTTCTGAAAAGTGAAGTGAAATGAAATTTCCTGTAAAACACCAAAATACATTGGTCAGTTGAGTTTAGCGTAACATGGCGCTGGACCTCTAACCTCCAGAAGGAGAACGGGGAGGTTTACCTCCTGGAAGAGCTGCGACATCTCGCACACCAGGCAGGAGTTGCTCTGCATTTCACATTTGTGCCGGTCGGACAGGAAGAAGTCCCGCAGCAGCGGCGTGTGCGTCAGCGCCTGGACGATGCAGTTCATGAAGCAGGTGTTGCCCAGGTTGATCAGCCCTCGCAGGCCTGGAGGGGAGGGAACAGAATGCGCAACAGGCAACAGAGTGAAAAAAACTGCGGAAAAAACAAAAGGGAAGACGATGCGGGAGATGCGCTCTCTCTCTCTCTCTCTCTCACACACACACATACACACACACACACACACACACACACACACACACACACACACACACACACACACACACACACACACACACACACACACACACACACACACGAGAATGTCATGAGGACATTCTATTTCAGACTAAGTTTGTTCCGGGGGTCGACCGGCCGTCTTCTTCTGCCTCTTCTGTCCCTGAGCTGCACTGGACTGATGAGCTCCTCAGAGGTGTTGCTGATACTGACCGATGGTGCAGTTGGAGGTGATTCTCCTCCTCTTGGGGTTGTGGCGGAGCAGCTCCAGCTCCCTCTTGGTGGGCTCCCACGTCGAGTACTTCTCTCCTATGCCTGGACACACACACACACACACACACACACACACACACACACACACACACACACACACACACACACACAGGCAGGTCAGACGTGTGGAGGTTGAAGAGCTTCGCTGCTGCACTCTGGTTGCGACCTCGGCGTCCGCTCACCTTGCAGCTTCCAGGCTTTCCTCTGCTCCTCTTTGGCAATCTGCTCGATGTCTTTGTCGTAGATGTAGTCTTGGCACATGAAACAGTAAATCCCGCCATACAGCAGGTCTATAGCTGAGCAACACAAAACAGACAGTTTATTATTATTTGAATTGAAAACCGTGGCTGTTTCTCTGGCAGGAGGCCGAGCTGCTGTGCGCTGCTGTGTGCGGCCTGAATAGGAAGAAGGCATGCTGCTGCTTCGCCTCCTTGCCTTCTTCCTATTCAGGCCGCGTTTTTTGGCTGCGCTCCTTATCTGCTGACTTATCAACTCTACCGTCGACGCCGTCCAGGAAACACAGAGGGAACGAGAGGCCAATCGCTCACTTGAACGCCGAGAGACGGGCCACTGGCCGCCTCTGCGGCAGCTACCCGTTTGCCAACCTGCCCGCAACTGCCGCCGCCCCACCCTGCTGCAGGTTTATTGGAGGAAGGGGGGGTTAGGGGCGGTGGGGTGGGGTGGGGCATAAAGGACGCGGCAAAGGGAGGAAATAAATCGGTCGAAGGCAGAACGGAACGTCGTCTTGCCGCGATGGGAAACCATTTGGATAAAAGGCTCGTGCGAATCGCTACGTGGAGAGGGTCACCGGGTAACCATGGGAACAGGAGGCGAGGACCGAGGCGGGACGGAGGACCCCCCCTCCCACACACACACACACACAGCCAGGCTGCAACTGCAAGCGACCTCCAGCACAAAGCTGCGAGCGTTAGAGCGCGAGGCCGCCTGATGAAAGAGGAGGGAGGAGGGGAGGAAGAAAGGCTGGGAGTGTGTGTGTGTGCGCGGGAGGGGGGGTGGGGGGTGGGGTGAACACAGGCTGATTCCAGTGGGCCCTGTCAGAGACGACTTAAGTACCTCCGAAGCAGTCTGCCGAGAGCCCCCCGCCCCCCAGCGCCACCGTCCCTCACTCTATTTTTGAAGCAAATCATTAGCTAACCTAATTTAACTCACAATTACAGCCACACAAACGCACACGCACACACACACACACGCACCAGAGGGGGTCTTCCTGAGACGAGCGATAACGCAGAGCAAAAGAGGGGAGGCGTCACAGCCGAGAGAGCGAGAGAGAGAGAGAGAGAGAGAGAGAGAGAAACTGGCAGATTCTCAACATCTGTCAAGCCCAGGCTTTTGTTGTGGGCACCCTGGGAGTCTGCAGCAGCAGCAGCGGCAGCGGCAGCGGCAGCAGCAGCAGCAGCGGCAGCAGCAGCAGCGGCGATGCTCTCCTCCGAACTGCATCGCCCTCGCAGCTCCGACCTCCTGATTCCATTATGTGGGAATAAAAGGGGAGAGCCAGGCGGGCGTGGACGCCGCGCCGCTGCATTCAAAAACATCAGGAGGGGGCGCTGTGCTGCAGTCGGAGTTGAAGCCTCATGTTTTTTTTAAAGCTGGGTTAAAATCATGGCGCAGTGTCAACCCCTCCCTCCCCACAAGGCGTCGTGCGTCCAAAAGCTGGGTGCATTTCTACCCTCCGTGGCGCTAAATGTCTCGACACGTGGCTCCCTGCTCCATGCCAAGTCCCGCCCTCCTCAGCGCTGACGACAGCGAAGGCAGGTTGCATCCAGGGAGCCGCGGACAGGGGACGGGTTTCGCTCTGGAAGCAGGATTGCTTCCATCTGTGCTGCAGCAGCATTGGGCGTTTGTTGGTTTGCATGTTAACGCTTGAAGAATGCGAAGGTTAGCTACATGAGGTCGCCTAGCTGTGTATAGCAGAGAATGAATTTTGACTATTGGTTAAGGCCACTTGTAATGTATCATAAACAGTGTTCTCAACGATCTCTAAAGAGTTGAGGAACAATCGCAATCATGAATCTTTAAAGGAACCTGAGAACTCGGGTGGCAACTGGAACGTTTGACCTCCGTCTTCACACTGTTAGCTGGTCCAAAATACACCAACCGCACATCCTGACTGCTGGTCACCTCAGACGTGCGCAGCAAGCAGCCTTCTCGGTCTCGTTATCGTCTCGTCATCAGAAACTCCACTGACACGACGTCACACCGTGGTCGGGTTTGTCTTGTCTTGGGTTTTTTAGTCATTTCCTGTTTTATTTTGAAAAGGAATTAACTCTCCTCTCGTTTCAGAGCACTTGCCCTTCCTCATGTGTCACCAGTGTGTCTGATCCTGATTCCTAATTGTCTTCACCTGTTCCCCCTTAAATAGTCTGCATGTCCCTTGTCTCGTGCCAGAGTGTCTTTGTCCGCAGGTCAGTTCGCCCGAGCCCGTCCACAGTCACAGTGATCGTCTTAGTTTCCGTTCATCGCTGTTTTGTTTTCTTCTTTAAGTAAGATTTTGATTTCATTTTTAAAGTTTCAGAGGCTTTCTTAGATCCTCCGTATTTAGGTGTGAGTTGTTTTATGTTTGGGGAAATTTCCTCCTCCTCGCTCTCTCCTGAGAACCTGGATAGGATTACTTGGGTAATTGTCAGCCTTTTGGATTTGTCACTCTGTTTAGAGGCCATTGGTGAATTGGTGAATGCAATTCTTCATATTTTTTTCCCCCAATGTGGGGGACCTGACTGCAACTTCACCATTTGTCACTGCGAAGCACTTGCCAAAGAGGTGGCCGGCATTGGCAGCCTGTGATCTGTGGTGAGAGGGACAGTGTGGTGGTGCGTCCCTTAAAATAGCCCCCCCCCCCCCCCCCCCCCCCCACACACACACACACACACACACACACACACACACACACACACACACAAAGGTGGAAAAAAGTTTTTGGACACCTCATGCGTTTGTGATGTACAGTCTTGAGTCAAGAATCGCTCTTCAGTCTCAGAGTGCTGTGTATTTTCGTGCAGTCACCAACATTTAACCACATGCTGCACGTGCTCAGTTCTGTCCAGCTCTAAATTTGATGTTTCATCAAGATGACGTCCTAACAAGGCTACAAGAACTTCAACAATGCAGTCTTCTTATTTTGTCTTATTAACAGGAAACCTCTCCTCTGATGCAGTCAAACCGTTTGAAACAAACACACCAAAAAAAAAAAAATATATATTCTCTAGCAAATATTTAATGACGGTAATTGAGATTCCGTCAAATATTATGGGTGTCCAAAAAGCTTTTTCTTCCACTGCAGTGTACACCGCCCAACAAATTCAACAAGGATTACGCCTTAACATCACTCGCCTGCTATGTTTTCCTGTAAACTTGGCTGACCTGAACCACTAATCCCGTCAAAAACAAGGTTGACGCAAATCTCCTGAACACGACAGACAAACGCCAGCGGTTCTTGTGTCTTCATGGAGGGAGCGGACTCGACGCGGCCGACTCTTTAAGAGCTTCATTTTGAATCAGCCACCGTGACAGACCTCCGTCCACGCTCATTAATAAGTTCACCGGTGCGCACACTCCCACTAATGGGCTGCACGGGCCCAAATCCACAGGTGACCTGCAAAATCCCCTCCCCAGAGGCCGCCGGGGTCCTGCTGAAACCGCGTTGCACGCAGTTGCATAAGGGCGCTTTGTTGTTGCACGTCTGATTACAACGAAAAACAAAACGTCCAACACATGTACGAGTGCATTAATTACCGCGCGGAGCTCACATTTGCCTCCGTGTTTACGGAGCCCGTGTGCATTGTGCCTTCAAATTAGACTCTGTCTTCATTAGCAGTCAGCTGTGTAATTAGCCTTTTCAGCATCCTTTTGTTTTGAGACAAGAGGAGTGAGTGATGCCACTACTCCGGTAAGGCAGCGTTTTTCAACCACTGTGCCGCTGCACTCTATGACGTCATGTGCGCTGTGAAAAAAACCTCCAATTTCACTTAATTGGTCTAAAAAAATATATATATATAACATTCCATTGTCAAGTGACTCTGCTTCAGAAGGAGATCAGCTTTTTGTGTGCATCTAAACAGGCCCAGCTTTCATACTGTGCGAGTATCAATAAATTAAGAGACTACAATGTCATTGTTAGACTGAAAAGTGTCATTTCAATATACTTTGTGTTGATGGTGTGCTCAAAAAAGGTTGAAAATCACTGTGATAAGGGTGCGTGTTTATGTCTGGCAGGTTGCTGGTTTGTTGGTTGGTTGGTTGGTTGGGTGGGCGGGGCAAACTGATCTTAGCTAATGGGCCTAATTGCAGGTCTCTGGATTGCTGTTGTGACACCAGCGTTGCAGCATCGAGGCAACGTTTCACATGTATGTGTGTGTGTGTGTGTGTGTGTGTGTGTGTGTGTGTGTGCATGTGTGCGTGCACAGCAGGTCTGCCCCACCTAGGTTATGCCTCTTGCTCTTGGCATGCTCGTGGATGTGTTTTTTGGCAAAGCAGGCGAAGAAGACGCAGTAAAGGCAGGAGTGGAGTCTGTTGAGGTGGGCGCCGCACATGTGGCAGATGCATGACTTGGCCTGCAACACAGAGAGAGAGAAAAAGACAAAAAGAGAGAGAGACAGAGAGAGAGAGAGAGGGGAGACATGGCTGTGACTGAGAAACACACAGCGATCGTTACGACGGTTTTCGTAGAGACACAGCTGAGGACGTCTGCAGGCTTTGTGATTTTTAACAGTCTTGCGCGTGGATGGATGGTAGACGGGCAGTTTGCTGTGCACGGACTGAACAGCAGTCAAATCATGGAGATGGTCATCAAAAATTCATGACGCATTCTATTTTATTTTCGGTACCCAGACAGTGACAGTGGTCGTCCTTGAGCAAAGGTACTGCCAAATTCCTCCCACGATGCTTTTCTGCCATCTGGAATGACCACATTGAGGAGGAAATAATTCTGCTGCTTCCAGGTTTCCTTTTGTTTAGCAGCAAATTCAATATCTAGGTACAATGTGCTGCTTTTAATGGCCACTTGGAGAACAGTGACACGACATTTTGTCAGCTCAACCTTTTAGTTTTTGTGTCAACAATTTAAAAATGGAACTGAAAGAAGGGGCCAGCGTGATGACTAATAACATGCAAGCACATCAGCTCATATTGTGGTTAGCGTTCGCACGTTGCTATGAATTGAACGAAGAGTTTTTTGTTAAGTCCCAGTGATTGCAACATTTGTCCTCTGTATTTGACCCATCATCCCCCGAGGGAGCAGTGGGCAGCAGCGGTGCCGCACCCAGGAATCACTGGCTGATCTAACCCCCCAATTCTAACCCTGAATACTGAGTCCCAAGGGGAACTGCCCATTAGTCTGACACGTTGCCCATTGGTCCGACCTCCCAGTAGGGATAGGGGTGGAGTTAGGCGAGGTCGGACCAATGCCATGCTCCCCTGCCAAGCAGGGAGCTAGTGGCTAGCATTTTAACAGTCTTTGGTATGACTGTGCCGGGGGATCGAACCCACAACCTAACCATTGTGGACACTCTACCACTAGACCATTGAGCTTAATGAGGGGCTATAATAACCAAAATATAAAATATCACACTCTGGGATCACATCATGATCCAAACTTCAGCAAAGTGTACCTGGGCAAGTGTTGAGCCAGAGTGCAACAAGGTTATATTCATGGCACGTAAATGACTTCTGTCGTCTAAAGATCATTTTGTCTCGCTCAGACTTTTAACAACGTTTTTGTTTCAAGGACTCGGCCAACTGAGATCAAAATCAATCGTTTGCGTTCATTTTTTGGAGACAAGTCCAACTCACTAAACAAGTTGCTGTGGACAAACATAATGTTTGGCATCTTCAAATGTCAAATGTCCCTCTTGAATTCATTAGTCAAGACATTTAAGTGGTTGTTGAGGTTAGCTGTCAACAACTTCCAGCTCTCTCTGCTATTTCACCGAGGCCGCTTTTCCACTTTCTTTCCTCTAATTGCTCAAACCTCCTGCTTCCTGGTATAGAATCTTAATAAGCAAAAGGAATCAAACAAGGAAACGTATTTATATGTGCGTGAAACCTCGGTGAACATTGGACCAGGAAGACCTTGGAGCATGCAGTATATGATGGTTCATTTTCAATACGGGTATTTCTGATGCTCATCTTGTGGGAATAGGGGAGAAACAGGAGACTCTGGATGAAGGAAGAAAGCAGCAGTAAGTCATTCTAAATCCAGAGAGAGGAGCATGATGGGGAAACAGAACGTCGAGAGGGTGGCAGACATTAATGCACCTCTGTGGAGGCCAACACTGTAAATCCAGGCTAATATATTACGTGGACCATGTCCACAATACGATCAATATCTCTGACAATAATTATGTGGATTTAAATGGCACTTCAGCATCCCCAACATTATCACCACCTGCAGAGGGTTAGACAGTGTGAGGGAAAATCCACAATTCCAACAATAAATCCTTTCTGCGACACAAGTAACGATACCAAAGGAAACGGTGGAGAGGCAGAGTGTCGTGGACAAAAGAGGACAAAACATTTCAGTCAGTCGTGTGTGTTGCCTCACTACTTCCCGTCTGCTCAGCAAATTTGGATACAGAAAGCTATTGTTGCAAAAGGAGATCCATTATTTTTATGGAAAGGCGACGGCGACTGGCGTCCTTCTGCTCGATGGCCTGACAGCAGGAAGTTGTATCGGGCTGAAAACAGGCTTGTCTTTTACGTCCAAATTAACTTGCAACGTGTGCAGTGAAAGAAAAGGCCAACACGACGACAAGATGAAATGAAGATCCAGGAAAAAATGTAATTACAATGAAACACATTCTAAACAGACATAAAAACACGCCTCAGATTTAAGATGACTATACGTTATTAAAGATGCTAAAATCCTTTGGACATGCCATAAGAAATGTGGACTGAACTCGCACATTCTTCTGGGTCCATCAGACAAAATGGAAAGGTGACTAAATGAAACCTTTGGTCAAATTACAGACGAGCTTAGATTCCCTCACAGCTACATAAGCGAGTTGGCAAAGCTTCTCATTGCCGCCGAGGGACACGAGACCAATTTCACTGGCCCACGGCCGCACAGTTACACCGAGCCAGTCAGAATTAAGGAGGAGAACCCCAAGTTCCAGGCTCTGTTCTCCTTTTAATGATAAGGATTTTCCTGCTCTGACAAAACTGCCGCCAGTGTGTACAAGCGTCTTGAGCTCTCCAATTTAGAACTAACGAAAGCCTGAAACTCGA
This sequence comes from Nelusetta ayraudi, assembly GCF_046127955.1. Lineage (NCBI taxonomy): Eukaryota > Metazoa > Chordata > Actinopteri > Tetraodontiformes > Monacanthidae > Nelusetta > Nelusetta ayraudi. The sequence continues at coordinate 5,259,970 of NW_027466092.1, forward strand.
GTCGAAAGCAATTTTTTTTTTCTCATCGAAAGGACGCTGATTAGTCTGGGCATGACTTGAACTGCTGAAACTGAGTCAGACGACGGCTTTTGAAGGGGGGGGGGGTTCAGTTTTGAAACTAGAACAGGATTTTTTCAGAGAGCACTCGAATTATGGAAATGTATCAATATGCAGCAGTCTGTCCTCAGTCATTCTACTAACCGTCTGTCACGCAGTCACAGTAAAGATTTGGGGTTTTTTTTGCTTCTCGACACGGGGAACATTTGGAATTTGTGTCTTCCTACATCAACACGTCCAGACTCCTTATAGCTGCCAACTATAATCAGAGGAGATGGAAGGGTTGAAGTGTTTACAGCAGGGATGCTTGAACATACTGCAGCAGCAGCAGCAGCAGCAGCAGCAGCAGCAGCAGCAGCAGCACAGATGGGCCCATTACTGAGCTGAGCACTTGAAATAGAATGACTCACATGTTTAAATCCATGATATGTTTCATGTAGCTGCAGCTGGGTGCACGCGAACATAGACTGCTCCATCATTGTGGTTTGTATAGCATGAAACACACATCCATCCATCCATCCATTTTCAATACTCTGCTTCCTCCTGCACTCAGGGTCGTGGGGGTCTGCTGGAGCCTATCCCAGCTGTCATAGGGCGAAGGCCGGGTGACACTCCGGACAAGTGGCCAGTTCATCGCAGGGCCACATAGAGATAAACAAAGACAAACAACCATTGACACACCTACGGACAATTTCAAATTCCCAATTCACCTCACGTGCGTGTTTTTTGACTGTGGGAGGAAGCTGAAGAACCTACCCCCCAAACCCACAACCGTCTTGCTGTGAGGCGACAGCACTAACCACAGCACCACCATGTCGTGCATTCATCTATTTTTGTCCAATTATTTTCTATCTATAGAGGAGGCCCCAAGTTGAGATTCAAGGACAAGTGCAAGAGGCAGCATGTCCAGGTGCAACATTAACCTACGAGCCTGGAAACAACTGGCTGACGAGAAGATCAGCGTGGAAATCAGCGGTAACAACCGGCACAATGCACTATGAGAGCACAATCATCTCAGATTAGCATGCTAAGAGCTTAAAGAGTAAAGAAAACACCACCTGACATTCCTGACCTGCATATTCTGCAGCAGATGTTTCTCTTCTACCATTGGTAAGATCAGTCGTGAAAGAAGATGCAAGACGTTGAGCCGCTTAGACCATCTACTAAGACGAAAAGTGCCATTTTTATTTCCCATCTAGCGTCGGTCCTGCACTCTGGGTCATGGTGGTGCTGGAGCTGATCCCAGTTGTCTTCAGGCGAAGGAGGGCCACAGCCTGGACCGGCGGCCAGAAGAACCAAATGTCTATTGAAGAATTTCCCTCAAGCAAGGCAAAATGAGCCGGTGTAACAATGGATTACTCAACTCTGACAAGTATGCCATTCAACTGCCATTAAGCCACTGTGGTGTGTGTGTGTTTTTTTTTTTTTTTTTTAAGGTGAACGGATGCTTAACATTCAAACTGCGTCTGAGGATGAGTGAACCGTTTGAACCGCAACATAAAAAGAAAACATGCGTGTGATCATCTGAGGCTGATGTACACGGTCAGCACAGACCCAAGGAAGGACGACTGAAGGATGAGCCTGAACTGAGCCGCGGTCGATGAGGAACATGCAGAGCCGACACCTCCTGCCAGTCACATCTCCTCTATCCTTTCTTTGAGGTGGGTTGTGTTGGGGGTGTGAGGAGGGCAGGAGGGGGAGGAACAGACAATTACGGTAGGAGGGGGACCCTGCAAATGTTTACTCACCGCCCCAATCCCCCCCCCCCACGCACACACACACATTTACTCTGGTGAATAATGGATGCTCGAGGACAGCCAGCTCCCCGATGATGCTGAGCAGATGACAAGGTGCAAGTGCAGCGCATGAGTGCGTCAGGAACGCGCCCCCCCCCCCCCCCCCCCCCCCCCCCCCCCCCACACACACACACACACAACCATCATCATCATCATATCATCATCACTCTTACATGGACGAGCACACATTGGGCGGGCGGCATTACATATATACGGATTGTAATAATAATAATAATAAAAAACAAGGATGATTTTCCTCCGCAGACACGTGACAGAGGGGCGGACTATTATGACAACGCTCTGCTACATTACACCGTGATGGTTTAAACGGCGGTGATGCATCCCTGTCATTTAAAGCGGGAGCCCGCCTCATAAAAAGGGTTAAAGGACAAAAGAGGCAACAACACACACACACAAAAAAAAACGTGTTTTAAGCGTTTTAATTCATGAAACGATATCGTACTCCAACTCGAGAATACGGTCGTTTAACGACGGCCCGCTGCACGGTGCCGTGTAAGCAGCGAGGACCCTGAAGGCACCGCCGCTGCGGGCGCGCTGCCAGCGCAAACAGATACACACGCACACGCGGGCTTTAACTGATGCATCTATCACGCGGTCTAATCTTGAGGCGCGCGCCTCCCGCGTTAAACACAAGCGACCGTGCTCGAGCGGTTCGGAAGTGTTTGATGCCGCGGCCCGGCGCGGAGGTAGGGAGATGCGCGGAAGGAAAAGTGGCGTTCACGTGTCAAGTGTGTCGGGTGTGTGTGTGTGTGTGTGTGTGTGTGTGTGTGTGTGTGTATGAGAGAGAGTACGCGCGCGCGTTCCAGAAGGGCGGGGAAGCGTCCGCGCACGCACGCGACTGCTGCGGCTCACGCGTTACACAAGCACACGCATTGTCCGCCGTGCGTGATTTCCGAGGGAGGGTGTCCCCCGTTTAGTTCCCCTCGTTCCCCACCTCCGTCCCCTCCGTTCCCGGCTCTCTGTCACTTGTTACCTTGCGTTTTCTCGTCTCGGCGGAGCCGCTCCACACGAAACACTGGTAAATGACCCTCAGGTTCTGCTTCCAGTTGTCCACTTTGAAGTTGTTGACATGAGGGCAGCCCGCGGGACTCATGGTAGTCACAGCATCCGGGGTCCTCGATGTCCTCTTAAGGCGGAGAAAATTCCCTCAGCGCAGACCCGGTCCCGGTCCCTGTCCCGGTCCGAACGGGGCCGCTCCCTCTGGTTTAGCTCTCCCCAGGTTCGTTGTCCACCAATTGCTGCGCTCCAGCGGCGGCTATCTGAACATGTCCTAGTTGCGGGTTCCGGAGAGACGCGGCCCGCGGCGAGCATCCAATTGACGAGCCCGCTTTACAGCTCCGGGGCGTGCAAATGTGCCGCACGTAAATTGTGATCCCGGTTGTTACATATCAAACCTTACAATGCGCTGTATTACATGTTAGCAAGACGGCTAAAGTTGGTTAGCTGTGGAATTTCAACAGTAGCTTAAACGGTGAGTGCCGTCAAGACCCACCTCCGTTCACAGCCGACCAATGAGGAGCGAGCGCCAAGCGTGATTGGCACTTAGCAGCCTTCCTTTTTCGTTCAAGTCCCGCCTTCCCGGTACAGACGCTGCGTCGCGATTGGCTCCAACTCCACATCAAACCACATCCGCTAGTGGCGCGACGCTGATTGGCCGAGTCAAGAGTCGGCTTTCGTGCATCAACAAAAGTGGCTGAATGTGACAGACAGGCAGGAGCGGAAAGAACTTCACGTAGTGCGAGCAGCCCACGCAGATAAGATGATTTTTTTTTGTTCTTCTCATAAATGCATCAAACCCAGGGTATATATTCTTAAACAATTTATTATTAACAGACCCACAATCGCAAAGCTTAAGCTCCCAAAATGACATGACAATTTGGTCTCATCTGTTTGATGTTCACCTCTTGTAATGACAAGTTGTCAAAAACGGTTATCTACACAGTGCTCTGGCGACCTCTAGTGGATCTGGCCTAGCAAAAAAAAAAAAAAGAAAGAAAAGAAAAAAAAGAAAAGAAATGAAAGTGAGAGAAAACGAAACAAAAAGAAAAGAAAAAAAAAAAAAGAACACAAAACAACAAACAGTGCACCAGATTGTTGAACGACTCTTCCCGTTGTGGCGAGTTTAGTCAAGGGCATGTCCAGATAAAGAATCATCGATGGTGATATCTACATTCTAACAAAACAAAAACAAAAAGGAGTGCGAGGGTAATGATTGTTGCAGTCTTTACAAGTGTGGATGTATCAGATTTACTCCTCGTCAGCCATAGATGGTTCTCATTTGTAATGCCCTCTTTTTTCCCGCCGTCATGCAGCAGAACCAAAACAAACTGTGAGATTATTCACACATAAGTTTGGAACGACTAAGTCCAGTTTTTATTTTTGTGTTTTTTTTTGTTAATGTAGCAGTGGTGCTCCAACCTGAACATTGATAAATAAAACACTGACAAAATTTCAATTTTTTTTTTTTCCTTTTCTGTAAGGACCATTTGTTATCCTTAAGACAAAGTGAATAAAGAATAACCAAATTCATCATCATTCCACACAATTAGATTTTTCCTTGAACAATGTCCGTATGCAACAGAATGTTTGTTTTCCTTAAAAAAAACAAAAAAAAAACAAAAGTCCAACTCATCCGGGGTAGAACGGGTTGGGTGGCTGCAGCGTCGTCTTTCTATCCAAGGCCCCTCAGGAATAACTTGTCGTTTTGCTTCCAACATCGTCCTCCTGCGATCCCATACTCTAAAAACAAGAGAGTGAAATCATTATGAAGAAAGGAATGCTGATTTCCAACAGCATTTTTCTTACTCATCAATGGCCTTTTCAGCGAAAAACACAAAACATGGCTTGATGAGACTAAAATGTACTATTGAGTTGAGGACAGACATGGGTCAAAGAACTCATTGAATTGGGGATTGGATAAATGAATTGTCCACTATTTAAGATTCTGGTGTGAATGAATCACTGGATTTGGGCCACGGCGTACAAATGATGCGACTGACTTGTATTTTCACCACAAGTGTATCTCTTGGCACGTCTTTTGATTGCTTGTGTACTGTTGGCTTTGTAAAGCCATTGTGGTATTGTGATATCTGGTCATGGAACTTACTGTGATATGCTGATGGTGTATTTTCCATGATACTATTTACTCACGTTGCACCGTTATGATGACTTTGTAAATGGGCGAATGATGATGCTGGCTGCAGGCTTAGTTGTTTTGACTGGACTATTTATGACTCATGAAATCTATTATCAATGGAATGGGTTTTGTCATATAAAAATCAATGAAATCAATACATGTAGCCAGTGCGCCCACAAACACATTAACAATGGTCTCAAATGCACTGCTTAATGCAGTTTCCCACTAATGAATTTTTACCTCAGCCTCAGCTTTACATTAGCTGCTGTTGTGTTGTAATAGCCATACATTTTTGTCAAGAGGTAAATAATGCGTCTCCAAACTCCCTCAAAACTGAGCATTGCTATCCACAGACACCTCTCTCTTCCAGGCTAAAGACAACAGGTAGCCAGGTGTTAGTTGCTGGTTCTACTTTCCACACCTTCCAAAAACATGGACGGTGCTTTTTTTTTGCAGGAGGCTGTAAACAGAGGGCTAAATATGCTGTTTTCTGGAGACCAATAAAGTCAACCATTGACAGTTCAATACTGCACTAATGAACTCAAGACAAAAAAAGACATGTATTGCACTTGGTATGACAATAAAACAGCTATGTTGTACTGGCTAATGCTATACTTCAGCTGTTAAAATGCTGCTGGTGAACTAAATGCTCATGGTTTGGTTCTTTACTCTGCCACATTGTTTAAAGTGTTTCTTGCATGCACGTGATTTGTCACTATAATTCAAAACAAACAACAATCCATCAGACCAAATAACACACACAAAAAAAAATCCCATTTACACATTTGGCACGGACATGCTGCCTCACCTTCTGCACAAATTGTGGGTTTACAGTGATTTCTTGATCCATGGACTTTAGTTTTTCATCCAGCTCTATACATTTCAACATCTGCAAAGGGAAAGAAAACGCCATGTGTAAAGTGATTTCCAACTTCCAAGTTCATATGTGCTTTATTAGCGGCTTATAAATGCTCATTAAAACTGAGAAGCCACTTTTGCTCACCTCTTGATCGATTTTGTGGAGCATTGCAGGATTGTTGTATTTTTCAGGGTTGTCATGGAAGCAGACCATACCATCCTTTTGGTTAATGCTAGCGTAGATCTCACCATCCTCAATCTGTGCACAATCCCGCCACCCCAAAAAGACTTGTGTCATAAAGGAGTTCTAACATTGTGTGAATGCAATGAAGAATTACTTCTTTTAGTACGCCGTCATCAAAATCAGCAGTTTGTGGTCATCTCCAGGACCAACTCACCATGTGCAAGACGTATTTCTCTGCTTCCTGCGGGCCTGACAGCTGCACTCGACTCGCCATGTCTTGCAAAGACAGTGTCAGGAAAGTCTGCCGGGTGTGAATGGAACAGAAAAGGACCAAAAGATCTTGAAATAAAGTTCATTCCATGTGTGGCAATTATGCAAAAGGACCTTTCATTGTGAGACATACGCCCAGTGATTTACAGTAAGTAGCCTTGTGTTGTACTCAATTGAAAAAGGTTCTTTTTCTGAATCGTTCAGCTGCGGCATTCAGAATAAAAATATGGAACTAGTAACATAACATTTGCAGTGATTTACAGTTTTACCTGGGTTTCCAAGTGTCATAATATTACTTTTGGAACTCTAAACATATTCTTGTGCATATTAACACAAATGAGGCAATGCAATAAAAAATGGAGAAAGTGGAGATGGAGATTTCACAAAAGATGCTTTGCTAAAAGTTAGTCTACCTAAGTGTCTTCCTGCAGTTTTCCACACACATATAGACCTACCTTTGTTAACCTCTGGATGTTCTTCTTGTACAGGGAGGAGAGGCACTGTTTGACCAACCCTGTGTTGTTGTCTCGTGTGAATGTCTCGCTGTGTTTGTTGACCACGCTGCGCAGCTCAGCGGGGTTGTTGGTGGTGTAAACCTGAGCTAACTCATGGTATGCGTTGCTCAAGGGCTACGGAACAGAAGAGAGGGGGCGAGTAATAAAAATAGAAATCTTAACTGCTTTGCGCTGCGCTCACAATGCAAACAATTCAATAAGTTACTTATGATTCTCCTTGGGGGGGAAAAGAGTGGACAGATACTTTTAGACAAAGTAAAAGACACACAAAATGGCAAAATGTTTGCAGCATGATGAAAAACTTGGTTTAGAAATTGCATATTATGAAAAAAAATCGTTTTTTTTTTTTTTTTTTTTTTTTTTTTTTTTTTTAGCTTTTTAACATGTATTTTTGCATTAATTGTGTGGCATATATAAAGAAAACGACAACTTCAGCATTTCTAGATGGGCTCGCTTTGTCCGTGTTACTGCACTCAACTGAGCCTTTGGGTTCATAGTTTCATTGCAACACCTCTAAAGACACAGACTAACTATTCGGTCCAGGGTTGCAAACATCAGCACCAGGCTTTACATACAGTAGGCTCCCTGTGTCAGAGGAAAGAAGAATGGGGTGGATGAATTATACCTTTGATGCCATCAAGGTGACAGAACCTCAAAAACAGCCTCTTCAGGCCAAGTGGGAAAATAACTTTATGTTTGTGAGGCCTGTACAGGTCAAACTGATTAAACAAACCTTGTTAATTGTTTGGATGGCTGGAAAGGGCAACTTTCAGCCGCTTCATTCTGCTCTCCAACAGACAAAACCTGATATGCACTGATGCTGTGTGAAGCAGTAACAGTAACAATAGATGCAGGCACATTACTATTAGAAAGACAACTGTTTTTGTGGCTTGGATACAAATTTCCAAGTAACAAGGTGTTTAAATGTACCCAGCGAGTCAATGTTTTGTTTCAGTGTATCTTGTATTCAGGACAAAGGTCATCCCAGACACTGCAGTGCTGCATCAGTTACAACGCTGCTCTCAGTCTCATAAGTTTCATTCTGCATGTTGATCTTAGTCAACTAAAAAATGAAAAATGTTACATTTTAAAATATGTTTCTGGTTCTCTACCAGTTATAATACAGAGGATGCCAACTAACTTCTACTGGCACAGTTAAATGCTAATGCAAGGATGTCAATGCTGTCATCTCAATGTCAATCACAGCAGATGTTAATAGTATTGCGATACTTGATGTTGCTATTTTTAATGAATACTGTTCAGTCTGGGGTTTATGTTTAAGTAGCAACATTTCAGAAAAGAAAAAACTCTGGTTATCACCTAAAGTCCTGAGGGCCGCGAACATCTGCCACACACACACACACACACACACACACACACACACACACACACACACACACACACACACACACACACACACACACACACACACACACACACACACACACACACACACCCTGTGCTTACCTTGATGAATCTTCCTACTATCTGTGAGGTGTATTTGGGCAGCGGCTGCACTTTGCCGTGGAGAATGAGTGACACCAGGATGTATTTCTTGTAGGCTTCCAACATGATGTGGCTCACTGCCATGGCTGGAGTGGTTATTGCCTAGTGATGAGAGGGAACGAGAGCCACAAGGTGAATTCACGGTTGCAACCGAGTCCGTCTGGATTAAAACTTTGCCCGTGAGGTCGCGGCTCTCTTTCAATTACCTGCTCGTAAAAATACAGTGCTCTTTCAAAGTTTTTGAGGCCCGTGTAGATCATACCACCATAGTAGTAATAACATAAAAAGTGCTTTGCGTCGTAAGCTCCGTTCTCCTTACAGATGTCCATCATATCCAGCTCCAGGAAGGGCAGCACGGGCTTGAAGCACTTTGCTAGCAAGCACAGCTGCAGCGAGACAAAAGCGCAGGGAGGATGAGCACGTTGTTGTTGTTGTTGTTCTGTTACATGTTCGTCAAACTAAAGAGGAGCTGTGTCGAGACTAAGCCCGCGTGTGAATTATTGAATGCAACCCATTAGAAAGGCATATTGAACAAGGATGAATTTCAAAGGAGAAAAACAAAAACATCCAGGCGACAACGGGACTTCTGGGTCGGGACAACAAAACATTAAATTAAATGCATTGGACAAGCAAAATCCTCCGTTGCCGTGGCAACGATGCAGCAGACTTCAGGTGACTCACCTGACACAGGTCTGCATGAACTGAGGTAAGTTGGTTTGTGTTCATCTGCATTTTGTCTATTGCCTGTTTAAGGATGACGACACCTCTCAAAGGCTGGAAGAGGAGGAAGAGGGAGAGGAAACGTTAAAGACGCGCAGCCCTTCTGAGGCGCGCAAACGCAGCGCAAGCCAGGACGGCCTGGCCTGCGTCTTGCTCTGAAATGTTTTAAAATATTTAGATGAAGAGGAGGGAAAAAAGGAAACATGTTACAGTTGGATAGTGAAAGTGACTGAAGTGAAAATGAGTGGGATGACTCACGCACGCACGCAGGTCGAATAAAGTGAACAAATTCATTGCCGTTGCAAAGAGAGCTTTTTAAACGGTTTTAGCAACTCACTCAGGCACAAGTGCTGTGCGCACACTGCTTTTCAACATTCACATCATAGTTATAATGACGGCTGTCAGTGGTGATGGACTCCTCATTTTCAGAATGCTGCAAATGGATCTGATGTGTTTGTCTCACGGTGTTTCATTCTGACTAAGAGTGCTGCGAGTTGCTGCAAAGGCTGTGACTGGCGGATCCACAGGCTGCTGATGTTTTGCAGTGGAACATGAAAGGCACCAGCCAATGCCTACATTCACAGTAGATTTCTATTCAAGATCATTTGCAGATATTTAAAATCGTTTGAATTCACTTGACACACAATGCTCTTGAAAAAGAAAAAAAAGGAAAAAAAGAAAAATTCGGTGCACATATAAAAGCAATGCATCGGGCGCACGTTGACCTGCTCTCTAAATATAATGTGTGACGGCTGACTCTTGACTTAAACAAAACAGCAATCTTACCTGTTTCCGTTCTACAAGGGCGTTTGTCAACTGGTGGCATAGACCAGCAACTGCATGAGGACAGAGAGGAATAAAGAAGAGTGGGAGGGAAAGCAGTGGTTTCAGTTCTTTATGGAAAAGCAAGCAGATGTGTGGTGTAATGGTGCCTCTAGCATCCAATGGAAAGGGAAGAAATGCATCAAAGGAAATGATGGCAAACACAGCGGTGTGCTGTGCTGTTCTAGACCCTGGCGTTCATTGACAAATGAACAAACATTCTGCCCGGACACCTTTGCAGATCAGCGCTGCCTCCTGTGGCACCGGTGCAGTATTTTAATTGACGCGGTCGTTTTAGCGAGGGTTTGTTGTGCCGTAGCAGTTGTAAATGAAGATAAGGCAGCGATCAATGTCACTTCCCGTGTTAATGTGGCGAGTGTTTAGCGTCCTTTACACACACCACATTATCACAGCATGACTGTGCCGTTTATTTCAAACAAATGCATTTCACCGAGGGCGCTTTCTAATTTCGAAAATCGGCGATTAAAAAATAATAAAGACAATGTGAGGTGTGGGAATCATGCAGACAAACGGAAGAATTATGAACAGACTGTTCACATAGAGAAAGTGAGACCGCGTGAGTTGGACTTACAAGTGTCTGTTGCATATCTAATGTGTTCCCCATTGCAGGTACTAATGAAGAGCTGGACTTGGGAGAAGAGTGTCTCAAAGTCGGGGGCGTTTGGCATGGAGAACTTCACAAATCTACCAGGGAGGAAGAGTCGAGTTCAGACAATCAGGAGACTTTTATGCAACATAAAAAACATTTAAAAAAAACAACAACATTTGACATGTTGGATTTAAATGAGAACGTACAGCTTCATATATTAAAAAGAATTCAACTTGCAACCTTTGATTTTGATATAAAAAAAAATATTTCTGTCTTTTTTACAAATACATTTGGCTTTTTAAGGGTTTCATTTTTCATGCAGGGAAGGCATTGGTTATTTATATAGAAAGAGGAATAATTTTCCATCAATTGTGTTACACAAAATTACTGGATGTGAGCGCAACAGGTAATTCTGAAACTGCCTAACGCTGCTGAACACTACACACTGAATCTAGTAATCTAGTAGGACAGTGTTCAGGGAAACAGAACTCGTTCCGTTTAACATGAATACAAAATGCTGAAAACTCGTAGAATTTCACAAGTTTGCTAACTACAAACTAAGTCGCAATCAAAGCGGTGTGCATCATAGTGTCTCCATTCAGTCACAATTATTTCCCATCCTTGTGTCCACAGCAACGAGTAATTTAAGCCCTATAATAAGGAATCTTATTGCGACATTTCCAGACAAATCAGGCGAGGTGAAAGGCAAAAGAATCAAAACTGGAAGAAAAGCGACTGGAGATCAAGGGAAAGTTCTGAGCAGACTTTAGAGGGATTTGGGCGGTGTTTACTACTTACAGCACAGCCAGGACGCCCAGGGAGTGCTCCTGGATGTCCAAGGCCCCCAGTACTGTGTCCAGGTGGGACAGGTTTTTGGCCAACAGCTCTCCACTCTTGTTGATCAACTCACACAGCTGAGTCATCTGGCCTGGGGGGAGGGGGGTCAGGGTGTAAATAAGCAGAGGACACAGTAAATTGATTTATCCACGCAGCCTTCATGGCATCGCGGCAGCATAAATACTTAATAAACACCTTACAAAATGCATACAACACATTTTCGAAGTGATAAAATCTAGTTGTTTTGAAACTGAGTTAGATTTTATGAGATTCCCAACAATGTGTAACCAGAGATGGACTTAATCGTTTATCCTTAAGTAATCATGTACATAAATTACAATAAAATTCTGCACAGACCAAAGGTCGCTCATTTTATATGCGGGGACTAAAGTAACTCGCAAATGTATTTACGGCTACCGTGCTGTTTCAGAGAATGTTCCGAAATCGGCCGGTCAAGTGTCCTGTCAAGGCCTTGCAACAGAGGCAATGCCACCGGGATTGACAGGTGCCTTTAACCCAATTACATTTGCCATTTCAGACCACTGACCAATGGCGTTCGACCAGGGCGGGACTACCGGTAGGCAATCCCCCGAAAATATTTTCTAGATCAAAAACAAAAAGTGTGATTTAGACATGCTTTGTGGTTAGCTACATGGCCCGCGATTATCACAGAGATTCCAGAGCGCCAACGCAACGTTTGCCGGCACTTTACAGAACTCCCGCAGTCCCAGAAAGCAATCATTTGATGTGTGTTTACATGATAAAGCAAAAAAGAGGGCTCTGGCCAGTTGAACTGTCTAGCTATCGGCAAGGCATTGGGTAGCATAAGCTAGCTAACTGGCTAAGACTTGCCACTCTAATGACTTCGGCAACTGTACCTTGAGCGGAGAGCTGCCGCACATTGTTCACGAACTGCTCCAAGGCTGAAGCCATTATTTCCTGGGTCCAAAGTGGAGGTAATTTTCACTGTTTTTCATTCAAACGCCAGAAACAACTCCGTCCGGACTGAGACAGGGGGCCACACAGCCGCCACTGACACAAAACTATCGCGAGAAAATGTAACCAGAACAGACTGCAACGCGTTTTCGGGTGGACCGACGAATTCTTAAAGTGACAGTAGCAATATTTGCTACACTTTTTTTGGTGCGTTGTTTCCACGTGAAGGTTATACAATCGTACTTATTCTTAACATACGACTATGATGTATTATGCTTGCACTATGATTGATAACACGTAAGTTATGTGTTTTTCATCGACACGCCAAACTCACTTCGGAAAACTTCGAATTACAGGAACTGACGTCCTGTTGACCGGGTTTCCTACAAAGATACGTTATGATGCAGACGCTCCTGTCTGGTTGTGTTTTCAATGTCTAAGATCACAAATACAAACATATAATCTACTAAATTGTAATTAGTTCAGACCACACAAATGCGCACCTTACAGTACGTATAGTTGGGTACTGAAAAGATAAGTCCATAATCCATTTAACCATGTCCCAATTTTGGTGCGCTTCAATAGCACCATGAGCTGTAAACGTGTCCCTTTGATTATTTTAAAGATTTCATTCAATGCGTATCATTGTGGAATTTTTATGCATTTGTGTGACACAATGTCTCATACTGCATGCTATTCTATTCTTAAAATCCTACTTCAAAGCATTTCCTAACTTTGATGTGTAAGTTATTTGAGTTATATTTGACGAGTTGTTTCACTGTTGTGCTGGCAGTGTATGTGTACTGTTAGATATTCACTTGTGGTGTAATCAAAAAAACAACAACAAATAACTATCATAATGTAACTGTTTATCTTAGTAAAAATGTGGAAATTGTTTGAGTAAAAAAAAAAAACATTTTTACATAAAAAAAAAATACAAACCATGAAGATATAACCTAAATTTGTCAGTGCACTTCTCAACGAGGGATCCCTTTACTGCACAAACTCATCAACAATTGCAAATGAGACAAACACAAACAACCAAAACAGCACCTGAGGAGTGAGCATCTGTTCCCCATAGACTATCTTCGCTGCGAGCTGATTTGCAGAAGAATTTGTTCGCGTTGCCCTTTACAACTGCAGAGCCTGAATACGATGGCATGTTCTGCATCCTCCAGCTGCCTCCTATGCACATGTTGAGTGTCCCTGTGCCTGTCTATGGGTTAATGCACAGTGTCCAAGCCGTGCAAACAGTTCCATGTGCACTGTGACTGGTGTGGCGTCCCATTTGACCTGGCCGCCGCTGTGCTAACGCTAAAGATAGCTCCCGCAGCTGGCCAACTGAGAGACGCAAAGAATGTGTAACATTAAGCTGACAGTGTAATTCCAAGGGAAGAAAAGTGACAACGTAGCTGACGCCGACCACCGTACACATCGCCGATCTCGAAGTTTGCGACTTGTTCGGAGAAGTTCTCGACTCCCCGATGCGAACTCGGTGTTCGGTCGTTTGTCTTTAAGAGAAAGTGTCGTTTTTCGACAGCGAGAGCCAACGATGCTTCTTTCGAATGCAGCACGCCTACTGCGAGGAGGGACAGCTTTGCTTGATCCGCTTCACAGGATTTCGGCGAATATGTCTTCTGCTTCCGGTAAGAGGCTTCGGGTCCTGGTTGACGTGGACGGGGTGCTGGCGGACTTCGAGGGGGGCTTCCTGAAGAAGTACCGGGCCAGGTACCCTAACGACCCCTACATCTCCCTGGAGGACAGGAAAGGGTTCTGGGTGTCTGCACAGTATGGCCAACTGAGGAGTGACCTGTGTGTAAGTGAACGCATCTTCATCACTATAACTGATACCTGGAGAGTCAAGGCATCCCCTCATTATGCTGACACCCCCCCCCCAAAAAAAAGGTTCCGTGTGAACTAAATCATACCCCCCCCCCCCCCCCAAAAAAAAAAAAGCAGGAAAAACACCTGCAGTTGAGATCTGATGGTTACTTAAAGATGAACAACTTCTGTTAAATTAGTTATTTGCTTTGAGGACACTAAAAAAGGGTTCTTTAGACGTTCCGGTGAGGGACTTCCCTCATGTAGATAAATACACATGGTCAGCTCACTCAAACAAACAGCACAGAGAAGAAGATCTGACTAATGTTCCCTAGCTGGAACAACTTTTGGTATTGAAATTCCAACTGTTATTTATTTATTTATTTTTTCACTTCTAAAGATACGACTTGTCCAGTAAGCCATGTTTGAACGTCTAGTTGAGTACCACACAAAGGTCCAAGGGTTGTTCTTTTCCTAACCCCTATTGTAAATCTTATTCAAATATTCCAGATAAGCTGCAGCTTTCCAGATTAGTTAAGTAAGTAACAGATTTAGAGATCCGATATAGTATGCAAAATCCACTTCTACAAGATCTGAAAATGGGTCAACATTGTTTTTCCCTATGTCTCATATAGCATGCATGTAACTGTGTCGTGTCGATCAGTCGTGCGTGAATGCCTTCTAATTTCACACGAGGACCAGTTGCACTGACAAACGTGCGCCTCATCAGTGTACACTGATATCGAGTCATCTCTGATCTGTTGTTGCTTTTGAATTGCAGGAGAAAGCCATGACTATCTGGGAGTCAAAGAACTTCTTCATAGATTTGGAGCCACTGCCAGGTGGAGTGGAGGCAGTCAAGGAGATGGCAACGATGGATAAGTAGGTCTTGACTTCACAGATTCGTTTGTAATTTTTGTATTGGTAAAAGTTAACATGCTGCCCATATACAATGCATTAATTAAAGTGTATCCTCGCAGTACAATGAAAGTAAGAACATACATCGAGCAATAACAGTCTTGCTCCTTGTTAGCTGCCATCTATCACCACCATTTCTTAAGGAAGCTCACCTGACAGTGCCCTAAATACAAAACGCGCTATCAGGCGAGCTTCCTTAAATACTGGGCTTCCTTGAAAATTTTCCACACTGGACCTTTAAAAGTCTAACAACAGCAATATTATCACAGTTGCAGTCATCATCTGAGAAATACCACTTTGGAATAACTGAAGATTAATATTCAGCATTTCTGAGAATTTCACAGTCAATTCAGAAAGAACATATATGGAATAACAGTCTATGAGTCGATGTTTGTCATTTGTATAATAACATGACGTTATTATACTTATCACTGACAAGAGAACATACGCTTGAATGCTCAAAGCATCTTATCTGCGGAGTTCTTGTGTCTTGACTGGCTGTTTTTGCAGAGGCAGCTTCACCTGTGCCCAGATCTAAATGTGAGACAAACGGATCATAAAAACATTAGATATTAATAGATACAGTTGAAACCTCTCAACGTCAGTCTGAATATCTATCACACAATAAGTAGTTTAGGCAAGTGTTTGTCCATAGACTCTGTACTTTAGGCAAAAGAATGTTGTAACTGTCTAAGTAGGTCTCAGTCAACCTGAAAGGTGCACTGATGGCCAATTCCTTTTTCCCTCTAAAAACTAAATCTCTAAATCTAAAAACTCATATGAAATACAAAACAGCGGAACGATGTGGTAAACTACCCATCCCTGGCATGGAACGGAGTCATATATACATTTTTGCCTTAAAGGAACTGACTGCATTTCTTTAGGGGCGTAAGGGCGGTTATTCTGGGAAGTCAGTCATGTGATCTGTTGTAGTTTCACTTTCGTTTTGAATCTGTCCTTGAAGCCAGTTTACCACCCAACCCCCCCATACAGGAATGTTTTGTCTTTGTTCCATACTGAACCTGTTTCCTCTCTCCTCAGTACAGATGTCTTTATTTGCACCAGCCCGATAAAACAGTACAAACACTGTCCGTACGAGAAGGTAAACTGCTCCTCTTCGACTACTTCCACCTTTGTTCAGTTATTACAAGCTTTCTTGAACGAAAGAATGAACAAATTACTTTATTTTGGTTACAACAAAGCAGAAATAAAAAGGAGAGGCTTAGCATAGAAAATCACGATATGTGACCAAAAAAGGAGTCGGCTGAAGCCCAAGCCAAGGCTTATTTCTGCGTATCCTAAACCATCCAAAATCTTAAATAATCACGGATAACCCAGAACATTTATCATAAGGAAAAATCTACGATGAACTCATCTCTGTTTGTGTGTGTGTGTGTGTGTGTGTGTGTGTGTGTGTGTGTGTGTGTGTGTGTGTGTGTGTGTGTGTGTGTGTGTGTGTGTCCAGTATGCATGGGTAGAGAAACACTTTGGTCATGACTTTCTGGAGAAGGTCATCCTGACCCGGGACAAGACCTTAATCGCTGGAGATTTCCTCATCGATGACAAGCCTGACATTCAAGGTAAAGGACCTGGAGGCGCCTGCTGCCATAAAGCCTTCGTCATTAGGAAACCTTGTGCCCTGATTTTATATCTGAAAGGAAGTCAAAGGAAGTGGCTGACGCTCTGATTGAGAGAGCCAATGGGCCAGTAGTGTTATAGTGCGTCTCTCAATCGTTTATGTCCCCTTCCAAATATACCAGTGGTATAATAACAAAGCATTAGTTTTGGCAGAAAGCCAAACCGAATGCAACATATGCTTCTTTTTTCGTGGACCAACATTAACAAACAACAATGTGTCTTCAGCCTGTCAGTGAGCTCCCCATGGTAAAGAAAGGTCATGTACATTGCCTACGGCGCACTGATCTAGAAATCAGGCCGTTGTGATGTCACAAAGGGCGGTGACATCTGTTTCGGGTTAGTAACAAGACAGATGTTGGTTCCACTTTGTATCTGTCCCCTTCCAAGATACATGACAGGTGTAACACAACATCAGTTTTGGCAGAGAGTTTTGATAGCGAGGCCGTTTTGTGTGGATCTATAGAGTCTTTTGGGTCAGAGATCAGGCTACAATGTAGCTCAAGCCGTAAAGTAAAGGTGTGAAAATGGGTTGAATGTGGGCTCTTCAAAGACCAATAATTCCATCTTAAGTGCTCTTTAAGAGGAGCAACCCTCCCTTCTTTGCTGTGTTCACTTTTTAAGTGGGAGAAAACGACTTTGACTTTGTCAGATGACATGAATCAAGTCTGCCATTTACGGTTCGGGGGGGGGGGGGACTGAAAGCAAGCCAAAGTTCGCCAACACCTCACTGACGCATACCTGCTGAGCTACAGGTCGCCGCTGACACAAATGTACTTACATAACACGCGTGAGGTGCGGCGAGGGGAGGCCATTAGCGGCATTTGAATAAAGGGCAGCCCGGCGACTAATCAAAGGAGAACGGGAGGGAAAAGTGCTGCGTTCGAAACAGAATTGCGTAACTCTTGTTTGTGTAACGCCATGTGGGTGTAATTACATCTTCGGCACGCTCTCTCCCTCATTTGCATCCCTCCAACAGCTGCCGCGGCGAGCGCCGCATTATTAGTCCGCGGCGTCTTAAGCGGCGCCTCCGTCGTCCCATACTGTGACATGTGCGTGGTCGTCACTTGCGTAACGCCTATTGTGCCTTCGCCCAATCAGGCGTGGAGCCCAATCCTGCATGGGAGCACATCCTGTTCACCGCCTGCCACAACAAGCACGTCGCCACCAGGCCGCCCCAGAGGCGGCTGCAGTCCTGGTCGGACGACTGGAGGGCCATCCTGGACAGCAAGAGGCAGTGACGGTGGGGGGGGGTGCGGGCTGGGTGCGGGCTGGGCGGACGCCTGACCGCCGCAAGGAGCCTCGACATGAGCGCCCGACACCCGGAGGCGTCCAGGCGTGGGGGGAGTCGCCCACGGCATCGCCGGGTCAACAAGTTTGAATTTCACACCTAAATGCAATACAGCACAGCGAGAGGGGAAGGCGGGCGTTCATTCAGCAATCTCTCGGTGACCTCCGTCGGGAGAGGACGGTCACCTTTTTTTTGGCCACAGGGTGGCGCGCCGAGACCGAAGCGAACCACTTTCCACAACCCAGTTTCACCAACGCAGCCAAGGAGAGGGGAGAGTCTTTGTTATTCTGTCTTCCACTGAGAGCGAGTGTGTTTAGATAATTTTTTGTTTTGTTTTGTTTTAAGCGACGGTTGAACTGCGTTGCACCCGAGTCAGTCGGCGGAACACGCCGTTTCTCAACACGCGCCACGCTCGTGTAAACAGTCGGCAGCTTTCAGCAGTCACCGCGGGCACATGTGGATTATGAGCCAGCGTGTCTTTGAAAAAAACAAAAGAGAACACACGCACGGGTACAACCTTTACTTTTTGATGAGCCACTGTGGCCACACATGGGTGCTCTTTTTACCGTTAACTCCTCGGTTTACATTAAGAGGCGCAGTGAACAACTAAGAAGAAGACAATGCACCTTCGACACAGACATGAGACATACAGATGCATGTACTCAAAGGTTGAACGTTCAAAGTAACGAACGGAATCGGGGGGGGCACAATCAGATGTTTAGACAAAAAAAAAAACTATATAAATATGATTTTGTTAAAATAAGAAAACAAAATATGAGCAATACTAACAAGATAATATATTGTTTTACATTTGATTAAAATTAACAACTTTAGCATGACTAGATAAACAAAAAATTAATTATTTTTTTAAACATCAAAATGTTGCACGCTTTATCTTTTTTTCTTTTAACCGCAGAAGTATATGTTTTGTTACACATTGCATATGCATGCATTTTATTCTATCACTTTAAAAAAAAAAATGTGCATATCTTAGCAACAAAATTCATGTATTTTAATATTTTTTAAAGGTTAACAAAAAGAAAACACAGAAAAGCGTTTTATTCTAAAATTATCACATGAATCATAAATAGTAGTTATATTCAACTTGCCTTTACACTGTTTTTTGTTTGTTTGTTTGTCTGGGTTCAGGCAGGTTGCCTGGGGCTGCCAACATGCTTTCAGTTTACAAGAAGCATGTTTACGAATTATGCTCCACAGCAGATGTACATGGTGCTAAGTGTTGTGCTGTCGTGCCTATATGCCGAAGATGAAACATGGATCATTTCAAGTACTGTGTTTTATTTTTACCTCAGTTGAAACACGTCAAAGAGATGAATAAAATAATGCAGACAAAATTTTCATTGGTGTTCTTACTAAAATTGTCATAGCCTTGTCCAACTATGTTTACTCATTTTTTTTTTTTAACCAAAAGTTGCACAAATTGCACGCTGGACAATTGCACTGGAGAAGAAAAACTTCCTCTTCCTCTCCACTGAACATTACAGAGACAGAAACCGGCCCTGGATCAACCACACAGGAGTATTAAAATGCATGCGATTAAGGATTAATTCCCATTCCCTATGACACCTCAGGGTTGTTAGCTGAAAGTAAAAGCATGTGCCAAAACCATCAGACTTCTTAGAAATACACTTGAGAGCCAATTTAGCGCTAACGGAAAATCCTTAGTGAGAATAAATGAGACACCTCAATCGAACCACTTCCTCTTCCACCCACCACACTGGACGAATAAACTGAAGCACTTAGTGTCACATAATCCATTGGGTGTATGTGTCGGGGGTCAAACAAAAGACACAAAATAATTCAATTTGCCTGATGTGTTACATGGACAAATGGTGAATACGACTGAACGAAATAAAAAACAAAAATGTATTCATTTAAAATAAGTTTTCACCACTCTGAGGGTTTTTTAGGCAACTATTGTTCATGCTGCAATTCTCTTCACTTCAACCACATACAGTTTTCAATGAAAGGATTCTGACATTTCTCCCACGCAGCAGTGCCAAAGATACCGTCGGTTTTCATCGCTCACAGCTGTTTTTGTTTGTTTTTTTTACTTTGAGTAAAAGAGGGTGCCAACATTACTCATAATTCACAGGGCACAAGTTCAATTCATTCTAGCAGTTGTTCTTGAAGATCACTTCAAGTGGAGATAAGGATCTTCAATCTTGATCCAAAGCCAACATCTCCACATCCTTTTCCCGACCTCCATGTCCATTGAGCCAATTTAGTGACATAAATACACTTGGTAAGATTTACTCATCTTTTTTTTTTCTTTGGCATAAAAAAATACAAAATGTGACCTGCTTACGTACAAGTGCCATTTAACCGACAACTAGTGGGTCACCTTGGTCTCATAAGTGAAGCCTCAGCAGAGGGCGGAAGCGTCTGTCCGTTCCGTGTGATCACCCAACCAACAACCTTCCTGCTGCGGTAAGAAAACATGTGTGTCAGTAGCATGTCAAGCCTCTCTGTTCCTTGTGTTTTTTTTTGTTTTTTTAAAATAAATGTCTAATGACTGCTGAGAACGGTGCAATCTGTTTGGATTTTTTGCTCTATACACATGTTTTTTAGAGTTAACAAAAATCTCTCTTTTCTTTTGCCTCAACAGTCACCTGGCGTTCGGCCAAACTGGTTAAAACCATTTCTCAATTTATTCGGACTGTGTTTGTCATAATAAAGCCATCTCTTAACTTGTGAAGAAGGCTCCACTGGGATGCTGCGAGTGTCAGTCAAGTGACTCCGGCGAGGAAAAACTTGATAAGGCAGGAAGGTCAATGGGATCCAGGCTGGAACTCAGCAAAACCTTCACTCTTGGCCAGTCACGCACTGCTGATGAGATTAAGGTGCTGCAAGTCCTGAACTGTTCCTCATCATCATCAGCCTCTATAAGTTGACGATGATGGTGATTATGATGATGACTGAGGACAAGTTCACATTGACGGTGACGTCAAGAACAAACGTCCCATCAGGAAGGGCATAAAGTTAATGCACGATGAGGGTCGAAACATCAGTTTTATTATAAAGCACACAAAGGACACTATGTACCAAACCTGGTGGTCTGAAGCCGCTAACAGGAGCTGCATTGAATGTTGAGGGTGGATTGTTGTTGCTTCAAATTTTAGGAAGTTCCACGTGGTAACATTGTGACTAATTCTTTGTCTAAGTTTCCAAGAATTTCTTATGGTAGTTTTTTCATAAGCCTTGAGGCAAACAAAAACCAAGCAGATTCTTGACCAAAAGGCCCTGACAAGTCATCCAGCAGCTTCCAAATCAGCGAGCTCGTGACATGCCGCTTCTCCGTCTGAGAGTTTCCTGGAAACAGCAAGAAAACAGCATTAGCCGCTGTGCCAAACCTTCAAACATGTTTGTCCCCAGTTCTCCTTAGTTAAATTATGAGATTATCCCAACGATGCAGGGGCTGCAATATCCCCTGAACAAATCACAGCCGCACGGAGCATCGCGGCAGCAGGTAATTGTGTCTGTGCATAATTCCCTCCATCTGTATTTAAATAACCAAGACGTGCCGCGAATCATCACTCCCACAGTGACTCATTTCCAACACAGAATGATAACAAGCGATGATCAGTGGCCGCTCTCGAGCGTTTCTGGTAGACACAAACTCAACAGCCATATTTCTTGTGTATCTGCTGGCAAAACAGCAGCAAGATTCATACTGGTGCTGCCCGACGTCTCCTTGACCCTCATTTTTGAGAAGTGAAGAGAAGTGTTACTGCTTCACTGCAACCAAATCCATGGCAGCGATCATTTCACCGGGATCAAAGTATATTTCACCAAGTCGTAATAAGTAAATCAATCAATAGATAAACACAAAGTGGATTAAATTTGTCAGAAAGAGAAAACACAAACAATTTGAACATTCATAATGTTGTTTTTACAAGGTGCTTTGAATAAATGCTTGTATTAATTGTTTTTTTGTTTTTTTTGTAACACAATTTTAAATTCACTTTGCAAATTGTTGACTATTAATGCGTGCCTCTTGTCAGTCAATATGATTCTGAGCGATGAGAAATATTCATCTGTTCATCTTTTTTTTGCCAGCTGCGACTTTCTGGAAGGTTATGCGGAAACGCTCAATCTGGAAATACGGCCTTTGTGATGTCACAGAGGGCACCGATACCTCTTCAAGGTTAGTGAGAAGACCTCCAGGCAGCAGGCCCTCTGAAAACCCTTCACACAAAGAGTCAGAGCAAAGATAAATAATCAAGTTAAAGCTGAGCATTTTAACAGGAGCCTGTAAATACAGGGTTAAATGTGCTTGTTTCTCGTGCTCTCAGGTTGTTTTTTTTTTGTTTTTCTTTGAATATTGAATTATGAAAGGCTGCTCCGCTGCAGTGAAAAGAAAAGAAAAAACCCTAAATCAGATTTGTCTGTGGGCACAAAATACCTTTTACATTATGTGTGGAGTCAGTCAACCTATTGTTTTTGCAGCACAAAGCAGGATTGTTCCCTCAGAAAACATCTGGAGGTCACACAAGACTGAACAACAATCCCGAAGCTAATGTTCCTTCAGGCAGTTTTCACCGCAGGGCTCTCAAGTGTCACGCATTGAGAGTGACAGTCACTTTTTGGATCTTTTGTCACGCACGCACTCCTGCCACACATTGTATTTCTCACGCTGAAAAAAAACACAAAAAACATATATATATATATATATATATATATATATATATGTACATATATATATATATATGCCGCTCTCGCTACGGAACCGGCAGGAATCCAGCACGACTCCCATCAGAGCGCCTGTGTCAGTACCGTCAGTCAAAAAAAGGAAGTTGTTTCTGATTGGCTATGGTGTAGCCAATCAGAAACAGAAGCACTACTGTGTCTGGGTAAATCTTAACGCAACAACCAATGAAAAAAGCACTTCTGCTACAACCGGCGGCATTCCCTGGAAGTTTTATTTTCTTTGGAAATTCCGACTGGCTCATGAGCTACGAGCATCACAGAGACCACCGGAGTATGCGAACAGAGCAAGTCAGAAATACTCACACACATCAGCGAACCATCTCAGGTTGTTTGAGCGGGTGTCACTCTGGTCTGCATTCAAAACTTGAGAGCCCTGTCACCATCATATTAACCACACAACTTACACGCAGCATCTCGACTCAAATCTAATAAGTAACATAAAAATGTATTCAATATGCAACGGCAATCATTGCGTGTGGCCGCAGCCTCTCCTCAAAGATCTGCAAACGGCCGCGCAGTCAGAGCAACGGCCTCGTGCTGCTGACCATGTGCCACGTGCGCGATACTTTGTCCTCATTGGGCAAATGCGTCAGAGCCCCGAGGAAATCCCTGGGCAGCAATTAAAGTGTGCCATAGCAAGAATTGTTTCTCTTACAATTTGAATACGCGGCGCAATAACATTGAGGCATACTCAAGGAGTTCCGCCTGCACACTGCACAGGCTGTGATGTTTGCACAGCGCAGAGATACAAATAACAAGATGCCCTCGATACGCAGGGGCCCCGCGTCAGCGCTAATGGTCGGAACCGGCCTGCTGTTTGGATTACGCTCACGGCTATGAGCGCACGTTGCCGGCGTTCGGAGTCGGCGTGTTTCGCCAGAGCTTTGCCGGGTTCCGTCGTGCCGTGCGTGAACTAATGATTTGTGGAAAACGCAGGGCAGCCGGTGGCGTGGAGCGGAGCGGAACGGAACGGAAGCACCACTGGAAAGAAAAATATTGTGGCCTGCGGAAAACAGCACAGGTGGCGCTCTTCCTGTCTGCTGACCTGTTGTTGTTCCATTCCCTCTCGCTCGTGTTTGACACTCCTGGCTGGCTGACTGTTTGGATCGCTCTCCTTCCTTCGTTCCGCACAGCCGCCTAAGTCGAAAAACTGGAATAGGTTTCAGTGTTGGCCTCAAAACAACACCTCGTGCAATCAGCATAACGCAGGATTCACTTCACCAGCCTGTTCCGAGAATCACACATGTCACTCGTCTGTCAGTGAAAGCCACAGTTCACACGACACACTCTTCTGATAGCAGCCCAGGCCATAAGTTCATAAACCGAGGATGATAAACAGCTTGTCTTCAGCTTCATCGGAATACGGTCACGTTCCTAGTCAGCAGTAACTGCGTCACACGTGGAGTATGCTGGTCATACTCGGGCTATTTTATTTATTATTAATTCTGTTTATTCTTTATTTAATAAGCTGAGTGCCAACGAGATCACAAAATCTTTTTTTTAAGCGAGCCACGGCCAACAAGGCAGCAGCACCGACTTCCCAACATGTAAACAGCTTCATCGCAATGACCATTTCCGCTGAGGTGAAGTCTTTTTGGGCTTTGGCCACCGTTTTTGACAACACAAAAGCAAGTTATGGTAGTCGTGGATTGGATGCTGCCTCTCTAAAGCAGTACTGCTGTCATAAAATTGATCAACATTTCACCCAGAGTCATCAAAATCTCCACCAGACCAAAAGCAATCAGGTCCTTCAGCTCATCTCTTTTACAAATCTGAATTAAAGTTCCCTCAACTCGTCCATCTGACTGTTCAGTGCAGGCAAGGATCCTCAAGTGAGCTCCAGTTTTCATTCACTTCCTGATTCATTAATGCTTTCGTTCATTTATTCATTACTGTTTTTCATATTTGAGCCAATAATCCTTCCCTCAAAAGCATTGATTGACTATTTATAGAAAGGAAGGCAGATATATTTATTTATTTTTGGTGTGTTTGAGAGACTCGCAACAAGCAATTAGCGGGCCATGTGATGCGCCGCTGTTATTTCATTGAGTCCAGGGTGCCTGCAAAAGCTCGGAATGGAGACACCAGTGGAGTTCACATCATTTGACAAACATTTTCATTTATTTTTCTTTCTACCAACAAAGCTGACCTTGACCCGCAAAACGTTTGTCTCAGTCTTAAATCAATTATGATTAAAATGAGAAGGTCATCACACTGGGAAAAGCACAATCATCACAGAACAAGCTCCTGGTGACGCTGCGGCAGCTACAAAGTTTAATCTGTGATTCTTATCTTGCCCTACACCAGCAAACCGCCATCGGCCCTCCACTGCACCTTGCAGGCCGCTATCCTGTTCGACGGTGCCGCACTGACCTACATTTGGCCGGTCAACAGTGTTTAATTTGGAATGTACAAGTGGTTTTGTGATTGCGGTCATTCACTCCTATTGTTTGCCTCGCATACTGCGTATCAGCGCGGCTTTGTTTGCACGTGCTCGCGAGTCTTGTGTGTTTTTTTTTGTTTGTTTTTTTTCACGTGAGAAAAGTCTCAGCTGGCGGGCCGACGTCTGAGCTGAGTCAGTGGCCTGCGTGTTTATGCCAGCGGCTGCCCGCGGTGATTCATCCCCCGGGCAGCGCTCCCACAGTCTGCCGTCCTGCTGCCCTCTTCTTCTCGTCTGTCGGCTCGCTCGCCGTCTGTCCGCCAGAGAAACTGGACGCCCGGTTTTGCTGAGCTGGTGTTGCTGGTGGAAGTCAAACACACGGACGCCCGCACGTGCTTGCCCTCGATTAGAGCAGCGGCAGTCCATCAGGTTTGACACTGGCCGCTGTTGTTTCTGTCTTGAGCATCTCTGCTTTCGCTAAAGCAAATAAGTCCTCTAGGGAAAACAGGTGGTGGTTGAAGGGGCCGAGATCTGAGGGACGATTGTTTCAACTGTCATCAGGGGTAACGGCTGAAGTCCGTGTGAAGACGGCGCGATGCGGGAGAGAGGCCTGGAGGCACAGAGCTGCTCAGGAATGAATGGACGAGTCTGAGGGGGGTCTGGTTATTGGAAGAACAGGGTTGTTACCACTGGTTATTTGAGTTGCCGTTGCCTTTCTATGATCCTCGACCAGTCTTCCAAGTCTGACCTCTGACCCCTGACTTCAACAAGACATTTTTTCTTTCCAGTGGATATTTTCTCTTTTTGGGACCACTCCCTGTAAACCCCAGAGATGGCAGTGCCAGTACGGAGACCCCCAGTGGATCAGCAGCCCGCCTGCCACCAACAGCCATGTCGACCATGTTCAAAGTCACTTAAACCCCCCTTTCGTCAACTAGAGCGAATCATCTTTGCCACTCTTACATGCAAGTTGGAGGTTGTCGGTGACTTTTATGTGGAACAATCGATCAACTATTAGACAAATAGTAAACAATATAGTTAAATAGTTAAACAACAGTGCATACATACACACACACACACACAGATTGGACATATATGTATACATATATATATATATATATATGTAATATACATACACACAGTATGCATACATACTGTGTGTATATGTATAAATCAGTTTGTTATTGATTGCCCATTTCATTCCTCAAATTAAAATGAAAAACATGTCCATTTACTTATCCGTTTACTTTCTAATGTGCGTTACTGCCAGTACTGGTCTAAACCCTCAAAGATCATAGATCGAAACTGGGTTTTCTCATAACACCCTAATCTTGAACACAAAGTGATCTATCTATCTATCTATCTATCTATCTATCTGCCTGCCTGCCTTTCTGTCTGTCTATCTATCTATCTACCTACCTACCTACCTACCTGTCAGTCCGTCCGTCCGTCCGTCCGTCCGTCTGTCTATCTATCTATCTATCTATCTATCTACATATACGCATACATTCATGTATACATGTGGGGGTGGAGAACTCTAGTTATGTAACCAGTGGCGCTAACTTTAATGCTGTGGTGACAGACTGTACAAATAGAGTCTTTGCAATCTACTTCTTTTAATCAAAATGTAATATGCATATATTAGAACAAAGAAATGTTGTCATCGCCAGCATTGAGATGGAAAATAACAGCATATGTTTGGTCCCCACTAGAGGAACAGCATGTCTTGTGCGTCCACCTATTCCTGTCACTGTTTTAGAACACAGAGAAAACAAAACTGGTAAATTTCCACAGAGAACACCAAATTGTTTTGCCACCCATTTCCACAAGGAGCAGATATTGCTGTTGACACATTGATGGCAGCAGAAGTGACATCTCTGTATAGAGCTGCTCCATTTCCAGGCACAGGGGCGAGCTGGAAAATTTTCACATTAGGCTGCTTACGTCACAGGCACAAGGCACAAGGCAGAGGCACAGGCGCGCACACGCACACACACGTTTTTGTGTGTTTATGTCAGTCCATAATGCCGTTAATTAGGTTTCAGTGTCTAGAGGTTCTTTATGTGGTAACATGCTAATGTTGTTAAAACGGACACTTGTGCACATGCGTTGATACCAGCGCACCAGTCAGCTGCCAGGGGCTCATCAGTGGTGGCGCCATCAATTTCAAAAGGAAAAACACATAGGTCACGAGTTGCATTTCACTCTAAGTTCAATTATCAAACAAATTCACGATACCTTCCTCTGACAATGGGAGTTGATGATTTTAGCCATTTCCAAAGACACATTCACAGGTCATTTGCAAAATGAAGCAATGGAAAATTGAGTACTTCCATTGATTGAATGTACCTACATTGCCAACAAAAACGTATTGACATGATGATTAAAAGGTGGAAAAAAGAAAAGGAAATCTTGTCTCGGACTCAACGATGCATCCTGATGACTTAGATTTCATTTTGTACATCCAAAATCACTAATCTCCAGTGTTTTTGTTGAGTTTTTATGTCGTAAAAAAGTGAATTTATTTGTAACACAATCAGCTTAATCATTATGATCAATCATTATCATTTATATTCTACCCCATAACAAAATAATTTTATTACATAAGGCTGCCTTTTAGAGAAATCCTTGCTAAACTTGACAGAAACACACAGTTTTGGAAGCAATTTAGACTGACTTTATGTTTTTGTCAGTCCTGATGTTTAATGGCACCGACTCCTTCATAACACAATCATTGCACTGTGTTTGAACAGGTTCTCCACTGTTTCCCAGATGGCGGATTTTGATCAAAGTGTTTTTTTGCCGAAATAAAAGACGGCAGGACAAAATGTTCGTCTCTATCAGACAATTAATTAGCTGAAGTCATATTTATGTATAATGTGCCCACTCAAGGCAGACCCTAACACAGTGATACATTTCAAATGTTCACCATGTTGAAAATGCATGTGTGCTGCTACATTTTGCAAGGATGGCCACCTTATCTGAGGCACTCTTTTCCTGGGTATCGCCATGTATTTTTAGCATTTTTAGAATCAGTGGATTAACCGATTCTTTCCGCCGTGCGACTGGGTTTCAGGGGCCACTTTTGAGGCGGCGAGTTTTCCACTCGGCGCAAGGAGATGAATAATGCAGGCGAGGCTGCAAGCCGAGGAGCCTCAGGCCAGACGATGATGACGCAAAAGACCCCATGCGAGTTTGAATCTGTGCGCTGATCACAGGTTTGTGATCCCGAGAAAGGTGGGACGGGTGAAGGAGACGAGGGCTCTGTAGCAGAGCCCTGCACAGATTGACTCACAGTGTCTGATTGTTGCCGTTTGGTGAGCTTGACAGCCAGCTAGCGAGGGAGGCAGCGAGAGCTTCTACTGCAAACCTTGAATGATCACGCTGTGATGTGAGAAAAAAAAGGGCTAAAAGTAGAGACATGAGATACGGTATGAATTATTTTTTGCTCTTTTGGACAATGAGTCATACTGCCAACAGGATATTTTCCAAGAGCTCCTAATGGGAGGGACTTGACAGGGAAGTCCTGCTGGTTTTAATCATCACGATTGGGAGGACGTGTGACCAAAATAACTAATTGATGGCTCTGAATAGTGCTGCTTCCCTTTTCTAGTCATCTTCTTTGATTTCATTTCAAAAATGTGCCATACTGTGCAAAATTCACTTTATTGATGTTTAAAAGTGTAGCCTGACATTGAGCTCCTCAGAAATGAGTCTTTGAACTATGCTTCTTTTGTTTGCTCCACATATCAAAAGAGTGTGTGCTAAGACAAGTGGTTCTGGAGACCAGCCCAGGTTAGTGACACATCGTCAGCCAGGTGCCGGTTCCATCCTCAGCTGCCTTGCTTTTGTCAGCTTCCAAAAATATAAAGGCTCCAGCAAAACATCAACTTCAACAGGAGGCTGTAAACACAGTGATAGACATGCTGTTTTCTGGAGACCCACAGAGTTGTTTGAATATTAGATTGTGCCAGGAAGCAGCAACCGATGTTGGTTACTCTGTAGGATCTTTAATGGTGCCCTATTATAACTATAACCAGATTTAATAAATTAATTTTAAAGTCTTTTTTTTCTTCTTTTTTTTCTCTCTACAACTCTTCCCCTACCTGCTCATTCCCTCACTTGTGATGTAGACATGTGATGTGTCTTCATGGTTCATTTCAGCATAGTAACACAAAAAAGCCAGCCAATCTACACATCTTGTTTGTACTTGATGTGTTTGTTGGCATGAAAGTGATGCAAAAATACATGTTAAAGAACTGAAAAATGTATTCATATTTGGACCCCTTTAATTTTACCTTCATAAATTTAGGAAGGTTTTTGCTGACCATTTTGTCCTCGACTTCCTCCGCCTGTCTTATTTTTTTATTATTATCTTATTTTTTTTGCATCCTGGGCTCTGCCTGCTTTGCCTTTGCCAGGAAAACTTCACACGCTGACGTCTTTGCTCAACAGATTGAGGCTGCCGCAGAGAGAGGGAGGCTCACGGTGCCACCTCGCTGATGCCAAGTTGTCGCTCAGAGGTAGAAAGAGAGAGAAAGAGAGTCTTTGAGCAGTCAGTATGTTAGTGCTTGCATGGCATTCCCTCCATTTCCATGGGGCATTGTCATTTTTAGCCACAGAATGACGCTGTGTGTCGTCATCAGCCAGTTGGAAGCCTGCTTCATCCTGTCCTATGACATGCTGTGTGTAACTGGATGGTATAAGAAATAGGCTGTGAGTCAGGAACTGTTTTAACATAAAATAGTGGTAATCTGTGAGAGCTCCCTCTGCAGTTTGAATCTGAGTTACTTCTGAATATTACATTTAAGCGCAAGGAGCTAGTACCTGACACCTCTCGTCACCAATGCAGACGGAGACCCGATTTACATTTATCCCGGCTCACATTAAAAAGTCCTTGAAGTGTCCAAATTAGCGATATTTCATTTCTGCCTGCTCCTCCCATGCATAAATCACACATAATCATCGGAAATCACCCAAACTGTTCCGCACCTTCAGAACATTCTGTTTTCATAACCGAGCACTGAACTAACAGTCTCAGAACATGTTGCAATTTCTGCTTTTGACTCAAGGCTCACATGTTGCCCAGGTACTAACACCATTAATGCAATTTCATCAATCAATCATCGTCACTTTCTCTGTAAGGGTCCATTTAGATGACAGTATTCCAATTAGAGTGTGAGCAACCACATTATAATGAATCTATAAATATATAAATGATGTATATTTTTGACCTGCAGCATGAACGTAACAGATATCCCTTATTGTACCTCTGCAGTTGTCCAATGATCTAATAACCTTGTTTTATTCATTTATTTTGTGAAGCATTTCAAAACACGTTCTACGGGCATTTTCTAGATGAAAGTGCAAATAGATTTGTGAAGCAGTATCTGGCGCTATCATCCAAACAAGCCAAATAATCTAGGGGAACTACACATGTAATCCAAAAATTCTTGAAATTATTATCCACATTTATTTGCAAATAAATGTTATTTATATTATTTGGCTTCGGTTAATAATCACAGCCGTCAAGCTCGTTGTGGTCGCAGAGGCAAAGACCCGCTGGTCCTGCGAACAGGCCCGTCACTGTGTGACGCTGAAGCTTCAGATCAATGTTTGTCCCTCTGGGATTGTGGATCGCCACAGTGTCAGTGTGATTCTGTTGACGTAACGGAGGCCGATCACAAGGGAGGGATGAAACAAAAGTAGGGGAACCATTTCAGCAGATGGCTGTTTAGGCAAACTGGAGTCTGGCCTCTTGTTTTTCAAAGCTTACCGCTCTGCTAGTTGTACAGTTTATCACATGCGTAAATTAGACAAGGTAGAGACACGGGGGGGTGAATGGGTGAACACGTGTCTATCAATATCTAGAAGACTAGTAAGATACAGTTACAGTGAGACGTTAGCATCACTGTCACTGCCATATTTTTTTTTTTTATGTAAAAGAACAGTTGTTGCACTTTCTTAAGGATTTACTGTTGCAGCTTTGTCCTTCTTCGTAATCTTCTTGGTTATTCAGAGCAGTTTCTCTTCACCCTTGCATTCTTTTCATGCACAGAGGAAGCCGACTCGTGTTAAAAAAAAACTTCTGAAATTTTAAGCGATACTAAAGACACCCCCCTCATTGCAGCTTGGCAAGATGATAGTGTAACAACTGGGATTGGACCTGAACCCAGCTGACATGCCTCAAAAAGTTCAAAGTATCAAGAAAAAAACACTCAAAAACACTTGGAGAGGAAAGGTCTTCCTACAATAATAATCAACCACCCAGAAGAAAAAAGGGGACAACGTTAACAGCTGAAAAGGGTAAAAAGAAATAATTTAGAGGAAAAGTATTAAATTGAGAAATCCAGACGATGACAATGAAACAGCACAAAGTATCAAAGCAAACACTAAACTTGTCAAAAAATGTGTCACAGAGTGGAAGCTGGAGGTCTGACACTCACAACAAGAACAATGTAAACACAAACTATACATGTGGCGATACGGAGCTATAGATGGGGCACTGAAAGGTAATCTAATCAACTGGAAAGACAAAATGGGAAGATGCAAGTCACAAGACAACATTGAAAAGACAAAAACTAATCAGCTTGAGATTCCTTTGCCAGTGACTGGAGCTGTCCAGCCGCTGTGCAGTGTTACTGCTTATTAAAAAGGCTGAGACTATCCACCAACAGCTCCAATAACTGTGAGCTGTTTAGATTCTGCATCCAGGCAAACAAGAAAACATGGGACAGGTTGTATATGCCTGTGAAGAATTTCAGTCTTCCAGGTCATCTTAATGCAGAAGGTTTAAGTTGAGGCAACTTTGATATGGTGCGAAGGAAAGCATCATCAGCAACTAATGTGTATGGGAAGAAATTATTTTATTATTTTATTCAGTTTAGCAAAAGCCCTGCACACTCATCACATCTCATTTATGATTTACCTTTCCTTGGAAAATGACTATGTGCATTCTCTGTAAACATTCTATAGTGAATATCAACCTGCCAAGGGACTACAGATGGCTATAATCTGACATATTATTTACATGTGATGTTCATTAATATGTACTGAAATCTATCACTTTGTGGCTCACATTGTCTATCGTAGTGCACACAACATAGATTAGGCTACTTGGTTGAGCTACCTGGCATTTTAGAATAGGTGGATACATTTAAAAAAAAAAATGTTTATGTTGATGCCTACATTAAAAATATAAAACATCAAAAATTCTCCTTAAAGAGAAGAACAAGAACAAACAACATCAACTCATGGGAGCACTGTGACAGTCATTGAAAATACATTCTAATTTCTGATGACTATTGTTTTTTTTCTAAATGTGTTTTCGTGATGATGGTAAATGGTAAATGGACTGCACTTATATAGCGCTTTTCCAGCACCTTCGCAGTACCCCAAAGCGCTTTACAAAGGCCTCACATTCACCCATTCACGCACACATTCATACACCAATGGGGGGGCTGATGCCATGCAAGGCGCTGCCTAGCCCCATTGGGAGCAATTTAGGGTTAAATGTCTTGCCCAAGGACACAATGACGGCCACAACCGCCAACCTTTCGGTCATTGGACAACCCGCTCGACCTCCTGAGCCACAGCCGCCCAGTGATGAGGCTTTGATCTCATTGAAGATGACATGGCCAACCCTATAAACATACTTTCCTAGAAGCAGTAATCACATTTAAACTGATGATATGGATGGCAGAAAGTTCTACCGGAAAAACAAAGGTCACATGACGGCTGCTGTTGCGTAATGCTGAACTGTGACAAGCCTACTGGGAACTGTTTCACGCCACTGCACTGAATTATTATTATTTTTTTTAATCTTGTCTTTTCCTTTAAATGATCCACTTTAATTGTGTCACCCATGAAAAACGTTGGACAGAATCACAATTTGAAGTGGCTGCCACAATCAGCCTTGGGGAATGTGGGGAGTTAACGGAAGTCATTGCATCGCCTTCATCAGCGTCTTCAAATTTTAGGGTGAAAATGCATGAATCACTATCAGGGGCTGAGAGTTCCTGGCAAGGTTTATAGTTTTTGGGAATTGTTCTAATTTAACAGAACATCTTCCATGATCCCTGAGAGAAGAAAATTAAACATGACATCATCATCATGTGGCACAGGAAGGATTCACTCAGCAGCAGTGTTTATTGGCTCTTATCGTGCTCTTGCAGATGCACCAATAGGGGGCAGGTGCCGTGTGAGAGACGAGTACCTTTGATTCAGCCTGATGCCTCCGGGCAAGTATTTCAATGGCTCATGTTGTCCTTAAGAGATGACTACCTATTAGCTGTCAGACACGCACACACTACTGCCACAGGTCTTCAACCAGCCTTCCATAGTTGGGGGTCATTATCCGACATCTCTCTCAACGGTTTACACAGTGTTGAAGAATACAAACACTGTGGCCTATTTAATCTCATGTGAGTAGTAATATATTTTGTTACAGCCATACGGTACACATAATAAAGTGCTCTTGTGTGATCAGTGCAGCTGCGGGAAGGTCGCAGGGTAGAGACTTGATGCTTGGAGGGAAAACACCGCCCGGTTTCGCAGATTGAGGTCACAGTTAATTGGGAGTCATTTCTAAAAATGGAAAAGTCTTCCCTTTGCTTTCACACTTTCGCACAAATGAAAGCGCTGGAGTGTGCATGTTTGGTATTGACATACCATTGAAGCTGACTTGGTTTGACCGTTGGTTGCGAATACCTGTTCTGAAGCCTAGAGTTTGGTTTCATGGTCAGCGCCACCTTGAGTTTCTGTTTTGTTCTGAAACCAGGTGAGTACAACCAGAGGTGAACAAGGATTGGTGTGTGACTAGAGTGTGAGCCCCAACATCTGCCCACCTGCTGGTCAGCCATCAACCAATGGCCATCAACTTTCTGGCCATTTTAACTCAAAATGAGACCAAATTGAAATGGGCCTATTTAATGAATTTTCTTCTAGCGATTCAGACCAACCTATTATTATTTTTTACTACTTTATAAATGTTTTTGCTTCTCTATGGATTACCAGACAACCATTGCAACCATTTTTGTCAGTCTTTGCCAAACAAACGACCACGTGCAGGTTTATGGAACTTCCACGTTGGCCTCCCTTTTGACACCGGACGCTACGTCCATATTTATAGGCCGTCAATGGAGCAAACCAGACCATTAATACAAAGGCACCAGTGATAAAAAAAAATATCTCACATTTACTGCGTGTTGGAGGCGTGGTTTGACACATTTTTATCCCGCCTTGCCGTTCAGTGTATCAGGCACTGCTACAAAGTCACAAATTTACTGCTTTCAGAGGAGGTGATAATAAAGATGGGATGGGCGGGTTGGAGCGGTGCCAGTGCGTAAGAGGATACGGACATGGGGGGATGGAGGTGTGAAGTTGTTGGTGAACGAGAATTGCTACTACGACTGGGATTTAAACCCGTAGAGAGCAGACGGTGGCAAACCTGCAGCTACAGGTAACTGGTGTGAAAAGAGGAAAACCGCAGAACTGGGGACCTTGAGAGCTGAGTATAAAGTCAACAGTAGCTGTCAACTAAGGATAAATATTGGCTGGAAATGATGTTGAGACTGTCGCTATCACGCACTTGAAGGTCTGACTCCGAAATTCCAGCTCCTGTAGAAAGACCAACATTGACAAATTACTGCTCCAGGACCACAAGAAGAGTGAAAAGGCTTGGGTCCCAAAAGATGCACTGCTAACAAGTCGTTCCCATAAACATTGCATTTGCTCGAACAAGAGCCTGAAAGGATCATGTGATTTTCCTCAATGAACAAAGAAGGTTGTTACTGAAAAGGTCAGATGGACAAACATTAAACATGCTGTAATGTACGACAATACAAGAGCTGTTCCTTTCATGTCTCTGACTGAAACTATCTGCCTAAAATGCAAAAATCGTGAACATGTGATGAGGAGTACACACTTTTAGTGGTTCAGAAGTGTCAGCTGTGTCAGCCACAACAGGTTGTGGAACATCACTTCACTTCTTTTCATTCAAGTGTCGAGACAAAGGAAATGACACTTTCTTTGGCAGGTGTTCAGTATACCTGATTAACAAGTTTTACTGAAATCTGCAAATAAAAAGTCATTTTCAAAACCCGGGTGCTAAACCGGGCTAATTTGGAATTTGTCCTGTGTTTGCGCGATAATGGACCGCCATCACTCATGAGCAGCACACTGACCCAATAAAGTGGAGGAGGCTTAGCAGATGGGAACATCTATTTTTACTCTTGAGACTCAGAAGTCTCAGATTTGTCTGATCTGCCTGATATAACTATTATCATGACATAATAGTTACATCATAAATTAGTTTAGTTTAATTAATTATATCAAGCATGACATTATTATAAATCGGATTGTTTTGCAAGTAATTTGTCAATTACCTCTGAAAGCATTAGGTACAGTTTCCCACTGAAAATGACTCACAACAGAGCAATTCTTTAGAAAGCAAGACTCCAGTAAGACAAGTTTTCCTTGCTCCAGTCTCAGTTTAACTTGCATGTTTCTTCGGGTGTCTCTCCACTGTGATCTCACGTGAGGACACAACATTCATTCATTCATTTTCCATACCCGCTTAGTCCCGAGCTCAGGGTCACGGGGGTCTGCTGGAGCCTATCCCAGCTGTCTTAGGGCGAAGGCAGGGTGACACCCTGGACAAGTCGCCAGTTCATCGCAGGGCCACATAGAAACAGACAACCATTCACACTCACATGCACACCTACGGACAATTTAGAGTGTTCAATTGACCTCATATGCATGTTTTTGGAGTGTGGGAGGAAGCCGGAGAACCCGGAGAGAACCCACGCAGACACAGGGAGAGCATGCAAACTCCACACGGAAAGGTCCCAGGTCCGGGCCCCGGAATCGAACCCACGACCTTCTTGCTGTGAGGCGACAGCGCTAACCACTGCGCCACCGTGTCGCCCAGGACACAACAGGATAAACAAAACTTTAACAGGCTGCGCTTGACTTGATGAGATGTCTCTGCACGTCACCTGTCCATTTTGTTTTCACTATGGTCATAATTGTTTAGCAACACAGTCTGTGTTAATCTGCAAACAAACACACCCTATTGCTGGGCTGGCCCCTGAGGATTGCAGTGTCACAAGCCCACACGCCCCACACGCCTCACACCTGTTGCTCATTACAGCAACAAAGCCCCAATCAAAGTCTCTCAGGTGGGTTTCATGGTGCGTTCACTAAAACAATAAAGTCTATTTTAGGTAATGTGCGTTATATTATGACTAACAGCTGCTGCTGAGTACACACATCAAAAAAAATATCGTCTGTGTTATTATGCACCAGTGCTTATAGATGTGCATTAATATGAGTGCTTTAATAAAAACACGTTGTATGTGATTACTCTAAGACAATTAGCTCTGTACTAATTTTGAATGCAAATGAATCACTTGGCCACATTCTGGAGCCGTTGTGTATTTGTTGTTGAAAGATGGATGCTAACCGTTGCTCAACACCAAGGAGAAAATATCAGAAATACCAACACACATCTGTCACCAGAAGCCGGCAGACATGACTAAAGTAAAATAATCCAACCAAGAAAGGACTTCAGTTCTTTTCTTTTTTTTTAGAACTCCTTCTGTGTAAAAGTGCCAACGTGTTCTAGTAAAACCAACACTAATCCCTTTAGCTGCAGCCTGCAATCACTTCTGGGGATCATGTGATACAACACAACACGACACAATACGATAAAAAAAAACTTTGTTTCCTCTCAGGAAAGGTTTTGTCTTGTACTCAAATAATATTTTGCTTTAAGGATCTTTATTTGAGTATGCAAAGAATATATCTCAGTAACGTATTGCAGTGGTGCACACATCCCACAGAAAAAACATCCTCACATAACACACATTCCATACTGTATAGCGTGTAGTGCATACAGTGAAAGCACCATAGTTAAAACACTATAAAATTATCAAAGTATCTCTTCACCCTCCAGCAATCACAAGACTACGGACTCTATGGTTCACTCACTAGCGAGCTGCACAAAGTTGGTTCTGGTGGTTGCAAGAACTAGACGGGTGGTAGTTTATTCTCCAAGTGCAACTGATGACACAAAACACTTCAAACAGTGCAGTCTCACGGACACACTTTTTACTGTCGCTTTATTGTTCCTCTGAGTCTGGTTCCATTGGAAGGTCACCAAACTGGAAGGCACATTTTCTGCAGTGACGCACAAACTCCTTCCCCGCTCATTGCAGTTTGACACGTTAATCAAATGCATTTGTTTCCCTTTGTCTCCGTTTGTTTGATTCCTGCTCTCAAGACTTGGAGAAATTCAGGGTCGAGCATCAGTAAGAATCGCTGCTCCCCCACCAACTGCTCCTTCCAATCTCTGTCCCCTGTGATTTATTTCACTGTAAGTCTTGCCTCGAACGCATCACACTGTTATTAAGGTTGTTATCAGGCCGAGTGTTTTCTACGCCAGCTGAAGTGTGCACAAATTCACAGCTGCCTGCTGCCACGCGTCACAAGCTACCAGCAAGCAGCTGCACTATGTGATGTAAAACAGTCATTTTATTTCACAGTTAGCGACGATATAGGGAGACGTCGCTGCTAAGATGTCCTAATTTGACCCAAAACCAACACGTCCCCAGTTTCTTCAATAAAATAAAATAAAATAAAATAAAACAGGCATCTACAACAGAATATATCTCATTTTGACATTAAGATGCTCTCAAAACGAACCTTTCTGTTTTGCCATCTCGAGGTTGATGCGCAACAAATAAAACATCTAATTTAGAAATGCAACTTTCTCGATCCAGCCTCTCACGGCTCATCATTTGAGACTACGCAGGCGAAATTACTGCTTGTCAGTGCCATGCCTATGAAAGCTGGAAGATCATATGATGTGCAGCAGCTGTCAGGCGACGACTGAAATGAGCTTGTGATTTGATTTCAAGCTGCATTTCAGGGGAAAGTTTGCAGTTCAAGAGGTTTGTGAACTGCGTGGACTGTCAGAAGAGTCCGTGTTAAATTAAAAGTGCTGAAGTGGATCAAGATTTAGATAAATGTTATCTGCTGTGGCCAGAGTATAGAGAGAATGGGGTTTTCAGAACATTTACAAAAGCAATATGTTATGAATGTTGAATAACTTATATGACAACATCAGGATAATAAACCTGATGTTAAATCATTGATGCAATAGAAAACAATCCAAACTATGGGCTTGGGGAACAATGGACCACGGATTGCAAATAAAATCTGTGATTCTTATGCCAGAAGAAAAAGATAAGAAAAAATAATACAATAATTAGGAGGTGAAAAAGAAGTGATTAAAAAAAAAAAACATGCACGATAATCTACGTCTATAGTTATTAGTCATTACTTTCGTGTGTACAGTATTGCCAGTTCATCACTTTGACTCATGAGGTGCGCGGGTTCAAACTGTGCTAATTGGTTTAACCAGCAACGAGCATGGCCGCAAGAAAACGTCAATATTTGCTCTCCAGTCAGCATTCACACGTGGTGTGTCGGATGTCCTGCTGCTGCAGACTGTAAAACCATCCAGCCACAGATGTTTGCAGAGGGCGTAGCGGAGAACAGGGTGTTACTGATGAACCATGACTGATCATTTAGCGATTGACTATGATGCGCAGGTCTGAGCAAATACAAGAAGATGTCAACAGTCATTTTAGTGGCAATAGTGAACACAGACAACAAGCTGAATTAGTTTTTTTCTTCCAGTTATTGTTGAATTATTTTAAGTCTTTTGTCACTTTATCCTTAAAAAGTAAACAGTCCACAGTCCACGGTTCTTCTTCTTCCTCTTCTCATAGCGTGATATTCATCCGCTGTCACACAAGCGCTCGTGTGACAGCGCTCGTGCTGATCTTCAAGTCACGTGTGATCTGGCCTTCTAGTCATGGCCGTCCCGACACAAACAGGCAGAGTGACGCAAATGTAGCGTCGTCTCAGAATGTGATTAGTGACACTCCATTAGTTCCATGACATTTTTTTGGGGGGTGGGAGGGAAATTGTTGAATTTATTGATTCAAATCAGACAATATCCTCCTTTCATGCAGAATAAAAAAATTGGAAAAATAAAAAGATCAAACGTTGAAAATTTGAGCATTTATAATTGAGTAGACAGTGGACCAGTCATGTTGCCCCTTTTCCGCTCGGTGACTCACAAGACACCCGAAAAAAAAAATGCACACATTGTTTTGTTGGCAAAGCAGCTCTTTACACTTTAACAGAAGTTTGGTTAATGCACAACCAGCCTCCATAGGACTCGCGCAGCGTCGTCCGAGCTTCCGGTGGGAGACTAAACTGTTGAAACAGCAACATTGCCACCGTGCTTTCAGTCCAAATATCCAACGGAACCTCCTGGAGGAGAGCAGGCGCTCGTTATCGTTTAGCTAGCTCCCGTGCACCTGCTCGTACAGCCAGTTGTTGGGCGACACGCACGTAGCGGACGGCCGGCAGGTGACAAAAAAAAAAGCCACGATGTCAGAGACGCGGCTTTAAGAGAAATCTCACCGCAGCGAGCAGCTCAGGAGCGGTTGTGCATGAATGAACGTCACCGCCAGCCACGGCGGAGGCGAGTTGTAAAATGGGTGAACGTTCAATTGTGAGTGAACTGACATAACAGGCCATCACATAACAGCGCCATCACACCTCTCTGAACCGCAGAAAGCTTTTGTTCTTTTGATCCTGATTCCAAACCCATCATCACACAGAGGTGCAAACTTCTGTTTTCAGTATTACAAGATGTCAATATGTGTGTGTGTGTGTGTGTGTGTGTGTGTGTGTGTGTGTGTGTGTGTGTGTGTGCGTGCGCACTCGCGCTAGGCTGTTTCCTGGGTTAATCCTGGAGGTCCTTGGCTCTGGCCTATTTCAATCCGAGGTGTGAAACACAGTGATTAGGTGTTCCGAACCTGTCAGTGTGACCTGATGTTCAGAGCGGCGGGCTGACTAATTGTTGTGATGAGATGCCAAGTGACGGATGTCTCTTGCATCAGCCCTCGCACATTACGCACCCACTCCCAAGGATAATACACGAAATGACAACGATTGCAATCGCAAAGTTGTAAAAAAAACCAAAAAACACTCAGGAGGGGTCAAGCCTTTGAGATTTGTGTTACGTAAGAAACAAAGAAAGGTGCGAAAAATGCTGCTGAAACCGTTTTATATTAAAGGGGAAAAACCTGGAACTGACGTCTGCTCCGCTGTTTTTTTTTATTTTTTTCAAAGCTTGAACTTTCATCCAGATCCAGCTTGACACCGGCATTAACAGTTCAGCACACATCGCAGCTAATCTTATGCTGTCATGTTCTCAAACAGTGTTGACGTGAATCCCTGCTCATGTGATCGCAGATAGCTGGAACGGCCATGCAAGAGGGTGCCTGCACCGTGAAACTCACATCGGCGTCATAAAACGCTCATCTGCTGCACAACACACATAAAAGTCAAACTCCCATGAGTTTACTACGTGCCACTATACAAAAACAAAAGCGAGCTGAAACGCCTCTAGTGTGGTGGGTTGCATCGCTGCCAGTTTCATTGGATTCATTGAGGTTGAGCACTAATAAATTCCTATAATTGGATACTTACAAACATTTGTTTAAGTCAGGCCAGCAGTTAAAGTAAAGTATGGAATCCTGAAGTTCACTGAGAGGATAGAGAGACACTTTTCAGTACAGCCTTGAAACAAATCACTCCACCTTGCACGGCTCTGGCTCAGACAGTTGACAACTGGTTTGGTCAAATAGGAAAAATAGAAAATGTGTCAGGGAATGTAAATAGATAGATTTCTGTAGTCATTAGGGACAGTGATAATAGTATGTTTCTTATTATACTTTCATCTGGTTGTGAAGGCTTTGTTTTTTTGTTTTGTTTTTTCATTCAAAACTATTTGGCACCAGCCCAGATGAGGGCGGTAGGAGCAACACAATCGCAATGCCAATTAAACACCGCGTTTCTTCAGTGCTTATTGACTGAGTCGTACCAGTCAATTGACGTCCCCAGGAGAAGCTGACTGGAGAAGCCGGTCCTGCTAGTCTTGGCTCTTCCTCTAATAAGGCAATGCCGTTCAGTTCTGTTGAAGCAGCTGACGCTGCAGTTTCCATAGTGGGACCACCGGTTGTTAACAAGCTCGCTGTGGCTTCCTGTTTTTGTCAAAACTTCAACTCCAACCCTGGCATTCCAGAGCGTTGAAACTTTGTTATATAGCTTCGCCATGATTTGATTATTTTTTTAAGTAGAGGGGAAAACAATCACACTATTGCTTCATTATTTAAGCCATTATCCACAAATTAGCAGTATTATGCATGCATCATTTGACATTTGTTTTTGTCCTTTTAGCAAAGACCAAATATGCGCAGAGGAGAACTTTTATTTATTTATTTATTTATTTTTTGCCAAAACTGCACTCAAACTGATTGAGGGATAAAGCTCCAGTGTTGACTTGCATTAGCGAAGCTCTCGGAGTGACGTGTTGGACAGTCAACACACGCACCGCAACAGAGCCATTATGTCCTTCAAAGCTTTGAGTCATTGCCCACCTGCGACACATCGAATCCATCACCGAGGACGAGTCCTGGTGGCCAACGCTACATGGCGCTTTGAGCCCTGCTAACGCAGTTTATTGTCTGAGCGACGCCCACGGAGCACACACACACACACACACACACACACACACACACACACACACACACACACACACACACATCTCCAAGTCACATCAGAGAGGCCCTTTTGATGAACAACACGACCTGTGTCGTCGCTAACCGAATCTTCGCCCCTGCGTCTCCTCCTCCGCTCGGGTTTGAAACCATTTTTGGAGGGGCAGATCATCTTCAAACGCACACAAGTCATCTGCTTCTCGTAAAGAATGAGTCCCGTCAGACGAGTCCCCGTTGACCCGCCGCTGATTAAAAAACAGATTAAAAAAAAGTTCCCAGTGCAAAGCAGAGACCCTCTTGTGGGATGAAAAACAGGGCCAATTTTCCAGGAAAGACACGTGTGTCTGTTGGAAAGGCGCGTGGGGGCGTCGGGGGCGATTGTCTAAACTTTATTCTAGATTAGAGGAAGTTCTTTGAAATTACGCTGTTTCAAAAACCCAACAAAGACTTTTCAGGACATTTCAAATGAGATGTTTCCAAGACAAGATTAAAGCGGAAAAGACTCAATCATCCAAAGAAACTCACAAATGTTTCATATTTTTCCTGTTAATAAAGACTTTCAGGTCCCGTGTGTAAAATTTAGCCTGATTTATGAGTTTTACATAAAAAGCTTCATAAACTCTACTTATATCTATTCATAAAAGTGTATCCTCACAGTACAATAGATATTTGGTTTTCCTACCCATAGAACTGTTCTTATTTATATCTAAGAACATGCATAGAGCAAGGGTCTTGTTCTCAATTAGCTGCTCTCTTGCACAGCCATTTTTTTTCAAAAAGAACCCTGCTGTCGACAATCCAGCCCGTCTGACAGTGCATTTCGTATAAAGGGTGAACACTCACGTCTTCAAATAAACCAGCGTAGTTCGTTGGCAAGCTTGGAAGAGGGAGGGGAAGTGAATGAGCGCTAAAATCTAAAATCTGACCACTAGATGGCAGATTTTTACACAGTGTACCATTAAACGTTAGGAAAAACAATTGTGTTTTCTTGGTTTAAGGTAATTTCAATCATTTTCCTCTCTCTCATTAAAATCACACAAAAACTGCTAGTTGTCCTAGTCGCTTTCAGTTGTATTTAAATGCATGGTAACGTGACTTTGTGTCTTACTAACGCTCTGTCCCTGTTTTTTTAATCATTCAATTTGATGGCGTTTGAGGACCTGTTTGTGGTTCAACAGCGGTGAGTTTTCCTAGCTTGCTTTACTGAGCTCAGTGCAGACTATCAGGGCTGCTGCAGAGAACCAACTTCACAACAATCACCGGCGAGACACGTTGCGTCTGCCTGCATGGAAGCTATTGCCAACTTCTGATGAGTGATTTCGAGTTGCCTGCCTGTCAAGTACAAGTAGGAAAATTCACTCACACCGCTGTAAAATGTTACGTAAAGACCACAGGCAAAAAAAAAATCGACAACATCAAATCTATTTGCAGCTGGGAAA
Source organism: Nelusetta ayraudi (assembly GCF_046127955.1). Lineage (NCBI taxonomy): Eukaryota > Metazoa > Chordata > Actinopteri > Tetraodontiformes > Monacanthidae > Nelusetta > Nelusetta ayraudi. The sequence goes on from NW_027466092.1 coordinate 5,303,096, forward strand.
TGTAGCACTCGCAGCGTATGAACAAAATGTTCCTATCAGCCAAACATTATGCAGTTGTCTCTGACAAAATCAGCCTTTCATAAGCACTTGACTAGCAAGTTTTGAATACAGCCCGCATCTGATTTCAGGCTGTCTCAACACAACAAATGCAGTCTATCTAGACCGAGTAACTAACACGCCAGTGAGGGACGTTTGCAATGATGACAATCTGTCAAACTCTGTATCTGCTCTTAATGATGGTGCCATGAGAAAATGTCTTCATCAGCCCAGGAACAGCCTTGCCAAATTGCCTGGGAGAAAAGCAACAACCAAAAAAGTAACTGGACAATTTCATAAGACAAATTTGCGCGCTTCATAATTTGGGTACAGTGGACGTCAATGGGGAAAGACAAGTTGTGTACACACATCTCATTTTGCAGCATTGGTTCAAAGTGGTGAGGTTCTGTCGCGACATTTCTTAATAGTTGCTTTGGACAATTTATGTTACCAAGTGGTCTGAAAAGTCACACAATTTATTGAGAAAGACGCCCAGTTTGCACATACAAATAGATATATTTGATTCTTTCTTTTGCACGTGTACATTAATCTGTCTACCCGATACATAGTAACAAAACACTCGCTAACACTGTTAACTTTTAACCAAACCTGACTTCCTGTATCTCAGTTACATTGTAACCATGTTGGCTGTCATGTGCCTCTTCATCCGGAGGAGAATGTGGCAATGTGCTGTTGGAGCCAAGGCGGAGAAACACACACACACACACACACACACACACACACACACACACACACACACACACACACGCACGCATTCACATATATGCATACGAGCAGCAACAAGGTGCCATTGACTTCTGTTTGCCAACTCCCTGTTGGCATAACTAAAAAGGTGGTGAAATTATAAAATCACTATAAGAGGTGCACTGTAGGTCCCCACATCTTTTCATGATGCAAAGTCAGTATCTGCTTATATTTTCCAAAGTCTCTTAGTCTGCATGCAGAGCTGTATGAATAAAGTGGAAAAGTGCATCATTTCTTTTAAAAACAACATACAATGGGCTGAAGAGTGGTGGGGGTGGAAGGTGGTGAAATAACATCAAGCAACTGATCACTTGCTTATTGATTTTAATATTTTGAACGTGAGAAGGTTTGAGATTGTTTGAGTTTGAGCTAACTATATGTTTTTGCCCGTGTGTTTCGAACCATTGCATCGAGTTACTGACATAAGAGAGCAAAGAAAAACGGAACGCGGTTTTGTATTGTGACTGAAGGCCCTGCAAAGCATTGATGAATTTTTTTCTGCATCATTGTTTTCTTGCGAAGCCATTGAATCATGGTGCGCATCACCTAACTCTGCAGAGTTAAAGACTCGTTAGTTAGCTAGCTAGTTAGTCAGCTAATTAGCCAGCAACTATTACCATTTCTTCCAAATGAACCTTTTGTTTAGTTGTTTTCTTACAATTGTTTTTAGATATATTTTCTTTCCTTGTGAATATTTTTTGCTCATAGGTTGTTTGGGTAGGTCGTTACCAGATTCAGGCTTTATTTTCACCACAGTTGGCTGCGCAGGTGGTGAGAGTCTGCCATTATGTCACTGTGTAATGCAGGCCACTCCTATCAGATCGACCCTGGCATGTCTGGGCCTTGTCCGCTGTGCTACGGTGCCCTGCTGAACCTTAAATACATTACGGATTAAGGCCGTGTCCTGGCGGGGATGAGGCTTCTCATCGCCTCAGTATCAGCACATCATTTCTTGTGCAAGAGCTGACAGTTTAGAGTAACGACAAGGTGCCTTCTCGGATCCGGGTTGTGCAACGACTGCAGATCATTTATTCCCCTGGCACAAGATGAAGAAGTGGAGCATCATCTGCAAAACTGAAGGTTTTTGTTCTTCATAAACATAAGCATCTCAATGGCAACTTTGCCTGAAGCATTAGCCATTCCTTTGAGGCTCTTATGTAAGATGATAACGATGAGAGGTTAAAAGTCAGGACAATAGAACTTTGCTTCTCAACTTTTAAAAGCTGGACCATTTCTTTTTTTAGTTCTCTCATCACCACAGCAACCATCTACCACTAATGCTTCTATTGCAATCCATTAATGGTGTCAGTGAACTCAACAGAAATTAGGTAAAAGTTCATCCTCTGCTTCTTTTCAGGATATTTTGGTTATAAACACGGTGTTAACGCCACTGTGAGCCCTCTGGGCTCTTGGGATGATCTTGGGAACTACACTCTATACTCTACTACTTATGTTAATAGTTAAAGTCTCAAAAACTCACATAGCAGATATGACAGACACAAGCACTGATATGAGCAGCGACTCAGTGATTCTACTCACCCACTCAGTGATTAAGTCTCCAGTCTCTTACCATACATGTTCCATGATGTGTTTCAGGGTGAAGTTGGCCGGTTATTAAATGGAGAGGAGATTGTATTTTTTTTTCTTCTCCTCATAATGGCTCTTTCTCTCGGAGCGATGTAGAATTCTGAGAAGTGCAGGTCAGCCATGACAATCACTGTGTCCTTTAATTTCCTTGTGCACACACCGGGTGGACAGTTTTGCTGCTATTAAACGCAATGTGTGTGTGCGTGTGTGTGATGTGTGTGCAAGTGCTTATTTTAGACACATCAAGCAAATAAAGCTGAGATGTAAAAAAAAAAAAAAACCCGCGCTCACGAGACACATCGCTGATTCCAACCCTTTCGTTTTTGCTTTATCTCATCCATCATGAATCTTTTCAGATTGTCTAAGCTTACCTGTTAGTCAGTGGTAGTGTTGAGAGAGAGGGGGCGAAGAAGTCTCTAAGACCGATGGGGTGGAATCAAAAATAGTGGCAAAAATAGTCAAAAGGGCTTTGAATGTTGAAAAAAAACAACAAAAAAACAACAGAAAACAATAGAATCTATGTATCTGTAATCTACGGGATCTCGGTTTATACTATTCAAAGTGGTGGCACACAATCACCCGCAATTTTTTTTTTTCCAGTTCATCACATGGTCAACAGAGAGAAAACCATCCACACACCTAGGGCCAATTTAGAGCTGACAATCAAACATGTCTTTGTAGTGAGGGAGGAGGCCTGAAGAACCTGGACAGAACACACAACAGGGAGAACATGCAAGCTCCACACAGACAGACAGACAGACAGACAGACAGACCACCTGACCTGTGATCACTGTAAAGCGACAGTGCTGATCCCTGCACCACCTCGCATTGGACTTATTGCAGGAAAAACTGTAACTGTAGCATAATAATAGTACAGGGATGGATGAATAGTTGGTTGACGCCATGAAGCGACCATAAAAAAAAAGCACAGTCTGTAGTTTATATTTAAGCAGGTGACACTCACAGCAGCTCAGTCCTGCTGTGCTTTGACTTGTCTTGAGGGGATGAGAAAAACGCCCAGGTTGCCGTGACAATGATATGACAGTCAAAGCATGTTAGTTTAAAATATAACATGTAAAACGTCCATTTGAAAAAAATCTCCTCCGCATGCAGAGTGGATTCAACAAGTTCTTCTCTTATGTAACAGTATTTAATGGCAGGGTTTTTTTTTTTTTTTTTTTTTGGGGTCAAAGCAGTGACATCATCACTACAGCAAATCCGCTTCTTCCTGCCCAACAAAGACCGCGAGTGTGCGTCTTCTATAACTTGCGGCAACAGAAAAAACACAAACTTGCCGACTGACATATTTACAGATGAGGAGATGTCCGCGGGGAGGAATACACACACTGTGATCCTCTCTCTTCTTTTTGGAACACTCCGTACTTATTTGCACAGTGACACTGGCCTTCCTCTGGCGCTCTGACAGCCTTGCAAAATGTTGACAGTGGCTGCGATGTCCGACGATTAGCGTGCGTTTCACAGTGATTTGCTGTGCACAAGACATCGTAATGCAATAAACACGCCACCGCCGAGGCTGATGTGAACCGTTCCTCCGCTGATCCTCACAGATCATCCCCTTCCTGGTGAGAGAGAGAGTGAGAGAGAGTGAGAGAGAGAGAGAGAGAGAAAAGAAAAACAGATGTTGCCCCTTGACTCAAAGTGGCACTGATGCATATTGATAACTGATTACGGCTGGCGATTACGAGCGCCGCTGCGGCGTTACGGTGCGCTGCTCTGCTGGATGTCCCCGACGGCACGCACATCTTCTCCAACACCAGATGATACGCAACGGTCCCGAGTGCGAGTCTGTGCGCCGTTTGAGTCTGTACGTCACGGAGAGAGGAAATGAAGAGGGCCGGAGGGCTCGGGGCAGCGAGGGAGGGGGACTGTACTTGGATTTTCTGGACCGTCTCAAGGGAAATTTAACGAGGGCAAGGAAGATATTAAAAGGGTCATGGAACAAGTTGTGCATGCGGTCATCTCACAGCTGCAAGTTGCAGATATTTCCAGCAGAAATTGACTTTGCACATTCACGTTACACAGTTTGCAGTGTGTAATGTGTGTCGTTCGACTGAGTGTTTAATATTTTTTTATATACCTGCTCCTCCTGCACTGATGCTCGTGGGAGTTGCTGGAGACTATCAGGCGAAGGCAGGGTGACACCCTGGACAACTTTCTGGTTTATCGCAGGCCAATATAGAAAAAAACAAACAACCTTCACACCACTTGGACGGTTTGGACAGTGGGAGGAAGTCAGAGTACCCGGAGAGATGCCACACTGTCACAGGGTGGACAGGCAAACTCTACACAGAAAAGGCCCCAAGCCCGGGAATTGAACCTGCAACCTTCTTGCAGGTTCAATTCAGTGACCAAGCTTGGTTTCAGAGATGTTCACAGATCAGACTTGATTTTGATATGGAATGGAATGGATTCCCCTTTAGTGATGATTTGAAGTGTTAAAGTCCCACGTTGAAATACATGTTTTACCACTGCATGCCCAAACACTGAGCCAACACTTGCAGCACAAAAGACCCACTGCAAGTAACAGTGATTACACCGAATATGGATGCCATTCTGCGCCATTGTTAGCAATGACAAATGTGCAAATGTTTGGATGGTCAGAGAAAAATGAACTTGAAGCAAATGTCATGATAACAGATAAGTGGGAGGAAGCGTTCCGATGTGGATAGAAGTCAATGGTCCAACATATTGTCAGTAGCGACAGAAGTAGCGACATTTCAGCACCTCGGCTACACCTCAAAATACAGTAGAACGTCTGATTAAATTGAACTGTGGGGCGTTGCGTGACTGCACTCTAGACATTGACATTATTGGAAATGTATACAAAAGGACGCCAAGAAAATTCCAGCTACTGATCTGCATGACTCAACCGTGTCTGGTATATTGCCCAGAGATCTGATGGACGGAGATTGTAGCTATTTGATGAGAGCGCTGCTCTTGATAGTGAGGGACATGATTACAACCTCTTGGCTGAAGCCGCAACCTCCTGACACAATGTACCAGAAGCAGAGAGCACAAAGGGTCATTATTGTGCGAGAACTGCAGCGAGACTACGACTGAAACTAGAAGAAAGTGAGAGAGGATGGAAATCAATGACACTAAGCAGTAACACAGCCTGGAAAACCTTTGCTTTTTTTTTTTTTTTTTTTAAATACATACATACATTTGCCATACATACTTGTGAAGTGGGTTGGGTGTGATTCTATGTACATCTCCAAGTTTTCTAAAATCAAAAATGATTCCATTTCAAATTTCAGTGGGAACAAAGACTTTGCCAAATTGTAAACAGTTCACAGAGTCTAGCAGCTTCAAAATTGGAATGGTCCTCCTCACAATGCAAGAGCATCTCGTCATGTGGGTTGTCTTGTCAAATTCAAAGGTTTTTGCTTCTCTCCTCAGTGGAGCCGTGTGTGGGCGTGCAGCACGGACACATTTTGGCAAATTGAAGCATTCATTCAGAGGTGGAGGAAGAAATAGTACAGGGAACAGCTCCCTGAACATTTGTTCTTTGATGAATACATGCACGCACACCAAATTAATCTATTTAATCCATATAGTTTATTTAATTACTACTTCTAAATAACATCAATATTTCCATATGAGTCAGTCAATGTGAAAATGGACTACAGAAGTCAAAACCTAAATGAAGCTCTCACACATGCACGCACGCGCACATGCACACACACACACACACACACACACACACACACATGCACGCACACACATTTTATTTTAATGAAATCCGTTACGTGTTGGCTAAATTCCATGATTCAGTGAAAGGAGAACAACAGTGTTTCTCTTCTCACGAATGTTCTATTTAAAAAAATAAATATATATGTTTAGAAATGTTATTTGAAAAGGGGGACAAAAGGTATTCAGAAACACTGTGTTTCTCTGTGAGTATCAAACTAATAGCAATGTTTTATGGCAAGAGGTTTTATTTTTTTGATTTCACACAAATAGTCAAACCCACTGCCTCCTCTGTGTAGGAAGCTGAGTGCTTATGGGAGCTAATGAGATTTTGGAGAGGTGAGATCATTAACTTTAGCTGCCATTTCTGCGGAGGCCAATCATGGTTTTCAGACTACTGATTGTTTTATTGTTGTCGCTACTCAATTTAAAGGAATTTCTCCGTACTTTGGACCACATGTCTGTTCACATTTTATAATGTGACTTTTTTTTTTTGCAGTTGCAGCTGATGCATCTGCAAGCTAAAATCCTGGATCACTAGTTTCCCAAAGAAGATCAGGATGGAGGGATTGGTCCATAAAAAAATGTGGTTTTTTTACTGCATTAATACAAATAATAATACAAAGTGTTTGGTTTGAATCTAAAGAGATGAAAATAATGTCTTGAGATGTTGAGAGAAAAGACAATCAATTCCACAGAATTCGTTTATATGTTTTTATTACATATTTAGATTTTCTTTTCTTTTTTCTTTTTGTTTTTTGCAAAATTGACAATCAACAATAAATACACAGTCACAATAAAAAAAAGATTTGGATTTCAACCAAAACATTCAAGTTGTACATCACCGTTATAAAACTATCTTACAAGATGTAAACAGCGGTTACATTCCCCCAGAACTTCTCGTCCTGAGCCAACAGTCGACGTCGTTCTGCTGCTCTGCCATCTGTAACAAGGCATGATGACGTCAACAAAAAAAATATTTATATATTTCTTTAAGCGCCGACGCTCTCGAGTCCCGGTAAAGTATGAAGCCACGTCACACACATGGGCTTTGATTGACAAGCACACGCAAACATTCTCACGTCTTGTGGGTGATGTTGTGTTTTTTGTTTTTTCTTTTGTTTGTTTGTTTGTTTTTTTTTGGCGGTTTGCGCATTCCAGTCAGTGTCCCTGGATCGGGCGCTGCGTCAGGGCGCACGCCGGCGACGCACGGGGGCGGCGGCGTCTCCGCAGGTTGGGAGCTCCTCTCCGCTCAATCCGAAGCGCCAGACTGTCTCCGATCAATGGTGAGATCTAAACCAAGCCGAGTCGCTGACCGACCTCCGCCTAGCTGATCACGCATCTCTCCTTGTCCTTGCCCTGGCCGCCGCCGCCGATCGCCTTCTCCTTGATGTACATGAGGTCGCTGTGCACGCTGGGCCTCCGCGCGCACGGCGTGACCACGCCGTACGCCTCGCCGATGTCCTTCATCTTCTTGCTTTTCACCGACTTCCGGTGCAGCATGTCGCAGTACTGCACGGACACCTTTCGGTGCAGGTCGGGGCTCATCTCGTGCGGCAGCTTGGCCAGCGTGAAGAGCGTCTGGAACATCTTGTCCACGTTCTCGTTGCGCTTGGCCGAGATCTCGAAGTAGGCGCACTGGTCGTCGCCGGCCATCAGCTGCTCGATGTCCTCCTGCTGCACCTCGCGGTGGAACTCGCGGTCGCCCTTGTTGCCGCAGATGACCAGGGGCACGTCGATGTTCTCCTTGATCTTGTTCTTCAGACACGACTTGGTCTCGAAGATCTGCCGCTTGAGCCGCTGGACCTCCTGGAAGGAGTCCCGGTTGTCCAGGCTGAAGACCAGGATGAAGACATCACCTTTGGGGGGGGGGGGGACAGAGAGGAGGGGAAACACGCGTTAATTGCGATGCTTCTTCTTCATGCATGCAGTAAAAAAAGAAAAAGAAAAAGAAAAAGAAAAGAAAAAGAAAAAAATAAACTGAAAATAATTCACATAGCATCATTCCCAACTCATGCATTCAGGTGCGCCCTGCAGCCAGTGTGCACCGAGCGCGCGCGGTGCGCCCACTTCTTGCAAACCACCCGCACTCACACTCCCTTACAACACACACAGGGGGAACTGCATCTTGCGCGCGCCTACCTGTCAGTATGGATAGTCTCCTCATGGCGGGGAACGGATGGTTGCCCGACGTGTCCAGTATGTCCAGCTGGTAAACATCCCCCTTGATCCTGTACAGTTTCCTGTGAAAGTCCTCGATGGTCGGCGTGTACTGCTCTTCGAACCTCCCGTTCAGGAAGCGGGACACGATGGCCGTCTTCCCAACTTTGGTGGATCCCAAAATCACCATCCGGTAGCAGTTCTTGGCCGGGATGGCGAAATCACTCTCGGACGGCATCATTTTCTTGATCATGGCTTCGCGATAGAGATGCGTCGGAAGCAGGGAGGCTGTGGTTCGGCTGCGGTTCGGCTGCGGCTCGGTCTCTGACGCGACTTGACTCTTTTTTTTTTCTGCCCGTCTGCGTGCTGGAGGCGCCTATTTATGCGCCGAGCGCCCCTCCTCCCGTACACGTCACAGCCTAGTGGGTTTCTAGCGGACCGAGCGCTCACTGGCGCGTCAGTCTGTCACTTCTAATAGAAAAAAAAAAAAAAAAAAAAGGAAAAAAAACACAGGGCAGCCGTGGGAAAACATTGACTGAGAGCGCGGCCGAAATAAATAAACTACGAGACGGCGGGGCAGAATGGAGAGCAAGCAGCATACTGAGGGACAAAAACAATAATGCTACACACACCGTTAAAGTTAATGATCGACGCTTCTTCCGCTGTTAAAAACTCGTGTTTTTGCGCTTGAGAGCCGCGCTGACCGCCCCGCACATTCGGTAAACACGAGCGCCCCGAAAGCGGGAATTGTTTCGTTTGTTTTGTGCTCGGAAAAGTGGCGATGTTGTTCAACAACAGCACAAAGGCAGAATCAAACCAAGGTACAAAACGGGAGGGAGAAATTAGAGACAAACAATCTGGTTTGCTTCCATATGTAGATAGATAGATAGATAGATAGATAGATAGATAGATAGATAGATAGATAGATAGATAGATGGATAGATAAGAGTTTTGCATTCATAAGTTATTGGATTTATAACTTGGGCTACAGTTGCACTCATGTTTACGCACAATACCAAAGGGGGGCGCCGAAGTACAGATTTCCCGTATTTCAATGGCACGAGATACTCAAGAACGCTCCGCGTGCAAAAAAAAAAACCTCTGTGTCTACGAGCGGTAAGCAGTTTCTCCTTTGTTTATTCGGCGTTGCTTTCGAGAGATTTTTTTTTCTTCCTGTCATTGCTGTCAAATGCAAAACTGCTGTGCTCCTCACTGCAGCTAACTATCTGTCAAGTGGAGAAAGCTGTTGTCAAACCAAGTAACGCCTCTCCTTGAACAAACAAACAAAAAAACGTTAATATGACAGTAATATTGTTCAAATACGCTGGGGTAGAGTGGGCAGGTGCATTTACCGCTGGACCTCCACGTCCCCCCTCCCAACAGCCATTCAATACCCATGAAAACCTCCTGATTCCTAACAACACACACACACACACACACACACAACTATTATTATTATTATTATTATTATTATTATTATTATTATTATTATTATTATTAATAATGATAATAATAATAATAATAATAATAATAATAATAATAATAATAATAATTATTATTATTATTATTATTATATTAAAGGATCCATCCATTCATTTTCTATCAATGCTTCTCCTGCACTGGACTGCCCAATCCCAGCTGTTTTAGGGGGAAAGTAGGTTACAATCTGGGTTAGAAAACTTAAAAATAAACTGGCAAGTTTGTCACAGGGCCGTTCACACCCCAATTCACACTTAGAGCCAAGTTAGAGTTGCCTGTTAGCCTGATGCACATTTTTCTGGACTGTGAGATGAAGCTGATGTACCCAGAGAGAAGCGACACAGTGACAACATGCACACAGGAAAGTCCCGGCTCAGGGAATCAAACCTGCAACCTTATTGCATGTGAAATTCTACAGAAAAGTAAACATGAAAATGGATTGAGCTTGCTTCATTTTTCTGAAGATTCTTTGCTAAAGTAAGCAGCTCCAGAAAACAGTCCTTTGTGACGTCAAAAAGGACAGTGATGGTGCACTTGTCCCCCTTCCAGACTACTGACCAGACCCCCAGTCAGGTTTGTTTTATCCTTTTGCCTCCTTCTAGATATGATGTTGTGGGACGTTGTAAAACACAGTGCAAACACTGTTCTCTGTCTTGCACGTGGACTTCAGATAATCTGAGGTTGATCAATTTGTGTGGCAAAAAAAAGTAATAAGTGTCTCAAGGAGGGGGCTCTTCAACTCGGCCTCAGGATCTCACCCTGGCTCAACGTCAGACTGAGCATGAACAGCAACTCTGAGCAGTGATCTTGTCAACATGAGAGAGGCAAAAGTGCCTTTTTTCATTCTCTTGTTATAAAAACCCAAATGTCAAAACGTGACCCCCAAAATTAAAATCTCCTTTCAGCATCAGCCAATGTGGAAATTGTAGCCCGGAGCTGTGCAGCTCAGAACAAAGAGCCATGGAGACAGACTTACACCGTAAACGGTGACGCACATCAGGCACGTGACTGGGCTGCCTTAAAGCTTTGCTCCCCACTTCAAAACACGTTGGGGGGGAAAAAAGCTCAGACCTGAAAAACACGAGACAGCAAGCTTCTTCACGTGAATAAGAGAAACAGATTGTGACGCCAGTTTATAATTTCGAGTGCAAGGATGAGAGGATTCCTGGTAGTCACATGAGAGGTTGAGGGGTGTATCTGATATTTTGCTTTCAATAAATGGTTATCTGGAACTTTACTTCAGCTCTTCATTGAATTCAACTTCTTTTGAAGTATGCAACTGACTCAGACTGTATGACATATATGTACAGAGAGAGAGAGAGAGAGAGAGAACATGAGGCATTTATTTTGCAGGACAGACAACTCAATTCAATGATTTCAATAATTTATTTACAAGACATGATAGAAAGTGGGCTAGGGTTTTTATTTTTGTCAAATCAGTTTGAGCGCTGTGGAATAAATTTGGCTTGCGACTTCCTGAGACTCCACCAGTAAAAAAAAAAATCACTGATCAGACCAATCCGGATTTTGAATGGACGGAAATGATTCCGCCCACATGGCCAAGCCTCCTCAAAACCCAACAAATGCGAGGATCGTGTCATGGAGGGGCGCAAAAGCAGCGCCCTCTTGAGGCTGTGTTTTTGGTGGAAGAGTTGCACTGCGAGGACGCAAGTGGCCGGAAACAGACTAGCCTGCTTTGAGTAAAAGGTGTCGGACGAGGTGAAATCTCCCTCACATAAACAAGATATTTAACGAGCTGAGGAGTAACACTGACCCTCTGAGTCCAGGCCACCTGCTGCAAACATATAAAAAAAAGACACACTAACCAACCCCCCCCCCCCCCCCCCCCACCCCCTTCCCAACACAAGAAAACTCCCAAATAAAAAACATTGTTTGTGTGAGGCTTCAGGTGGAAAGAAAATGTCCACAATGCCACTTTTCCGAGAAGGAGAGTTGATGTGAAGAAAACACAGCTGATGTTTGGCTGGCCGACAGAGAAAGACAGCTGAGGAAGCAGAGCGCAGGCGAACCGTGCAGGAACAGGGGGAGGTGGAAAAACAAACGGCGCTGATGGTGAGCAAATAGAAATTCTTCCCGGCAGCTCGTAAAAAGACACAGCGAGAGGCGGAGGAGTGTGGAGCGTGGAGATGTTGAATCCTGCGGCGTGGAGTGCTACAAGTGTCCGTTGTTTTGTTGTTGACTGTGGTATAATTGTATCATCACGTCAGCATCCACGTGCAGCATTTATTAGAAATATCAGTCCCCATGCAGTAGACCTACAGCTATTTTTTAAATTGTGTTATTACTGTTATTAGGTAGCACTTTCTGATTAGGAAACATTTACTATTAATTTATTACTATATTAATTCATAAGCAAATTAAAAGCATACTGTCTTTATTGGTCATTATGAAGTACTTATCACCTTGATCCTTCACTGTTAACTGTATTCCCCAGTACTCACCCACTCCATTTCCCCTTACTTTAACTCTACTTAATGGTGTTGATGGTGAAGTGTTCTCCAATCTCAAGTCCAAGCACTATTAATAACTATTTAAAAAGTAAACCTGGATTGCTCAGGGTTTTAGTGTTTTTGTTTGATTTGTAACTGATCTCCCATGTTTCTCCCATGTTTAGCTCTCTGGCATTGACATATTGACTGATAACACAAGGGTTTGGCTTGTGTCTACACAAGACTCAACACGTGGCAGCCCTGCATCCCCTGCACTACATTGTCCACATGCAGAATTTACTGAAACAAAAATATTGATATTATTGATTCCTTTGGGAAATAAACACAGACCAGAGTAGAAATACAGACCATTTATTACATCATTGCTCCTTGGATGCAATGCACATCAATGGACAGTGGTCTTTGTGTTGTTCCCACTAACGCTTTGCATAGGTACAGAACAGAGTGTCTATTGGTCCTCTCACATATAAAAGGATTGACATTGACTTGACATTGAGTTAACTGGCTGACTTACTGGGACGGCAATATTGTTCCTACGAGGGCAGCATTGAACATGGGGCTAATAGTGACACCAGCTTCGCAAGACTTTGTCAAACCATCACTCACAGTGGTTCAAATGTGATGTCATTAAAACTGAATTAGGTTCTGCTAGGATGAGACAGTGAAGGATGGCAGTGGTTAATGCTTAAGAACACTTCAGGAAAATGATTTCTGGCCCCAATAGCTCAAATATTCTCAGTCTTTTTCTAATAACACCAATGGGTTTTTCCTTTTAATTGATCACAGAAAGGGCTCTTTTATCAATGCGTCCAAATAATAGAATGTGATTCAGCCTGGCAATGAATAAAGAGAAGTTCTTTGAAGAAAAAAAAAAAAAAAAAAAAAAAAAGAGTTTAAAATGTTTTGAACTGAAATGTCACTTTTGAAATGTCTTACAGCCACATTACCTCTGACCCAAATGCAGAAGGTAGCATTTTTCTCTCAGTGGGCAGTAAAAGTGAGGAAAAAACGGCAAAGAACACAAAGCAACAAAGACAACTGTAGACAAAGCTTGATTGTATATTAAGATATGATAGAAGCAAAATGAATATATTTCAATTCAGGAACAAGAATAGTATCAACCTTTAAATCCCACTCTTAATACAAAGCATGATGATGCAACCAAGTACATCACAGCACTGTCAACCAAAACTACAGGTAGATCTCAAAAAATTTGAAAATCATGAAAAAGTTCTAAATTTTCTGTCATTTCAGAAAGTGAAACTGCTGATTTATATAGTTTCGTTAGACAGAGTGAAATTTCAACAGAGGGAAATTTCTATTTCGTATAATTTTGATGATTGCGGCTTATAGATAATGAAAACCTGAAATTCAGAGTCTCATAAAATTGGAATATCACATAAGCCCAATCAAACATTTCTGTTTTCACCACAAATGTCAGGCTTCTGAAAAGTTTGTTCATTTCTATGCCCTCAATACTTGGGTTGGGTTTCCTTTTCAGGGTTTTCATTATCCGGAAGCCGTCAAAATGACAAGAAATAAAAGCTTGAAATATTTCCCTCTATGTGTAATGAAGCTATATATAATTTCACTTTCTGAAACGACTGACCAAAAATATTCAACTCTTTCACAATATTTTATTTTTTGAGACGTATGCTTGTATGCTCGAAAGTGGCTCAGCATGACTTAAAAATAACGACAGTTTGTGGTGAGAGAGCAGTTTGGAGAAGCTGACTGGTGACGGTTGTTCACCCTCCCACCGTCCGCTCATCCAAGAGAGGATCAGGAAACATCCGGGTGGGGGTGGGGGGCATCATTCACGCTTTTGCCGCTGACTCCTTTCCTGGTAGATCGCCGCAGTGAATGGTCTGCAAATACAGCAGAACAAACAGGTAATGGGATGATAAATCAGAGGCTGGAATGCCGTACCAGGCTGCGCCGGGACCGCGTGTGTGCCCAAGCGTGAGGCAGCTCCGGGGTTTAGTGTGGTGGACGATAGCGAGGTGCCTTGTGCCCTCACACGCTCCCGCGCTCCACTGCACACTCGCACGCCTAGCGACGGCCGGCCCTGCGTCATCTTGTAGCAGAGAGTTCCCTCCAGGAGGGGCTCCAGCAAATCAGTGGCCTCCATCCAGACCAGGCCGTATCCTCAAGCAGTGCCAGCGAGTGAGAAACAACGAATCAAAGAGCAGCGGGGCGGATATTTCATCTTTCTGGATTTAAAAGTTTGGTTGTTTTATGGAGATGCAGTTTTTTTTGGGGAGGTTTTGTCCATTTATTGACAGAGCAGGTGCTGGTATTCAGTTTTTACAGTGTAGCAGACTGCTGACCAATATCCACTATGCTCTCACATTTTATATAGAATGTGTCCTGCTGTATACATGGCATGCGATGTTGCCACACAGAATCTGTGATTTGCCACAGTGGCAAGAAGTTGCCATTGTGGGTATTAAACACTTTTAAAAAACGTTTTTCCTCGCATCCTCCTGTTATCTGACGATGACAACAGTAAGATAAGAGTAATCACCCCCTCCCCCCTCCACACACGTGCACTCACACACACACACACACACACACACACACACACACACACACACACACACACACACACACACACACACACACACACGCACGCACACACACACATCACAGACATCCTTATTAAAAAAAAGAAATGTTAATGTCATCAAATGACTTAGTTAAGACACAACTACTTTGTCTTTTACTTCTCTGTGTTTTTCAGGGGAAAAAAAAAAAAATCATCCATCTGTACTTCACAGTGTATCTGAAACTCACTAACGGTCTTATGAACCTGAGAGCCATGATTTTACTTAATGGACTTGCTCCGGTCACACACTGTTCCTCACGCACGGACCTCTTCCTATCCCGCTGGTCACTTATTTCCTTTCACCGTGCGCTTTAAAATTCCACCCAGACGCCAGCGTAACGAGTCCATTCAGAACACGCGGCAGATTGGAAGATAAATATAGAGAGAGAGAGACACCTGGCTTTTTTCCCCAATTCACACTTTTGGGCTTAATAACACAGTAATGGACGAGCTCCAGCAGAAATTGGTGCAGCTGCACGGACACCTGCGCTCTCTTTCCCAGCTTGTGTAAATGTGTTAGACCCCATAAAAAGCCGCTGTAAACTCTTACCTCACGCTCCCTTTTACGTCTAATATGACTTTTTTTCATTTTCCCAGTTAGTTTGCCATTATGAAAATGGCAGAAAATAGGTTAAATTTTATGGGTGACTTGTGTAACAACCTTCATTTTAGCGGGATGAAGGGATGTGAATGATTTATATGGAGGCTACACTTCAGGTTGATGACAATGCAGGTGGCAACTAATGTATTGGGAGTGGATTCACCCATATTCACTCAAGGTCCAGTGTGTAATATCTGGCCTGATTTACGATTTTTACATTGTTGAAAGCTTCATTAACTGCCCGTAAAACACATTCATAAAAGTGTATACTTGCAATACAATAAAATTAATTTGGTCTTCCTACCCATAGAACGGTTGTTCTATGGGTATATATATATGTATATAAATGTATATATATATATATATATATATATATATATATATATATATATATATATATATACATATATGTATATGAGAATATACATAGATCAAGGGTCTTGCTGCCAGTTAGTTGCCATCCTGCACCACCATATTTCTAAATGAGCCTGGTGTGGACAATACAGCCCGCCTGACAGTGCGTTTCATATTTAGGGTGACTGCTCGCGTCCTCAAATAAACCAACAAGGCAGAAGGTGGCCAAGGTATCCAGGTTTGGTTGCGCAAACCACTGTAGTTCACTGGCAAAGTCAGGAGAGGGAGGGAGAGAGTAAGAGCGCTGCAATCTGAAATGTAACCAGTTGTTGATGTTGCTGTTTCTTCTCAAAATCTCCAAATATTACACACTTATTAACCTTTAAAGGATTTCATCGGCTTCTCAGTTTTTAGAAAATTTGCTATTTCAACCACTATAGACAATCAGTACACATACTGACATAAAACTATATCTTCTGTAGCCATTGCTGCTGATAAAAAATATCACAGGAAAGGTAATATATGGATCTTGTTGCTATATGAAGACAGAGCCATCTTGGCTTTCACATTAGTGAAGCAGTCTGCTAGCCACATAGCTCGCTACACAACGAGCTCGCTATCTCACTGCTGTAGCGACGATCTGTTATAAATATCGCAGGCAGTCTGTGTAACTTATTTGTCACAGAACGAAGGTTAATCCTTACAACTTTACAACGCACGTGTTGAACGTGTTACACGTGTTCAAAAGGCATGCTGGCTATTGGCATGCGTTTTGGCTATCGGTAATGATTTGATCTGACAGTTGATTGGGTGATTTGTTCACGAGCAACATTGCTAACGTGAGACACACTTCAGTTTCCTGTTGTGCAGTTGCCATATCACAGCCTCGCAGCTGTCACTGGTTGTGTTCCCATGGCTCTTTCAGACGCTCCGCTAGACACCTGCAGGCGCAGGTGCAGAGAGGAACAAGTGACTTGTTGGAGGATCTGCTCCTGGCTCTGCTTCAGACGATCAATCAATTTATGTCAGTTACATTCTTGTTGGATTCTACATGCAATGCCAAGTACAGCTGCAAGGTGACCACACACATTGACAAACATCCCTGTGTGATAAGACACACACACACACACACACACACGAACACACACACACACACACACACACACACACACACACACACACACACACACAGACACACACACACACACACACAGACACACACACACACAGCTTAATGAGTGAGCATCCAGCAGCAGCTGCTGCTTTCACACAGAGCTCTGTCTTCTTTCTAACTGGCTTATGCAGTCGCTGCATGGTTGTGTGTTTGGGGACTAGCATCTTTGTGGAAGGACAACCAGAAGTAGGTCAGACATATTTTTTATTTATTTAGCTCTTATCTCCTTGTTTTCATCGTCAGATGGCAGGAGGAAGAGAGGGAAAAGCCTTTTAAAGTGTTTAATACCCACAACGGCAACTTCTTGTTGAATAGCTTAAATAAAACATTAACAACTTTGACCAAAAATACATTAAAAAATCATTACAAACGTGCCAACAGAAGGAGTTGGGCACAGGAATAGTTCATTAGTTGGTGACGTGCCAAACTACGGGTTTTTATTTCAATCTGATACTAAGTAAACCCAAGTGGTATGCTGATATCATATGGAAGCTTTTTAAAGCATATGTTAAGAAAAGGGAAAAAGGCAAAAATATCAAACAGCAACTAAGATTCTCTGTGGCAACCAAACACTGATAATACACTGCTTAGCTCTCAATAAACATAGCACAACAGGAAATATTCCATATAAAATGGAAGAACATACAAACAAACAGTTGAAAAGTTAATGTTGGACAGAAGTAATCAGATGAGAAATGCTCAACTTAATTGCTTTGACTTTTTCCTTGGCAGCAGTGCTATTTGAAAACTAAAATAAGCAGTGTCTCTCATATAATGCATTTGGAGTCTGTCAATAAACAGAAACTGATCCGGACTTATTAAATGTTGTCGTTTGATTCTAACTCATTCTGACTTGTCAATCCATTCAATTAAAAGCCAACGACCACAATGAATGAGTGTTTATAGTTGCCACCAGTTTGTAAGGTTCCTCCTCCCCCCCCCCCCCCCCTCAATGAAGCAGTGTCACGGAAACACATTATATTTGCACCTCTGGTATCACAGATTCTGGAGTTTGAATATATAAACTCTAATGTCAACTCTTATCAGAGAAGTGATCCATATGACCACAACACATTTTTACATTGAAATACTGCATTGCTCTTCTTTTTGGCACTCATCTTGTATTCAAAGTTGAGGTACAAATAAGAAACAACTGGCACAGAGTGGAGTATTCAAAAAGCCAAAACTGGGACACAATAATAAACAAACGCAGCTTGAATTTGGAGCAACTTGACCTTTGGAAGAAAGGATCAAATATCAGGAATAATGAAAGCCTTTTTTGTTTTCTTGAAAAGTCTTCCCCAGAGGGGGTTTCCTGCGGTCTTTAACAATCTTCCTCTGAGTGTTTTCATGAAACCAGCATGGAATGAAAGTTATACTTGAGAAAACAGACACCTCAATGTGCCTCCCTAAATGTCTCTCAATCTTTCAGAATATGGGGAACATTTTGCGATGCAAGTGAACTAATGAGTGTGTGTGTGTGTGTGTGTGTCTAAACCAGACTAACACCGATAATAAGCCCACCCAGAAAGTACGAAACAGTCGGACTAAAAAGAGAGCAGAGCTCCTGCGCATGTGCTTACGTTTAAAAGACAAGATTTGACCAGCTTTATAGAACAACATTTTTTATATATATATAAAACATAAAGCATGTCGCTGACACACAAATCCATCATGTTGTCCATTAGAGATCCAATTAGACTTGGTTTTCTGGTGAGATTTAACTTTTCATTCTTACAAGAAGTTGCTAAATTCATGTGAATCCAAATATCTTTTTTAAATGATATTAATACCGATAATTTGACTTAATAATTTAACTTTCTGTTCCCAATTTAAAGTAAGTAGAGTAAGTTAAACATTTCAATAAAAAACTGTGCAGTAAAAAAAAGCCCTGTGAGGGTGGTGGATTTCCAAATCTGAGACTTGAGTCTTGAGTGCACATTTGTTGATGAATTTGCAAACTTTTATTTAATCCATTCCACTTTAACGTACTCACCCCTCAAATTTGATGGCCACCTTGTACCCCACAGCCACAAGGAGAGTCAGGACGAGGCCGACGGGACTCGCACCACTGCAGACAGAGAAGAGAATGTGTGATAAGAGACGAAAAGGCATTGGTTGGATAAATGGTTGAACAACAAAGTGTCCGAATGCCAAAAGCTCATTTGAAGAGACCTCTCCCTCCAAAAACACCAGGCTATGTATGTTTACTTTAATTTACACAGGAAGTAAACGTTCTACTACTGGACATCACACTGGAGTAGGAAGTTAACGGAGCTCAATGGTTTCAGTGACCTAAAAATCTGTCTGTGTGTGGACAAAAGGCGGAAGAAAGAAAGGTACATTTGTCTGAGACAAACAAACAAACAAACAAACAAATAGAACACATGCACGCGTGTGGACGAGGTGTCAGGGCAGGTCGACGCGACCTTGGAAAACAAAGCATTTGCTTTTGTTTTGTTGCAGAGCTGCAGAGATTCTAGTGTACAGCCAGTCTCATCTATATGTAGGGCAGCAAGGACAATATAAATAATAATAAAAATAAATAAATAAATAATAAAAAAGTGAACTTCTGTCTGACCTGCGGATAAATACATGTTCATTCCTCACACCAACCTACATAAAGACACACATTTACATAAATGCGTAGGAAAAAATGTAGCTACAGTTAACCAACAGGACAGAAGAACCTGAAAGTAGGAAGGATCTAAATGAAACATGCACATTGCACACGTATGTGCACACACACACATCTTTCCATTGTATAATATATACATATACATATATATATATATATATATATATATATACATATATATATATATATACATACATATATACATACATATATATATATATATACATACATATATACATACATATATATATATATATATATATATATATATATATATATATATATATATATATATATATATATATATATATATATATATATATATATATATATATATACATACACATACATACATATATATATTATATATATATACATATATATATATATATATATATATATATACATACACATACATACATATATATATATATAACTTCTTTGGATGCCCCAGTGCCTAAATGTGACATTCAAGATTTGCTATGTCAATATTCAATAGTACAAAAAAAGCATTATTAAAGCCATTGTGAGCAGGTCTGCTGTGATTCTGAGGGTAATTTAATTGAAATTATGTCTGCAGCTGCTGGCGTCATGTTGTTGCAATGTGTGTGACCCACAAATCTGACACAGTGAGTAAGCAGACTTTGTGTCGTCATCTCTCCATCACCAATGACCCAAATTGCAAACTGGTCAAGCTGTCAGCTGATCTTCCTGTGCCAAAATTGAAAACCGCGAATAAAAGGCTTAATTTCAGAAACAGAATGGATTTAGAGCATGTTTTTTTTTTTTTTCAAATTTGTGCAGAATTTCGTGACACTAATTCTTTTGTGCCGTTACCCTCTGAATGTTGTTCATTTTCAAGTGCCCCATTTTGCACCTTGTTACGCTACGCGTGACTCACGATCACTGAACAAATAATTAAGGTTAGCTAGTAGGTCATGTGAGCATGTGATTGTTTACACTTTCTTTTTTATTAATGGTAATGCAAACTCATTTGTATGCTAACTATTAACCAAGGATTGACAAGCGTCCAGTGAAACAGTGAAATGTCATATTTGCTCTATCTGCCAAAAGAAAAAATAATAAAAGATAATAACCATTTGACCAACACTTTTTTCTCCAGTTACTGACCTATTTTTCTGAACTTTATCCACTATGGGGCCCATGAAATAATCTTGGCCCTTTCAGTCAATCACTGCATCTTATAATTATCATCAATTTTAGTCTCTAGGAGGTTGCTCTGAAGGACTTCCCCCTTTTTCCCCCCTCAAAAAACTGGGTTAACAGCATGTCTTGTGCTCTGTAATATAACTGCCACATGCTCTATAGAAACCAAACACACACACACACCCCATCATTGACACGGAGTGTTCGCATTCGTGGATCTGTTGTGCCTGAATTCACAGACACATTCGCGTCACAAGAGACGCAATGGACAAATGGGGATAAAGAGAGAGAATGGATTTTGTTTGCGTGTGTCCTCTGTAGAAGTAGCTATAGAGGGCGTCCAAATGGGTCACATTGTTCAGAGAAATCAAAAAAATGAACTGAACCTCAGATCTTGATGCTGTACAGATGAATTGTTTTTATGCCTTTAGATTGTTAGTTCTCTCCTGAAAGAACAGACCTAAATTAATATTACTATATCCGACTACACAAGTGCAAAAGATAATTTCGCAGATTCCAAAATATTAATTAATGGCTTGCAGACGGTGAAATTTAGTTTCTTGGGTATTGGGATTTGGCAAATTAATGTTGTGCTGTCAGGGAGTTTTTTTTTTTATAAATTAAAATTTATTTATTAAATCTGGAAATGGCCAAGGTCCTCTTTAACATTGTTTTTCTCTCAACGTGTAATTGCAGTCTGCCTAAAGTGCCAGTACTGCAGCACCCACGTTACTCTCTTTAGCAGCAGGTTTTTGTCCAGGTCTTCTTCTGAGGTTGCTTCACACACATCAAAAGACAAAGTGCAGCTATAAATATCACAGTCAAAAGATAAAACTTTTGGTCCAGACCTAAAATAACGACTAAAAAATAAGGAACATTTTTAATCATCATTATTAATATGAAAACAATTAGAGCTTACAGACTTACAGACAAAATACGTGAGAAATACTGAGTAAAGTTGGAGACAAGAAATGTGTCCTTTGGTTGTCTCTGTATTCTTTGCATCCATTTAACACACAGTGTCACTCTTACACAGTCGCTAACTTATGTTTCACGGTTTCGGTAATTCACATGAAATTGCTTTATAAAAGCACTATTGTTTTTATTTTTAAATTTGTAAACCAAATTGTTGGCTTAAAATTGGTTTGACAATTATTCACTCTCTCCTGGGCTCCTTGTCCTCCTGGTTTTAGGCTTGTTCGGCTTTCTTGGTTCACGCAACATGACTCACCCACACATTACGCTCATTACAGATTCAGTCTCTCTCCCCAACTTATGCCTACAGCTTTTAGTTAATGTTGTTTATTAATCACTCTAATTGGTGCTATTAACTTGACTTTTGTCTTCTCTCTTCTTTGTTTCCCTCCATTGCAACAAGCTCTTAACAATCAGACTTAATCAGATGCAAGAAAAAAAAAGAAAATAAATTCAACGCACACTTACCACTAAGATGGCAAGACTCCATTTAAAAACAAAAAGCGTGTACAAAAACAGGGGCCAGAGAGCTTTTATGGGCACTCCAACTTTGAGACACCTGCCTGCTTAATCAGAGAGATGTGGACACAGTCGTCATGGAGACCAAACACAGAGAAAATACTTTCCCTCTCCATCTCTGACAGAGAGTAGTCAACTTGGGGAGAAGAAAACAATATTTTTCATTTACAGGTAGCAGCTGATTGTCAGCGGCATCTCATATTTAGAACCCTGTGAAGCACGACACACAGGTGTGAGATAGGCCCTCAGTTCGATTTGCATAATACGAAAATATCAGCGTATTACTTCAATGATGAGCCTACTAAAAAAAAACAAAAAAAAACCCAAAACAAACCAAACTCACTGAGAAACACACATGTACACATGTTGACACTTACATGAGAGCCAAGCCGAGGTAGATTGCAGTGCTGCCCCAGTACATCGGGTTCTCCATGAGGTTGAAGGGGAAGGCCGTTACTTTCTTGTCCATCAGGATGCCAAAGTAATCACCTGTGAGACAGACGCAGTGAGGTCATTATCCAAACACGTGTGTTTGTATGTGTGTATACACTGTCTGAACCACTTCGATAAACCAGGAAGTGCATGTATTTATTACGCATTGACTGAGCTATACATAAGGGCGGCCCCTTTATCAGTCACTTCCACTACGTTCAAGTTGTATAACATTTTTCATTATGTATGACCCTTTTAACACAGCAAGTAGGACAATAAAAAAAGAGAGATTATATAAACAATAATGTTTGGCTTTTTGTTAAAAAGGCATTTTCCAACACTGAAATTAGCCTCTAGAAGAAGAAAATGAAAACTGAATTTTGACCTTTTTAAAGTGATGACTCGGATCCCATTCAGATTTAAAAGCCACACTTATTTTTTCTTTCTCAAGTCTTTGTGCCCTTATGTTGATGGCTAACCTGGATTTTCGGCAGAAGAGTGACGGCACTGTTGTGGGCCACAGCTAAGGTCTGTGTGACAATTGTTGAATGAACACTACTAGGTCAACTTATAAAAGAACTGCGGTCTGTTAGTAGCCTGTAGCCCAACAGAAAGTAAGAGAAAAACCTCTTGACGGCTTCATAATAAAAAACAAGAGCAATCTAAACTTTGGCAGTAAAATGTGCTGCATTTACATGGCGTGCGGCAGAGCACACAAGCGCTACAGCAAAACAATACACATGACAATATAATTTACGAAATATATATACCTTAATTGTGTATTTTATTATTATAATAGTTTTACATACAGGCAATAGCGATACATTTATTTCTCTATATACTTCATTGAAGACCCAACCTTGCATTATTTCCCTCCAAAATATACTTTCCCGAACAGCATAAGGGTCTTTGAAGCTAGTCTTGTATTGTCTGCACTAAACAAGGCTCCCTGTTCTATCAGTGGACATAGTTAGTAGTAACAGTATTATTTGCTTATTTTCACAGGCAAACTTTATTATCCACTTTTCCTACAGGAGAACAACTAGAGGCTGCTGGAGTTGAAACCATAGTTCAAGTTATAAACCTTGATTGTCCTGTTGGCTTTGTAATGCCATTAGAAAAATACCTCCAATGACTCACACATCGATAGAGGGCAAATTGTGGTATTTTATGGTGCCATCAATAGCTGCAGTCTGCTTTTCTTAGGTTTGTCCTTCTGGTCTAATTGGATTGTGTAGATCTTTCATTCTGTCCCAGTGCCAGCGGTCTCTATCAACAGGCTCCAATGACTCACGATTCCACACGTAAAACAAATAAGGCGCATGAAAACACCAAACAAAGCCAGAGGCAATATTCTTTGCTATTTGGGGGCATATTGTTAATGTATAATGCCAGAGGAGAACACAAAGGTAGATTCAGGTGAGAAAGTCAGAGTGATGTAGAAAAAGTATACAAAACCTTTTCCTGAGTGGTTTTAAATCAATTAATAAATGAATCAAACTTCGAAAAAACTGAACATGAAAAATGCAAGCATTAAGAGCAATTACGGAACAAACAAGTGATTTGAAAACAAGACACTTCCATTTGAGGAATTTCATTTGCAAATCTCTAATATCTCAAACAGTTTGCTGTGTTTTTGGATTTGTGGTGAATGCAACCTTACTCCTTAAAAACAGCAGTGGAAGTTCCCACGTTATACAGAAGGACAAAAAAATATATTTGGCAGTCACTGATTCTGCAAGTTGTTTCACTTAAAAAGATGTGAGAGGTCTGCAATGTTCATCATCTGTACACTTCAACTATGAGAGACAGAATGTAAAAAAAAATCCAGGAAATCACATTGTACAATTTTCAAATAATCTATTTGTATAATGGTGCAAAAAAAATAATTATTTAGCACCTACTAACAAGCAAGAATTCTGGCCCCCTCACAGACCTGTTACTTCTTCATTAAGAAGCACTTCTACCCTCCACTTATTATCTGTATAAAAGAAGCTTGTCCACACCCCTAAAAAGTCAGACTGCAACCTCTCCACCATGGCCAGGACCAAAGAGCTGTCTAAGGACACCAGGGACAAGATTGTACCTGCACAAGACTGGGATTAGCCAATCTACAACAGACAAGCAGCTTGGTGAGAAGAGATCAATTTGTGGTTGTTGTCTTAGAAAATGGAATAAATACAAGATCACTGAAAATCTCCCTCAAAATCTCACATCATTGGGTGCAAATGATCTTGAGAATGGTGAGGAAAAAGCCCAGAGCTACACAGGGGTAACTGGTCAATGACCTGACCAGTGAGAGCTGGGACCACAGTAACAAAGGTTACTATTAGTAACACACGTCGTCATGGATTAAGATCCTGCAGTGCTCGAAAGGACCCCCTGCTTAAGCCAGCACATGTCCAGACCCGTCTAAAGTTTGCCAGAGACCATGTGGATGATCCAGAGGAGGATTGGGAGAATGTCATGTGGTCAGATGAGACCAAAACGGACCTCTTTGGTATAAACGCCACTAGCCGTGTTTGGGGGGGAAGAATGCCGAGTTGCATCCCAAGAACACCATGCCCACTGTGAAGCATGTGGGTGGAAACATGCTTTCGGGCTGCTTTTCTGCAAAGGGGACTGAACGACTGATCCGTATTAAGGAAAGGATGAATGGGGCCATGTATAGAGAGATTTTGGGCAAGAACCTCCTTCCATCAGTGGGTCTTCCAGTATCTGACAATGATCCCAAACACACTGCAAGGGCAACGAAGGAGTGGCTACGTGAAAAGCATTTCAAGGTTCTGGAGTGGCCTAGCCAGTCTCTGGACCTCAATCCAATAGAGAATCTGTGGAGGGAGTTGAAAGTCTGTGTTGCCCAGTGGCAGCCCAAAAACATCACAGCTCTTGAGAAGATCTGTATGGAAGAATGGGCTAAAATACCAGCTGTAGCGTGTGCAAACCTGGTGAAGAACTACAGGAAACGTTTGACCTCCGTCATTGCCAACCAGGATTACATTACAAAGTATTGAGGTGGACTGTTGTTATTGATCAAATACTTACCGTTATACAAATAAATTCTTTGAAAATCATACAATGTGATTTCCTGGATTTTTTTTTTTACATTCTGCAACAACAAACCCCAACACTCCAAGTATTCTAAGCTACTTGCCCAGATGGGGCCTTTGGTCTCAATTGGTCTCAAAGGAAGGAAGCAAGGTACAAAAAAGAAAGAAAGAAAAAAACACTCTACATACAAAGTACAAACAAACATCCTGACAAGGGAGAGAAAATGGTCAAAAAACAAAAAACTCACAAAGAGGATCAGAAAGGAAACACAAAGGACTCAATTGGAGGATTATTTAAATCACTTTTTCAAATTTTACAAACTCTGGGCGACAAGCAACTTGGCAAACATGACTTGGAAGGACAAACTGACCCACGACAAAGGGAAACGCAGACAATACACACACACACACACACACACACACACACACACACACACACACACACACACACACACACACTCTCCCTATGATGGGCAACGTGGAGACAATCCATGTGGCGAGGACTAATCTGACAGGTGTGTACACAATATGGGAGTTAGGGTAAGGAACAAGGGGAAGAAAGTGAGTACAAAAGAAAACAGGAAGTGAAGATGAGACAAGGTGAAACTCTAAACATGAACATGACACAAAACTTGACTGTTTTCAGTTCATGACTGTCATTACATCTTTGAATCAAACATGTTTAACGCTGACGGTTTAACACTTGCAAAAGGATCAACTTGGCAACCACACTCAAAGCTATGTTTGTGAAGAAATTTCATTTTATTTTATGAAGGCCATTTTCACATGGGCAAAGATTGTGTTGGGTCACGACACAATGTTGAGGGTCATGGGTCTGACTCACCAAAGGAACTGACCCAGAAAGCAGAAAGCTGGGATTTCTACAGCCGTGAGGGTAATGCCCTACTTATTCTTTTCTGGATAGATTTGATGGCAGGAAGACACATGCTTGTCTCAGGGACATCTGAGATGACATTTGGTCCGAAATGTGCACGCAACAGGCTTTTATTTTATTCACTGTCAGTGTTATGGACTTAAAGCTGAATATGCAACGCTTTGAGGGAACTGGGTGTATTCGTACAAACCTAGGAAGGTTCCAGTGATTCCGAGAGCCAGGAAGCTGCTGACAACCAGCAACATGCCAACAACTATGAGGCCTGTTCCAATGTAGAAGACGTCTGTCCTGTCCATCATCTCCCACCTGGCCTGGGACTTCATTGCCACAGTCATACTGAAAAAAAAGGAAGTAAAACACCACCATCAAATAATGTTGAAATTGGACTATTAAAAGACAAAGTTCTGTCTTGTGCACGTGCTATTCATTTGGAAGACCGGAGTGGTGCACAGTAAGCAGCAAAATATCAAAATCAATCATTTTAACGTACTGTGATCCATTCCAGAGCAGCTAAAACGGGAGTGCTATGAGATCATGTCCAGCTCCTGGTCAGAAGTCTGTATGCTGAATTTTGAACAGTATGGCGCAGACTATCTATTTTTCTTTTTTTTTTTTTAATTTAAATATGTAAAAATACAGGTACTACCCAGAAAATTAGAATATCCCGAAAAGGTTGTTGTATTTCTGCAATTCAACTTAAAATGTGAATATGACATATTATATAAACAAATAATGTGCAAATCAATATATTTCAAGTTTTTATTACTTTGGATTTTGCTGATCAGGTCTTGCGGCTTAAAAAAAAAACTCAAATTCAAAAACTCAGAAAATTAGTTTGTGGGTTTGTGGTTTTAATAAGCTGAAAATCTTAATTACAACAAAGAACTGCTTGAGATGTCAATTTGTGTGTAATGGCTCAATAAAATCTGTTGGTTTCATCAAAATGCCATTTCTCTCATTGGCTGATAATATCAGCCAGTGGATTTAGAAGATCGGAAATGGTTAGATGGCCAAAAGACCTTCTGTGGGCACCACATTCGAACTGTCAATCAAAACTTTTCAGACAGTCAAATATTTTCCCTTACACGGAAGATGTTGATGTCCTGGAGAATAAAGACGAATTTCTCAGATCGAATGGATTTTTGCAATTTAGATCTGTGAACCGTCTACTTTTGGGGGAACAATTTCCTTCATCAAAGACAGACTATTCATGAAAAGTTATGTGTTTTTTTTTCACCTTTTTAAACATTCTAACGTTTTTTGAGCCTTCTTTCCTCTTCAGATCACATGATTTCAGGTTTGGGCAGTTGCACAACATAGTGGAAAAGGCCGATGTGTTTACATGTATTTGTCCGAGCATGAATACGTGTCCCTGAGTTGCTAAATGCAAAATTCTATGTTTTCAAATAAACTGAAGGTTTTTTTTTGTGCAATAGTGAAAACTGGGTTACAGGGTCTTTGCTGCAAGTATTATGGTGTTTTCTCTTTGTTATCCGACGCAAGGGGTGTAACGTTGTTCCAGGAAGTCAGACACAAAGGACAACCCCTGGGCTGTCTGGTAAATAAGGTGCACGGCACACTGCTGGGATTTGGATTGGAAAAGAGATGGGAAAGGGGCCATGAGGGATGGCGGTGCGAGTAGGGGGCCATTGGGTACGAGGGGCTGACCCTATGGACTCACTGTTATGAGTGATAATGAGTCGCACCTCTGGCATGAACCCTGTCACATCGGAAGATACGTGAAAACGTGTCTGCAGCCAAGTTAAAATCCTGCTTTGTTTGACGCCTGCAACTCTTGAGAAACGATACGACGTCTGCCGTCTGTCTCATTTCCTGTCTTTCTATGGAAGAAACTGAACTGAAAATGCATAGGTAGTGTTTGCTCAGTCACGAAGGTCAAGGACAGAAGGAAAAGACCTTTTCAATGGTTTGATTAAAAAATAGAAAAGGGTGAACTGGAGCAAAGACGGTTGAGTCACTAAAATCCCAAATGCAGCATTTTGCTTAGCAGACTGCTAACTGATTCTTCACTACTTTCATTTCATGCATTCTGTTGCAAATGGTCTTTCCAACAGAATGTAGGACGTTGCCAGTTTGTTCAAGTTATTCAGGTTTATTCAAAAATGTCAGCTTTAACATGCGGCTGATGTGGGATAAAAAAATGAATGCCCAGCGGCGGCGACCATCGACACAACCTCCCATTTTCCATTTTCCTCGTAGCCTGCAGTTGACCACTTTTACCAGGGAGGAAAACTTTCTATCTTGATAAAAGTGATGCAGCAGCAGAGGACCTCAGTTAAAAACTGTCACTGTCACAAACTAAAGCACAACAGCGAAAATACCACACGAGTCCTGATCTTCCTCTGCACAACAGCACAACACCTGTTTTATTGATACACGTGTTCCACCCGCGGACCATTCTTACTGATTGACTCCAATGTCACTTTCTTCGCAAAATTTTATCCTTTTTTTTTTTTTTACAGCTGTCACGCGTATTAAAATACTTCTTAAATACTACTTCTTTTTAAGATAATGCACTGTAAACGTTTCCTTGAGCAGCAGATTATTGATCAAATAATGAATTAAAGAAAGTGGAAACTTTCCCGAGTTTAAATATTTGCTTGAAAGTTTTTTTTGTTTGTTTTGTTTTTTGTTAGATGGTTTTAATTAAAATACACACGTGTGACAGCAGCCGACTCATAGTGCTTGCCAAAAACATATGACTAACTAAACGTGAATCAATTCTCTGCGGTGCCCTCACTGGCAGAGAACAGCACTTGGAGATGTGATGAGAGGCTAAAACTGAAAAACTGAACTGTATCAACATCTGACTAAAGTCTCTAATATGGAGTGCAAACATATTGCAGGCTACAGGGATAACAAGCTGGTGTGTCATGTTTGTCGCTACAGTGCTGGTCTAAAATCCTCCTTTGTTCGTTTCAGTCAGATAAATTTAGATGTTAGAAATTGTTTCATGAAAAACTTCACATTATGAACTGCAAACTAGTCAGCCTGGTCCTTTTGTGGAACTATTTGTGTTAACGTAGTAAAAATACATGATTAAAAACCAAATACATTAAAATGAAATAACAATATTTTACAGTATTTGGATTTTTTTTTTTTTATTATTCATTTAATGGAGCTGTTGTAAAAAATGCTGGCAATTATCTCACTCCAGATCATGTTGTTATACAGAATATCCCCATGGGTGCTAAGTGTGTCCAATTTGGCCAAAAAAATTAAGCTGAAAAGCTGCTCCTTAATTCTCTGTGGCACTTTGTCAACTGGATGTATTTTAGATATGAGCTCTGTGTATTCTTTCTTTCTTTCTCTTTCTTTTTCCTGAGCGACTTCCTTCCTCTCCCACCGTTCAGTTTTCTGAATATATAAATCCCACTTCTCGCCCATCATTACGCATCCTGTAAGTAGAAAGATTGCTGATTAAAGATAATTAACTGCGGAACCCAGTCGAGGCCCATGAGATTTCCCTCTGCATAATCAGTGGAGAACATTATCGCTGTGGCCACACACACGTCAGGCACGTTAGTCTGTGAGGGGATCTCAATAGCATTGGGCATCTATTAGTTGGGATTTGACCAAGTTATGGTGTTTTCCCTCAATAAACATTTTGTTTATACCAGTAGCTGTAAGACACACACAAACAAAGAAACAAAAGGTTTTTCTTTTTTTTCTGAGAAGTTTATTCTCAAATTAGTGCCAGTATGAAATGTCATTATTAAACTACTGCATGACATAAACCACAGAAGTTAATCTTGGTGTGTCAGCTATTGACTCACTAGAACTGGAGCTGTTGGGACGTCAACAAGGAGCTGTACAAGTCACACAATTATCAGTGAGTGTTCATTTCAAGTAATGTTTGTGCACTGGACTTAAGTGATAAATGAATAATACAGTAAAAAGACACATCTTGAAACTATCATCAGACTAGAAAAGGGTGTTTGGATGTTGTATTGGAATGCGTGTGTGTAGATGTCTTCAGAATGGAGACTTAAAAAGTGACTTCTGCTTACAGGGCCCATTAAATGCAACATTAGATTGCCACATCGGCCACATATTTTTGAACTATAATATCCATCTCTTATCTGGCAATGAGCTTCCAAGAAATGAGACATTTTATCCTTTGCTTTGTTTGTTTCATCCTACTTTCACAAACTGTGTAGTTAAAAAACAGATTGTTCCAAAAATTTGCAATTTCTGGCGTCATACAAGGCAATTACTACTTCTACCCATGCATACATTCAATCCTTCAATAGCAGGAAAGCCACCCAGCACATAAATATAATAACTACCCAACTTGAAAATCTGGATATAGGAATAGGAAACAAGTTATGTCACTCACTTCTTACCATTTCTTGCGCATCCCAGTGAATGGAGGCTTATAAAATGTCCAAAATACAGTTTTTGTGACGTACAACTGCTTATCGTGAAACAATTTCTTCTGAAGCAAAAGAGAAAACTGGCCCGACTATTTATCGCTTCCACACAGCTAGTTGCGAAAGCATGTTGCTGAGCAACTGGCACCGCAGACATCCTTTGAGAGAAGGGAAAGGAAAGAGAGAGAAAAAAACAAAACAACCTCTCTCCCTTGGCATATTGTAAATATGTGGTTTTGAGAATGGTGCTTTGTCACTGCTGGGTGCCAAGTGGGCGGTGTGGGATGTGCACATCCTCTGGGCACTATGATGGGAGGCGTGGGGCGACACTGGCGCATTGCAGAATGCTCAGCGTGGACGAGGATGGCCGGACTGAATAAAAAAAGGACAGAAAGGTTGCCGACAGAAATGGAAGAATACTGGGAAGAAGCTGACGACCGAAGAGGAAACGGAAGGGGGGGGAAGAAAACTGGACTCACTGAGTGAAACGCTACCGAAGAAGAAGGCAAAGGTTTTAGCAGGAGGCCGTGGACAAAGTGCCACATACACTGTTTTCAGGTGGCACATAGATTTATGGATAATTAATTGCACAAAGCTCTTCCTCCACTATAGTGCAGCATGAGAAATGAATACATGGGAACTTGATGTGCAAACCATGATGCCATGTATGCAATCATATCAATGCATTAGTGTTCCACAATGACTGGTAGCCTTCACTTTTGACGATAGAAAGACATTTATTTATGCTCTTATTTCATCAACCAAATCATTTTTCCATTAGAATCTACGTAAAATAAATGTAATACCTTACTTTTTGTATAAGACCGATGTAAGAGTAATTATTATTCTGTAATGTTATGACATAAAACCTATACCAACAAATATGTTTCTTTTTTGTATTTTATTTATACTTATTAAATGGACAACTTTCTCACTGTTAAAGAGCATTAACATTCACATTAAGAGTTGGTCCACTTGTGAGCATGTGGCCACATTCTGCTATCATTTTCCTGCAATAGCCCAGAATGTGGATCTGCACATGCCTTTATGCTTTCAGCCTGGCATCACAACTGATATTAGAAAGAAGTGAGATCAGTTGTGACCTGCTTGCTGTGAGGCGACGGCGCCCTGCAGCGCACCGCAGAGATTGGCCGGAAACCACACAGTCACCCCAAAAAACACCTAGTGAGACGGTGGTTTGGTGCGTCAGAGCCTGAAGATGTGAGGGAGCGTTTCACCTGTGGCTGCGGTACGCGTTGAGGAGGATGATGACAAAGCTGAGGCAGTAGCAAGCCATGTGGGGGCTGCCAAAAAGCCTGGAGAGTCTTCGAGTGCGGTGCTCCCACCTTGCAACCTGATGAGGGTCGAAGAGGCAAAAAGGTCAGTCAGTCAGTCAGTCGGTCGACTTTTATACCTGTTTGCTGCAGCAGGTGGCCTGCTGGAGCCTATCCACCTGTCATGGGGCAAAGGCAGGGTTACAACATGAACAGGTCGCCGGTTAATCGCAGGGCCACACAATGACCAATCTCTCTCGCGCACACACACACACACACACACACACACACACACCTGGACAATTTAGAGTTTCCGATTCACCTCACATGCATGTTTTTGGAATGTGGGAGGAAGCTGGAGAACCCGGAGAGAACCCTCGCAGAAACAGAGGGAACATGCAAACTCCACACAGAAAGGGCCTCATGTCCGGAATCGAACCCCAAGACCTTGATCTGAGGTGATGGTGCTAACCACTGCAACACCGTGTCCCCCAAGACAAAAGAAGGTGTGTAAGATTTTCAGATGTCCATGACGATGCCGTCTGGAGCAGCTGCTAAACATCCTTCAAATTCTTTTAGACTGTAAAAAATGTCTAAAGACAATTGGAGAACTTCTAACTAAACTTAAGCAATTAGGACAGTCGGAGAGTATTGAATGTTTAAAAAAAAAAAAAAAAAAAAAAAAAACTTAACAATGAGCTCCAATGAGCCACTAAATCACATGCTATTGGTCAGTATTTCACACTTAAAAGCGTTCAGACCTCGTACACAATCTCAAATTAGAGCTGCAACAATCCTGAGGCACATTTTCCTCTTGTGATATATTCAGCCTCACCTTCTTTACCTTCACTAATTATGTTCCGTTTGTGACCGACTCACACGTTTTCAAAGTACACGCGCTGTTTGCAAGATTAGCTGTAGGAGCCGTGAGTGCCGAATGTTTATTTGTGAGTGCACTTCTTTGACACCTGGGTAGGGGGCGTGTGTGTGTGCGTGTGTGTGTGTGTCACTCTGGGGTGTAGCCACGACGCTATTTAATGGCATTCACCTGTGGGCCTCGAAGGTGTTGGTGGGGTGGGGTGAGTGTCGGAGGCGACATTTTCTGTTGACCGCTTTGCCTGAATTAAGATCGCTTTGTGTTTCCTGTGTTTGTTTGTTTATTGGAGCTCGTAGTGATAAGAACAAAGTAGATACAAATAACCTCGAAGCAAGATTGGATGTAATTTTGCATGCGCGTCAACAATCTAATCCTTTGTTTAGACCACCGCGACTTCTTTATTTTTTCGATCACCAGTTAGCCGCAAAAATATTAGCTTTGTTGAGAAATTGCTTTTCGTGGGCAGGGGAAACACAACTCGACAAAATGGGACAATAATATAACAAGATAATGTGTGCCGTGCTTTGGGAACAGTCTATTTGCGTATTCCTTGCCAAACCAAGGGACAGTGGTTGCTACAAACAAGACCGACCAGACCAGTTTTGACATATGAACCAGTTTGATTTTGTTGGGGGTGAAAAAGAAGGACTGTCCTATTGTGATGTCGCTGAGGACTCAGATATCTCACTGAGATCTCTCCCGGGTGAGTGACAAGTAGCCCAGCAAGATGTTCAGACCACTCCCACCAGGGGCTTATTTCTATGATGCTCTACACTGACCGCACTGGATCAAATATTACTCATATATGCATCTACGTTTAACTGATGAAGCAACTTTTCACTTATAATCAACTTTAAAGATATTGTAAGGCATTTTTACACTGTGTTCATTCAGCTGCTGTGATTCACAAACTGGGTAAAAACAACTTCACAAAAACAACATTCACCTGCACCTTATTTTCCTCAAAGGATTTCTCTGAGAATTCCGTCAGCCACACTTTACGCATTTGCCTATTTTGCCTACATCTTCTCAAATGTTAGCGTTGACTAAGACTAGAGTCTGATTATTGGACACCTTTGCAAAGCCTGCCTTCCCATTACATCATTAGTTTATAGAGGAAATCAACTTCAAAATATTAAACTACAATCCAACAGTAAATTACAGGAGGCTCGGTTCAGCACGGCAACACAAACAACCTTGAACACATTGGGCTCATAATGCAAGCCACAAAGTTTAAGAGTGCTAAACATGTGCAGGGCATTCATTTAAACACATACAAGACTCAAGTTGAGTAGAAAAGACTTGTGTGTCCGCCCTGCTTCCATCAATTCACATGTCCCACGCGAGGTTGAGTTTGAATTCAACAACACGCTGTGGTACTGTTGGTGCAAATTGCCACGTCCCCTCACCACCAACTCAGAAGGCCACTTGGGCCAGGGCCAGCTATTCACTGCAAATTTAGAAGTAGGAATGGAACTGTGGGCCCCCAAAAGAATGGATGAAATGTTTCTTGGCCCTCGGAAGAATGCAAGAATACGCTGCAAAACACTTGTGTACTCTGCAGATGCACTCCTTTTGCTATTATCAATCCAGAATCAAGCTGTGGGTGTAACAGAAGGCTGGGCTGAAGAGGGTGTATACAGAGGTGTCGGCTTGGCAGAGATTGCGATTCTCAGAAGAAAAAAAACAAAACAACCCAGGACATCTAATCCAGGCTGAGGTGACAGCCAAGTGTCTCCATCAGCTCACTTGGAACTGAGATGCATTGATGGGATTGATTTTTGGGACACATGGAGGACATGAGACATGCTACGGGAAGAGGAAGGGGAAAATATTGCATCAAAACAGCACATTGCTCATCCTCAGCCAATAAAGCCCCTGATCAACAAGCAAGGAATACAAAATTGGAAGGATGAAAATAGCAACAAGTGACAATTTCAAAAACTAATTTCCCAATTTCTGTCCTCACAACAGTTGTAAAGTGCAGCCAGTAGGAAAACAACTCATCAAGGCTGTCTTGTTTGTGAAAGAGTAACATGTGGTTGCAGTTTTCATAAAAGATTGGACGAGATTATGTAACACAGCCAGAAGGGGAGGAATCATTTAAAGGAATGATTACATAAATTGCATGAGGGATGGGTTGCCGCCTATAGCGACAGCAATTTGTACATTTTCTCAAGGTCCCGTGAAGGTTTCCCATTTGAAGGTTTAATTTTTTCATCCTGTACCCCAGGGGGCGCAGCCTGCCACTATGAATTGTGTATCCATGAAAAATCTACAGATGTGCAGTGAAGAGAGTTTAACTTGCCAAGATGCTCAGTTTTTAGCTTGGTGATATGTGTTTGTATGGACGAACCAACACCTTGGTGGCTGAGAGAGTGAGATAATAGTGCCCTTTGTGACATCACAAGGGGTACATTTCTAAAACTGCGTAGTAGAAATGGGAGTAGTGAAGCAATTAAAAAATGAACTAAACAATTGTTGTATTAAGTTGAAGAACAAGTATGAAACAATCCCCTGGTCTTTACTTCAGTACTGCTTGACCTTCGAAATACTATTGATCCTAACCTGTGGATGCAGTACTTCATACTGTGCAAACAGACATTATATTTATGTTTAACACATGTCTTGAATTGTTAATCACTAGCAGGCAATATGATGTAATGTATTGGTGACAAAAAAAAAATGGATGCGTTCAAACATTATTTCCCATAAATTTATGTAACAAGTATTACTTAACCTTGCAAATTGTCACTTACTCAGTCGATAAGAGCACTGTAGTGTTTTTTTTTTTTTTTTTGCACTTTACATTTTATGTAATGTAAAGCACAAGTTCAAGTTCACAAGTTTTTAATTGGTGAGTGTTTATAAAGAGTTAGAGGTTTGTTGAGTAACTTGAATTTACGGACACACACACACACACACACAGCCAGGTGTATTAATGCAGGGATGTGAGCCATGATGGCGTAATGAGGGGAATAATAACAAGAACATACGGCAATCACATTCAAAACTGTGACACTGATTAAGTCCTCCTCAATTCAAGTCGTCATTATGACTGAATACATGAATATTTTGGGATTATTGGAACATTTTGTCAGGTACATTGCAGAAAACACTGGTCGCACAGCCTCTATCAACCAACAAACCGATAAATATAAGTGCAAAGCATGACACGACCCGTGTATTGTCAGCACGGTCTCTCTATGATGGTGCCAGTTATTTTGTACGGACAAAGCCTAAACAGATTTAGGTTGAATTCCTGTAACACTATTTCCACTGAGACAGCCAACATGTATTCTGAAAAGCAAGAAATAGGCAACGGAGCGATGGCATCTTGACCCCCCCTACTGCTTGGTTTGACAGTTTGACAGTAGACGTATTTGCATATGACAGGCAGCAAGGCCGTCAGGTTGCAATCTGTGTCGCACAGCTCAGTGTCCTTCTCTTTCAGAGAGCGAAAAGGAATCTGTCAATATGACGACTGATGCCAATGGATTTGGTGCGCATGCAACTGCAGCCAAGGCTCATCGTGTTTGTGAGTGGAGTTTGTCGAGATGGTTAAGTGGCAGTTCAAATTTAAAGACTCAACAAGCCAACTTTTTTTTGTTGTTGTTGCAAGATTCGAATGGCCAAGGACCAACTGCAGTGTAGTTGAGGGCTCCACACCAAAAACACAAATAACATTTTTTTTTATTATTATTATTTTTTTTTTTATCATAGCATGCTTCACAAATGCTGTGAGCCAAAAACTGCAGTTCGTGAAAAGACGGGGCTTTTTATTCATTTTTTAGAACAAATCATGTCCTTTCTTTAAGCATTTCATTTGTTTGAAGTCAATATATGAGAATTTAAACGTGTGAATGACTGTAAAAACATGTATTTATTGGCTACAATGACTTAGTTAAAACAGACAAAAACCCTGAAAGTATATTTTATTTCATTTATTGATGTGGATTTTCCATTCTGCTTCGGAGTTCAGTTAATTTGCATGAAGTTAGTTGGTTAATTAATGAAAAGTTTTCTGTCAAATAAAATCCCACTGAAAGAAAACGCATCGCTATTGTGCGATTACTGCACAAGACTACATTTCAATACAAGTTTCTACACCAGATGACACTTTTCATCCTGCAAACTGCCCACAAGCTGCATGGAAAATAAGAATCATCAGGAACACTGTCGTATGCTGTGTAATCATTACGCCACTGAATTCTACAGACTGTGTCTTTAAAGCCTAGAGACTGGATCAGCATCAGCGCTGTCGGATGTCATGAACCACACACCCCACAAATATCAGCAACAAGTTTGGAACATTGGGCCTTAAGAGCGTCTCCAGGTGTCCTCAGTGACCTCACATCCAGATAAAGTCCTTTCAAACCTGTCGGCCCCGCTGCCTGCCAGCCTGCCCGTTTGTTTGTTAAAGTCTTTTTTCTTTGTTCAGTCAAACTCCACCGTTGCTGCTCCGCCTCCAGGTCCCTGCTGAGACGCGGTGACTGTGCCGCAATCAGCGGCAAACAAAAAGCCGGGACCAAACTTTTGTTTCCCTTTTAATGGAGAAAACTTTCTGCCGACTGCCGCTGAGATCTCGGCCTTGTGATGCGGCGCCGTCTCCTCGCCGCCTGTTGACTAACCAGACCCCCGTCTGAGCTGCAGCGAGACCAGCAGATGCCGTGGCTCGCTGTGTGGACAGCTTTGTTCCAGTCAATGTAGGTCAGCTCACAGCACAGACA
The DNA here is from genome assembly GCF_046127955.1 of Nelusetta ayraudi. Taxonomy (NCBI): domain Eukaryota; kingdom Metazoa; phylum Chordata; class Actinopteri; order Tetraodontiformes; family Monacanthidae; genus Nelusetta; species Nelusetta ayraudi. The sequence goes on from NW_027466092.1 coordinate 5,340,993, forward strand.
TGATGACTGAGATCGGCTCCATATGCAAAGCAGTGGATCTGATGAATTTCAATGTTGTTTTCTCGACTGGCGTGTTGATTATGCGTGCTACTGGCGCCGGCTTTGCACAACACCAAGAGGTGGGAGTTCTGGTCATGAGAGCACGAATGGAAAAAATATTTAAATACTGGAAATGCAGGTTTGAAGCAATCTGTTGGATCTTCTGAGTGCAGCCTGATGAGAGTCCTGCTGACCAGGAGTTAACCGAGGGGTAGGCAAACCTTTTGACTGGCGGGCCACAACGGGTTGTAAAATATGACAGAGGAGCCGGAGCAGAAGCAGATGTATGGAGTGTTTTGGGGACCCATCTCATAGGAGAACAAAATCTATCATGGGATATGTAGAAAACGTGTTTTAATGTCAATTGAAAACGAACAAAAGCAAAGTTACGACAAAATATGTGTTTTTGAAGCCCCACGGTGCTCAGCTCTTTATTGAGATGACTCTTAAAACACAGAAAAAAATGGATGAAAGACAGCTGTTTTATCACTTACTGACTATTAATATAATTCCTTCAAGTTTTGGTGGGCCGGATTAGAAAGCTTAACGGGCTGCATATGGCCCCCGGGCCGTAGTTTGCCCACGCCTGAGTTAACCTCACGGCTGCCAAGTGGACATTTGGCACCGGTCTGGTGGACGAGCAGCACGCTGGCGTTCATCAGCACACGAGACGGGGACAGTCATGATTAACCACCGTCGCTCATCTGATTTCACTGATCATGTTGTTTTCAGAGGTTTTCCATGGGGAAGCTCATGTTTCACTAAGAGCAGGAGGAGGACCAGCGTCAGCGTCACGGTTGAACTGTAACTGTGGAAAACTCCTTAATTTTGTCAAATAACACAGCAAATTGCTCTCTGAAATGAGATTTTTCTTGCAGTTGGCAATAGTGCCCTTCAGCACGTGATTCTGTGTGTTGTAAAATCAATCTTCCTCGGTTATTAAAAATGAAAAACCCATATTACTCCTTAAATCAGAATTCACACTTTTCATGTAAATAATAAAGAGACAAAAAAATAAACAAATATAATAGAAAAAATGCAACCGCACCCCCTGCTCTTTCACCGTTTAAATGAAAGGATTTTACTTCTGTCTGTCAGTTTGGGAGAAAGGAAGATTCGACCCCTACGCGAATGAAATTCCATTCGGATTGTGGCTTTGCATTCTGAATGCGATGTTTACATGGAGCATTTTTATACGGTTTGGACATATTAAACCAATTCTATTTGGAATATTTGGCTTCCATCTACTGTGATACTTGGAAGAGTAGCACACAACACAGTATTTAGCCTCTTACAGCAGGGAGGGAGGTTCAAGTGCAAAAAATAATTGCAAAACATAATGCACTCCATCTTTGTCTCAATGTCAAGAGTGCTCAGGAATCATTTTATTTTTCCCCTGGATGTTTTTTGTATTTTTTATTTTTCTGCCCTGGTTTTCAAAACATACAAAATCCGATATAGTCCCACTGATATATTGTTTCTCTATTCTTGTCTAATCCCACTAGTTTATGTTCATTTTTGGTCAGTGTCATTCCTCTCATCTACAATTTATGAATTTATAATGAAACAGGGATCTCTTCAATATTATCCTGCTCTCATTTTCCTTCTAATCCTGCTTGTTGACCATTCATGCTTTTCCTGTGGCTCTACCAGCACTCTACAGGTGGCAGAAATCAGCACTGAAGGAGGAAGTACATCATGGGAGTCTTGACACACACACACACACACACACACACACACACACACACACACACACACGCGCACACACGCACACACACGCACACACACACACACACACACACACACACACACACACACACACACACACACACACGCAGAACAACAGAGTAGCACTTTCCCATTAGTAGCATCGGTAGTGTGTTGTGTTGCTCTCCAGCTCCTTGTGTACTTTGTGAGACTGGCTGCACCATCATGTGAACTTTAGCTACCAACACTGTATCAGATATGTAATGACAAAGCAGCAGCCAAAATTGGAATTTACAGGAAAACAAAACAATACCGAAGAAATACCAAAAAGAAAAAAAGGGGACTATTGTCACTTTCAAACTAGGGCCAAGCTCAATTAGTTTAATAACAGGAAACTTTTTATACAGACAGTGACAACCACAGTGACAACTCAAAAATAATTGTCAACCATATTTGCAGCTCTAATCAAGAGACTGGCTAGCTTCTGTAAAAGCATTTATGACTTAGAAACAAATGAAACGTGCTCTCTGTTAATAGACAGAAGCCATTTATAGATATGTTTGTGGCGGAAGGCTAGATGGATGCAGCTAAATGACCTAAAAATAAATGCCAGACTGACAAAACAGAGATTCTGCATATAAGTAATGCTCGTTTGTCAGGTACTTTGAGGCTGACATGTGTCATTCAAAAATTGACACAGCCAATCAATAAGTAAATAGATTAGATTTGTCATGAAAAACAAACGTTCCAAACACCGGAAACAAAAAATCATTAAAACAGTAAACGTTAATGATTATAAAAAAAAACTCACATCACTTACTTTTAATAAAGATGCATTATGAAGATGTGTTGATTTTTTTTTTTTTTTTTTTATTTTTTATTTTCTGATCAACGTACTAACGTTAAATAAAGCAATGTGGGTTATGTAACATGACAACTTCCCAATAGACCATCTGAACTTCAGCTCGATTTGTGGGCTGCTGTGAGGCTGAGTAGCTACATGCTGAAACGATCAATGTCTCACAGATACTGTAATGGCTAATGCTATGTTTGCAACATTCGTTTTGACAAACACACTAAAGTTCAAATATACTGAGGCATCTGGTGGCCAGACAAAATAAAAAATCTACTCCTTATTTGATTTTTTGTTGCTAAGAACATGACCATTAAAATTGGACAGTGGGTCCCTACGGGCCTTCATCTGAAGGCCAGTTTCAGATGAAGGCCAGTTTCAGCGGAAATGTTCATTTCTGGCAGATTTTTCCGATGAGGAAGAGCAAGCTGATCCTTTACCTCGCAAAGCCTCCGTGTCAGCTTGACATCGCTCCGGCCCCTGACCAAACCACTTAATGAGGTTTCTACTTCGATCACGATTCTGGCTTCCTCAGATCATGAAAACAAGATAAGTGAATTTAAAACGATCTTTGTGCTGCACGCCAAATTGTGTCTTGCTTCATCCTCATCATCATCATTATTTGAGTACTAAATTAGAACTCTTTATTTAAGTTATATTTCAGGTTTAATTCCAATGTATTTTAATGGTTCACTGAATGCAAACCAGTGTTAGTAATAATCAGGATTTCCATTTTAAAATGAAACAATGATTATGATGACTTTTGCCATCATCATTACGCCCCCTACTCCAGACATACGCTAACTTAATTGATGGAGGCTCTTGTTTGGCTCTGAAATTGGTGTCCTCAAGAGGATGGGACTGATGTCAAATCAATGACTGGTGCCGGGATTATCTTCAATGAGACAAAGATAAAACTGCGGTCACTGTTTTTCGTGCCACTGCAGAACGACTAAACGTTAGCACCCAACTTCAATCAGTGATGCTAAAAACCACAGACCAAGCCAGAAATCTCGGTGTTGTCATGGACTCAGACCTGAATCTGAACAACCCACGTGAAGACCATAACAAAGTCAGCCTACTATCATCAAAAACATATCAAGGATAAAAGGACTCATGTCTCAGCAGGACTTGGGAAAAATGTGTCCATGCATTAATCTTTAGTTGGCTTGACTATTGTAACAATGTCTTTACAGATCTCACTAAAAAGTCCATTAGACAGCTGCAGCTGATTCCAAACGATATCACTCAAGTCCTCACTAACACCAAGAAAGTGAACCATAACACTCCAGTCCTCAGATCTCTGCACTGGCTTCCAGTTTCTCACAGAATAGATTTCAAAATACTGCTGATGGTTTACAAAGCATTAAATGGCCTGGGGCCGAAATACATCTCTGACCTCCTACTCAACTATGAGCTGTCCAGACCTCTCGGGTCTTCTATCTGTACCTAGAGTCAGAGGTTAACAAGGCAAGGCAGCATTTAGTTTCTATGCACCCACTATCTGGAACAAACTCCCAGAAACCTGCAGGTCTGCCAGAACCCTCAGTGCCTTTAAATCAACATTGAAGACTTTCATTTGCTGGCGTGTGTTTCATTTACTGCACTGTAACATTATTCTATTATTTTGTATCTTTTTACTGTTTTAGTTCTTGTTTTAGTTTTTCTGTCTCCCTTAGTGTTTTACTTACTGTTTTATACCTGCTTCAATTCTTTTTCGTGTTTGTTTTTAATAATGTTCATTTTTTTATGTTCTTGTTTGCCAATATGTGGAGCACTTTGAGTTGCCTTGTTGCGGAAATGTGCTATACGAATAAACTTGCCTTGCCTTGCTTTGATGTTGGGTTTTGCCATTATGAGAACAGAAGAGAAGTGAAAGTGAATCCCATTCAGATTTTCCGTTCGTATTTAATCATTTAAATTGGCTCCATATCCTGGCGTATGCAGCTGAGTAATTTTGATGAGGATATGAATGCAAGCCTGATTACAGGATGATGTAACAAGCCCCAGCGTTTGGGGCCAGCAGTCGCTGCTGCCAAGGATTTTAAAACAGAACACAGTCTCTTCAACATTTAAATGAGCAGGTTCGTCGCACAATGTACCTCTGCTTTATCATGCCTTGTGCCTTAAGAGCTATTATGATATCAGTGACGTGATGTCTGGAAAGGCAGGGGAGGCAGAGGTGACAGGCACCTGTCATAGTGGAAAAAATAAAATGTACAATGAACAAATAAAATAAATGATTACCGTCACCAAACGGTTTGAACTAATTTTTGATTTACATTAACCAATTTGGACAGTTTTTTAATTATTAAAAAAAAAAATGCTGAATTTTTCACCAATAGCATTCTGGTCCCAGTAAAATACTAACAATACCACAGTAAATGAAAAAAAAAAAAAACAACAACAAAACAATCTGCAGTAAATCTGTTTACAGGCAGATGCTTTTATGTAAGCAGCTGATTATCCAGGGAGATAGCCAACCGTAAGTAATCGTTGAGTGAAAGTGCCTCAACAACTAAAGGGGAAGTGGAAATATGATTCGTGGCAAGTTATCACAAGGCTTTTATGGAGGCGAACAGGCCAAGAATGACAAAACAGCACGTGAAGATACCCTCCATATGCCCATGTCTCCAGTCATCCCATACTTTACTTTAATTTATGTATATGTATATGTATTATTTATGTATGCATTGTGCCCAAGCGCAGATGTTTATGGCCATGACAGGGGTCGGGAGATTTGTGACTGAAAATGGGAAAATGAAAAATAACTACTTTCATCAGTCCCCTGCAGTCACTGAGAGCATCAGAACAGACTGACGGGGCAGACAGTACATGGTCAGGCACCTCAACAAGGGAATAAGGAGATGGAGAAGGGGCTGTGCTCTCTGAGAAACACAGGACAACTGGTACTCAAATTATTTGGACCGTGGGAGTTCTTTAGCACCGCTAGTAATCTGCAACCTGCAGCATGAGGACCTGCAGTCTTACTGAAAGCTTCGCTGCATTTGAATTCATTATGGGGAAAGATTCATGGGAAAGACAAGGTAGTCAAGAAAGCTATAAAAAACACACACAAATCAGCATAAATCAATATCAAATCCAACTCCAACTCCAGAAGGGGCCCATACCCAGAGATCGAACCTGCAACCTTCTTGCTGTGAGCTAACAGTGCCAACAACTGCACCACCATGCGGCCCTCACCAGTATATCACCATAATTTATAAAAAAGCGAGGTCAGCTGACATTTGACATTTTGACTTTTATAGAATATTTCCATTTTAAGACCCACCACATGCAGGGCCCCTGCGTTGGTGTCGTGTTTAGATTACTGATGTATCCTGCAGCTATGACAACTGGATTTCTCTCTGTGTCTATTTTCAGTATGCAATCTTGACAGAAAGACGCAATATTCTTTATACAACCCTGCAATTTGTCATGCCTCAGTCTGTTGACTCACTGACCCAGAACAACCTCCAGAAGAGGCCCAACCTGTTGAAAGAAAGGGTAACCTGGCGGACAAGATTACGCTTTTCGTAGCTTCAGGTTAAAGGTCCAGTGCATAACTCTTTCAATTCAATTTTAATTCATTCTTTGGCTTGATTCATGATTTTTATGTCCGTAAAAGCTTGTATAATCGCAGTACAATAAAAGTAATTTTGTTCTCATTCATATAAATAGAGCAAGGGTCTCGCTCCCAGGCAGCTGACGTCTTGTAATTAGGGTGAGAGCTTGAGTCTTAAAATTAACCAACGAAAGAAGAAGGTCGACGAGGTGCACAGGCCACCGTAGCTTACTGGCAAGCTTAGGAGGAGAAAGGAGGGCGACAGGGCGAGTGAAAGACGCAGGAATCTCATTTTGTAACCACTTCTTGATGTCGCTGTTTTGTTCAAAATCTCAAAATATTACAAATATCAACATTCAGTAATCAGTCTGGTACATGCTAATATTTTCAAGCGAATATCAGGGAAATGTGATTGGCTAAAACTGTAAAACTGCATTAAAAATAGACACAATGTTAACAGAAACTATCCAATTTCTTTTCTTGTCACATATCATGTGGAATTTTTACATCGCTTTCCATGTTTGTCAGATGATTCCAATCAAGGAGCAGATACATAAAATAAAAATTACAGGCAAATCCACCAGAAAATTAAACACTTGATAAAGGTAGACACCAGGCCATTCACCCATCCTGTTTTGAAGGACAGACTAGTCAAATTAAGCAATATCACAAGTGAGTACACCTCAACATCACTGTACTTAATATTACCATGGGGGTGATAGTGACGTCTGACACATTGGCGCCAAAAATAATGAGATAATGACGATGTTTATTCATGATTGCCTCAGCTAAAACACAATGCTCCAAAAATGGAGCTGCCTGGTTGTTGCATCACAAAGGCAGCATTTCTCTTTCTTTCTTTTTTAACAGTGTCCTCACGGTGCAGCTGCGGCAGTTGCAACTATAATTATTCACAAAACTAATTCTCCTTTTTCTGCTTCTTTTTTCAGCATATAATCTGTTTTGTCTAGCCTGTGTCTATCTGTGGTGTTTGAGTATTGGACTCCAATACAAACATCAGAGCTACACAAATCACTGTCACATACTTGTTAACTATGTGAGGAACTGCCTACCCAGAGCAGTTGGGTCAGGTCTGGATGTAGAGCTGGTGAGATTTGGTAGTAAGAGGTTAATCATAGAGTTGTGATGCACTCCAAAGTCTCATTGCTGTTTTCCTGAATATTTGCACTCTAATCTCCTAACAGCTGCAATAAAACTGTCAATAAAACAATCAAACATGATCACCAATATCACTACAGAGGTGCAATTAGCATCAGCAAGATTCAGCTGGATGAGGATCGTAATAGGAGCGCTACACCACGCTGGCCTGTGGATCAAGCCTCCCTGTAGTTGGAGCAACTGCAGGCACTCAGCTCTTGTGTAAAAATGAGTCATTGCCTGTTGGCCACCTACACACACACACTTGCTAGCAGGTGCTGCAGAGGTTATTTGAGTTCCTGGAGACTTTAACAGTCCTCAGAAAGACCAGCGGGAAGTGGGTTTTTTTTTTCTATGATCAACTCTGTCAGGACCTGAGTGTGGTACGCTAACTGAGGTGGGCACCTTAAGCTCTGGTTTCCAGTCCGAGCGGAATCTCATGTCAAAATGTCAATAAGGGCTGGGGGTTCTGTTTTTGTGCAATCATATCTATTTTTGTCACTTGAACATTACCATTGTGTTCATCTCACCTTTTCAAACAGTCCCCTAATCCCGCAGGTCCTGCAAATGCAATTAGGAATGGATGTTTTAGAGTGCTTTCTTTCACCCTTTCAGCAATCAAAGCAAACTCAGACCTATGCCTCAGTATTATTTCTTGTGCACACTCCAACAGGACTCAGACCACTCTGAAGGGAAACAAAGGTGGTCCGAGTCTGATTTCATTTCGCTAAAGATCCGTGTTGTAGTTTGCTTTAATTGTGCATCGTGAACACAACACGCTCCACGTACGTGTCGTCTTTTTCCATTGTATTTTAGCCCTAATATGTTTCAGATAAACTGATAATGTGAACGCAAAAGAGTCAACTTTTCGGTCCACTGGACCAAGTTTGGTTCTTCTTAAGAGGACTACATGTGAAAACACTCTTAGGTGTTTTTCACAAATGTTTTAGACATCTCCTGCGAGGGAGGGTAAAAGGTCAGCAAGGTCAAATCTTACACTCTGGCTCTGAGTCAGTGTGTTAAATAGATGCAGAACCACCGATCAGATTTCTTTTATTATCTGCATTCCAGCTCCACGGTTCCAGCTTCCAGAATAAATAAATAAATAAACACTGTGACCGTTCAGACACGTTCAGTTGCTTTTCCCAGTTAATTTTTTGTTTAGCATTCCTGTGGCAATAAGGACCGAGATAAGTGCTTTTACTTAATAGAAAATAGAGCTTCCACAGTTTGTCTTCTCAAATGTTTTTTTTTCTGAGCCCACATGCTCTCTAACATTTGTCTGATTAATGTAAAAACGCTGAAGATCAGTGAGTCTTATTTTTCTCAAAAACGCCACAGCATAATACGTTGGCTGTTGGGTGAATCAAAATGATTCCCTCAGTCGTTAAACCTGATGCTGATCACAGAGGTTTTTCCTGCAAAACACTGTTCCCAGAATTAACACAATATAACTGTGAATCCTGTGACTGTGAATTTAAAGCAGTTCTTTTTACAGCGTATTACCGGAATGACGAGAGAAACGGAAAATGGAGTCATTTCCCTGTACGAGCAAGCACCACAGCTACCCTACCTTATCAATCTCATTTAAACAGCTCCATGACCATACATTCAAAGTGGAGTCGATCAGCATCCATAATTTATGCATAAAGCTTCTGATCAAGATATTCATAACTTAAGATATTAATTCCTGTTTGAGAAAAAAAATCGACAGTCCCTGCACAAATTCCAGAGAAATCAGTGTGGTCAAAGAAAAAGCAGTTAAGCAAAAAGAGGAAGAGAAGATATTTCCTTATTATATTACAATTTGAACAGACAACAGTAATAGTACCAGAACTAATAGACTACCCAAATTGATGGGGAAGGTGCAGCTAGGGACAAAACGGGGAGTTGAAACAAGGCTGTAAACAATGCAGCAGTCCTGGCAGTTTTATGACAGTTTGAGACTTTTTCATTTTTTTAAAAAAAAAGGAGCAAATAATTGTGAAAAGCATTTTTCAAGATATTTACTGAACCAAGCCTAACAGATTATTCACATGCTGTTTCTGTTTTGGAATCGCAACCGCCGGCTAAATAAGCACTGGCTGACACAATAGCCACCTAGCATTGATGTTAGCTAACTCTTAGTATATTGGTATATTGAGCAGTTTACCTTTATGTTGTATGAGTTCTTAAGGCTATGTAGAGTAACGCCATTAAACGGCGCATGGCAGACATTCTTATGTCAAATTGCACGACTTATGCTTAATTGGACGGTTATGTAATGGCTCTCTCTGTACGTGGACTCACTGAAAAGTTGGCATGAGTCACGAAAGACGTCACTGTGGGAAAGAAAAAGAGTATAAATGATGGCCGCAAAGATGACTGCTGACTGAAGACTTAAACAGAAATACAAGTGAGGAGAATTTTAACCGCCTCAGGGAGCCTGACTGAAATTGCTAACCACAATAAAGATTTATTCATTTGTTAATTTATTTTAAACATTATAGGCAGAATTACCTCAGCGCAATTCCAATTCAATACAACGCAAACACAGGTCAAACTCATACAAAGCCTTGTATGCTGGCATCCCTTGCTGGGCAGTAATTGTGCGTAATGACACAAGATTGTTCGCTGACTTCACTCTAATGAACCAATTACATTCAAGTGCTCAAAAGCGCTATAGCACAAAATATGTTACCATAAATCAACAATGATTGGTCTGTTGTGAGCGACAGCAGTAGCAGGAAGTTTGCTTGCGATCATGCAACAAATACGAGACGGTATCTAACCGAGTGACGAAAGCAAACATCAACGCTGGAGAGATGTGATGAACAGGGTTAGTTAATGCTAGTTTTTGTAAATAAGGAAAATGATTGAAAAGTCTTATTTATACTTCTTTTTTTTATTTAAATGTGGTCCATCAATGCTGTCACTATACCTCACACCGCCATGCATCTTTTGCATTGGCATGAACCTTATGCCCTCTAAATCAATGAACTAACCCTTGAAATGAGCTTTTGGGAAACAAGGAAAGTTCACATCTGGAAAGAGGACGGGTCACCAACCGTAGTTCAACCATCGGTTTGAACAAGTACTGCACAATTAATCATTTCGCAAAGACTTTGGAAACATAGAAATAACGTTTAAAATGGACATAAAGGGAGGGGGGGGGGGTTCAAATTAATTCCAATGAAAAACAGAGAATTGGGTTGGGTTGTAAAGAAAAACTGCACCATCCACAGAGCTGTGATCACAGAATAATTGTAAGTGTCTTACCACATTCCAAAATAAAGGGTTGAAAAAGATGGTTATCGCAGCGATGCAGAAGCTTGGGTCATAAAAGTTGATGTGCTTGGTGAGTTCTTCCATTGGCCCCAAGTCAATCTGATAAAAGAAACAGCAGACAAAAAAAATCTATCACTCCAAATTGACATTCAACCTCACAGACGGAAAGGCCGAGACATTTCTGCCACACTGCAATTTGTTGTCCCATGGAGCCACAGAGAGACGCCACCATTCCGTTGGCAGACTTCTGAAGTCTAGCGTTTCACTTTCAGGTTTGTCCCACTTTATAGTGCAAAGGCTTCCTCAGTCTTCTGCCAGCTGAAACCACCTTGTGATCAATGATAGCAGGAAGCATATCAGTAAGAAGTTGTACAGAGGGGGGCGAAAACGTGACGTCTCCGGGAATGCCAAGAGTTTTTGGAATGAATAATACAACTATTTTAATTGCTGTCATAAAGTTTGGCCACATTCAGACAAATATTCTCTTTGTCAGGCACTGAGCTGCTCTGTCTGGTTTCCTAGTGAGTATATACTCCGATGCTGCAGATGAAGAGCAATAAAAGCTGTTTCTTCATGCCAATACACTCCATGAGATATGCTTCTTTATAGACGACTGTGTAATAGCGTCAGAGCCAGCCGACCCCAATTATTATAGAACTTGAGGGATTTCCATTAGTTTCGTTTATGTGTGTGTGTTTTTGTTGCTTCACTCTTTTCTGTCTGATTATGACTGGTCAAACTTAAAATTAAATGCTGACAGTAGAGAATATGAATAAAACTGAAATGTCATTGTGGAGCTCACCGACTCACTGTGCTGTGCTGACCCCTGTTAATACAGCAGTTAAAGACAATGTTTTTTGTTTTTTTTTTTACATATTTAAAACACAAGACAAAAACCGTCTGCAAGTAGCTAATTAAACCATACAAACATTACATGTGCTAATTAAACAAACAAACAAAAAGTTTAGAACAAAGAGAAAAAAATGTCTGCGCAAGGCAGAAAAATGTTTTGCTTATTCTACCCAATTTCAAAATATAAAGCTACAAAAATACAGTTGGACATACTGTTCAGTTGGTTTGTGCAGTGTAAGCTTGGCCTTATGTATTGTGGGATTGGCCAAAAATATCCAGTTATTATCGTTACGTAAGGAAATAGAGCATTTAATGACCATTTAATGCCGCGGAAAAATCGTTTTATGAAAATATTCCCAAATAATGAATTACATGGGACTTCCCATGCCCAAAGCCACTTTGTTGGACCTTCCATAAGTTTGGACCGGAACAAAAGAACATGTGGGTGATTCTCAGAAGGTGGACTCCAATACTAGGCTGGGGGTGCTGTTATTAACCTGGGTGAGGTATCAATACCCTTAATGTCTGTAGCTTAATGTCAATAACCAATTAATGGCTGATTTTCACAATTGCTGGTTTTAGCTAGCCTTTTCTAAGCAAAGCCAACGAAGAAGGATTGACTTCTTCAGGGCCTCACTGACAAGAGAAAAACAATTATTTTAACTACAACATGGTAAGCAATTAAAAACTCAATTTATTAGCTCTGATTTCAGGTCACGACCACCACACAAGTCTTGGTTTAAAAAAAAAAAATTGCATAGACTGCACACAGCTTATCATTTAGCACAAGCTGGGAGGTCAATGGTCAGGGACCCTTCCCCTGGATCAGGGGTGTACACACTTTTTCAACTTCCGAGCTACTTACAAAATGACCAAGTCAAAAAGATCCACCCCTAACCCCTGCCCTAGATAATGTGAAGCAAAGGTCATGGTGGTTAGTTACCAGTCCCAGACCAAGAAAAACAACTACATTTATTTAGGAAATACTGTTTTGTTTTTGTCTGAACACACCTGCCAGTTTATCTTTAATCCTGTTCTAGAACTTCTATAAATATGTCATACTATAGATTCTTTCCAGAAAGTCAACCTGTATTTAAAGCTTTAGCTGCAAAATAACATCGTCTTTTCAGCAATACTTTTCTCATGGAAAACAGGACAGTGTTTGCTCTTTGAATCGCAAACGTTGGCCCACCCCAGATTTAAATAGCTTTGTCAAAGAGTCGCACTTCAAACATTTTCTTTCTTTAATGGTGTGTGGAAAACTTACTGCGACGTAACGGCTACTCTGGCGTTGTCGATGCTTGCAACGTGTGGCACTATGCTCTTATTCTGAAAGCGCATTTATAACCGGATGTTTCTGTTGTGGAGGAGCTCTGCAGTCCGCACCGACACTGACCGACCGTTTCCCGGCCGCGCAATCATATTAGTTCAGATCAAAGTCAAGAATGCTTTTGCACTTTGCTGTCGTCTTCTTTTTTATATATATATATACCTTCGAATAATCGACGTTGTTGAGTCCTCCACAGCACTCCAGCGGCGCTTCGTCCCCGACAGCAATGCTGTTCCTGGCCGCAGCGTTGGTTCCGTCGCCCGCGTACATCAAGCGAAACTCCCGGCACTTAACCTCCGTCTTCGGCTCATTCAAAAATGCTGTTAAAGTGTAGGGGGCCTGGTTATCAGCGAGCCGAAGGCGCCGTTGATAACTATACGTGTCCGAATGACCGCGCTCTGCGCCCAATGCATTCTGGGAAGTGCAGTTGTCGCTACGAATCGAATATGTGTTTGCTGTCTACCGTGTTATTCATTCTCTTACTTTATTCACGTTTCCGTTCGTTTTTCTCAGTTCGCTCAGTTCAGTTTTCCAAATAAAGAATAAATGTAACATTGGCTTCTGTAAGTTTGAGTGTAAAAAGTTCAAATAAATGTGCGTATGAACACATTTAACAGCACATTATGCCACATGTGCACACTGAATAATATTTATACATTTGTACTTCAAATTGTAAGTACAGGTTATCTATGAAGAGCCTTATTTGGATATTTCCAATTAAATACCCATCACTTTGTCACTCATTGGTTATTAATTTATTTACTTATTTTGGATAAGCTCTGAACCCTCCCAACCACCACCACCAAAAAACAGAAACAACTTTTTGCCACCATAAATTATGTACGCAATAGTTTTTGTACTTTGTAACTCGAAACAATTCTTAGAACACAAGTCTAGAAGCCAGGTCTGCATAAAAGTGAAAGGGATTCCGTTGTCACTGAATGTTTGTTTTTTGTCCTCTTAAAAAAATGTTTTTATTGAGATAAAAGTCACGCAAAGAACATAGCAGTGTTGTTTTAAATTCATGATAATAATTTGTATTTACATAAATAGCAGGTCCACTTGTGATTGGCGATTTTATCTTCTCACGTCTTTTCAGATGTGTAAAACCAGGCGATTATACTACTCGCACTCTTTCGTACACCCTCTTCTCCTTTACCCAACTCCATCTATCATCATCCCATCCATTATCTCATTTCCACTCCTTTATCCTTCCCTCCTCGCCGTCCATACCACCTGTGGTCTGCTCGGTGACTCTGGGCTGAGTGAAATGCCCCATGTGGAGGGTAAAGTGGTGCTCAGCGCACAAGCCTGACTAAGCGTCCAGTCTTTTCATCATCATGCAAGTTGACTTACATCATGTGATAAAACACCCGCCTGCGTGACAGCTGAGCTGCAGTCAATGGTTATGGCTGCAATTCAACCTGTTGGGTTTTGTCCATCTCTGCCTTTCATCCTGCTTATTTCCTGGCACTGTTCAAACCTCTACATATTCTGTTCTAATGATATATCGTACCAGGTGGACCCATACACTGACTTAATATGTAGTCTGCACTATGATCATAAATATAATGTGAGCATGCACCAACACCTGATCCCGCCACACTAACTTAGAGCCAATGAGCAGCCACTGATCCCTTTTTTTTAAATGCATTTTGGCTCAGCACAACTTTACTTATTTCATCTTGCTGCTACTTAATTTGAAGTTGAACCCTTGGCTTGAAATGACCTATATTCTAATCCATTTGATCAAAACGACATGTAAAACATAGTGTTAAAAAAGAATGGTAGCATCTACTAACTTCAGCTGATTAAAAGAAAAATGGTTCAAACTTTATTTTTTGTTTACTCAGCCTTGGGCAAATGATCCGTGCCTGCTATTTGTTCATTCCTTATTAGATTAATGTTATGAAGTATTTTAAATGAGATTATTTCCAAAATAATTTCATCTCCAGTCATCATAGATTCAAATAAACAAACAAAGATTGCACGTGATGCTGGTGAAATTGATTTACATCCTGTTATAATGTCCCCTTCGTTCTTGTGAGGACAAGTGAGAATGACCATGCTTATACTTTTGCACGTGCACACACACACACACACACTCACTGTCTGTGAAAACAGTATAATTTCCATCAGCTCCTTCTCGTGCTCATTAGGTTTTTTTCCTCTGTTTTCAATAACGTGGTCCTGGAAAGCCAGCACAAGGCTCAATATGAACCTTACCATCATGCCGCTGTCCCAGAAAGTAGTCACAAAAAAGGCATGTGTAATTTCTGTGGACCAAATCTTCGAAAAGTCTTTTTAACATGTGTCCCAATCAGCCATTTTGAATATGTATATGAATGAATATGCACAAAAGGACAATACAGAACATTGTATATGGGGAGGCCCTACCAGAAAAGAGCTTGGTAGCTGATGGCAATCAGATGATTCTTTGTCGTTCTGTTGTTCCATGTGTCACAGTGCAGACTGTCGAAAGGTTCATGGAACTTGGGAGACCCATTGAGAAAAGAACAGGATGCACCAGCAGACAAGTGAATGGGTCTTATTAAGGTAATCTTTCACAGGACAGGACAAGTTCATTGAGCAAACAATGAACAAGCTGCACTCCTATTTGGCTGCAGAAACTGTCTTCTTGTTAGCTATGGCCTGGATAGAGTACGGAAGCAGACTTGGTTTTACACAGCAGCGCACATCCAATTTTTTCTCGCAACCAATCAATCACATTTCTTGACACAAGGAGCCATTAGGAGCAATTACGTGATCATACAAACCTGTGTTTGAAGCGTTACAACATATATATGCTTCCTGTTAGCCCAAGAGGCAACGTTGAACACGATGCTACTGCTACTAAAGACAATCTGCAAGATGCGGCTCTTTACTAGATTTCACACAAGTGCAGGACCAAAAAAGCTCTTCATCGGGCAATGAAATATTTATCCATCCAGATCAGGATAGGATAAAGACTGCCGTGGTCTCGATATCAGAAAGAGATGAGTGAAATAAGAAACTGAATTCACAAAATGAATGACCTGAAAGCAGACATTACACAAAGCCAGTCTGGAGTGAAGTGAAAACACCTTTTCAGCAGAGAACATACAGCCTCATGCACCATTGTTCAGTCTGCTTTTAATGCCTCCAGTTCAAGGAAAACAAAGGCTAATGGTCGCTTCTTGGAAAATTGCAAAATGGACATGTCGGGTTTCAGAATCGAGATCTATACAATAAGCAAACTTCACAGCCACCAGCAACCCATTCATGGATCCACTTTCTGCTCCTCTCAAAGGTGCAGCAGTCTGCAATCTGACGCCTCCTTTTTATTGCTTTATTTTTCCTTGAGTTGGTTTCCCCATACGTGTGCTGGGAAGCTCAATGGGGAAGAATCTGATAACCCTGAACAGGACATTGATAATAGTGGAAAATTAGCAAAGAAAACCATGCGGAATGTTCTCCTGTTTACGTCTCAGACGGCGTGATTATCAGTGTCATCAGCTAAACTGAGTTAGCATGGACCAGCTAGAATCCATCACGATTTGCACAACTGCAAATCGTGCTGTCAAAACCAGCTGTTGCTTACGCAATAATCTCATCGACAGCAGCAGCTTTCCTAGGGGACACACCGATCTTTACGTACTGCTGACCGTAACTGACAGTAGTATTCAACCGCGTGGTGGTGTTTCCCAACAAGATGTCCCGATAGTGCACGCGTACACAGGGGTTTCTTGTTGTTCGAAGAGGAAGGGCGTCACTGGCTACACCAGATATTGACAATCATGTGTAGTAATGGATGTCGTTTTGGTGCAGAGGGTGGACGCACACGCTGCCCACAAATCTATTTGGTGGTTGGCAAGTAAACAAACACAGGGGTGGCGAATTGAATTATATTTAAGTTGTGTCGTGCAGCTCAGTGGAGGCTGACTACGTTTATTTTGAGTCATTGTGTCACTGCAAGGTCTTCCCATCAGGCCTGAAACTATGGAAGAAAATGTGCGTTGTTGCTATTTTGTTAGAGGGACAAAGCTTTCGTTTGCATGAAATCCCTTCAAAATGGGCCAATTAAGTGATGATACAAAGAGTTGCAAAAAACAGTAATCACCTTAAATCATACAGTCTATCTAACGCTCAGCAAAAGGGTTAACAACGCTGTTACTAGTTACGTCAGACAAACCAATGGTACATAAAACATAAACTCTATAAAGTCCAATATTTAACTTTTCAAATATCTTTGCTTTCATGTAAAACTGTAGTGCAGCAACCTGGGCGCTATTCCAGGTAGAAGGTTTTTAACAAACTCAGACCCTATGGAATCACAGGAGTGCCAAAATTAAAAGTAAATAAATAAATGTAGAAATAGAAGTACATGGGTTTATTTATTTTGGCATTGTAAAACACAAATTGAAAAAACAATGACAACATTTTTTGCCTTTGCCTTATCTTTTGGACTTTTTCTTTTCCCTTTGCCTTTGCATTTACCAAATGGACTGGGTTGTCAATCAAATGCCGTTGGGTGGGGTTTTCAGACCAGGATTAGTAGTCAACGGCTGAAGGAAAGTGACGTAAACTAAATTCAAGCGACAGGAGGAAGTACACCACATGTAATTTGACTGGCCAAAGCGGAAACATAACAATGGACTACGTGGAGGAATTGAGGGGAGGTGTTCAACAACAACTTTTAACAATAGCTCGGATGGTCAAAAACGCATGGAGTGTGTACTTCCTTTTGTCGCTAAGTTAACGTCACTTTCCTTCAGCCAAGCTCGGAACGATCATTTGCAATATTCGTCAGTTTCAGCTGAGGTACTAAATTCATAGGAATTCAAGCTGTCAGACGTTGTAATTCATCTGGAAATAAATGTTGCTGTCAGGGACACAATGCTGTATGTTTTTTACACAACCTTAAAATAAGTGATATGAATAGTGCAGATGATTTTATTCGTATTAATCCATTCCTTCATTCATCTACAGGTTCCTGGATGGACAACAAAAGCAACCAATGAAAAGTTCAAGAACATGTTAAATATAAGAAGCAACACTTCAATTCATCGGACTGTGATGGTTCATGCTTTAGTGTAACATATTGCTCTCTGGAAGACCTGACAATGCTTGGAAGTATGACGAGGAGGTGTTGCTATAGGTTTTGAAGTGTGTGCATGATAAAAAATGTGCGTTGTTATGTTAGTTTTCCTGCTAAGGTGACAAACGGCCCTTTATTGGGCACAAGCAGGACAAATGTTATATTGTAGAATGAAGTTCCAGGGAACATGACTGAACTTCTGATGTTGTCTCCTAACTACACATCTTAGGCTAGAGAGAGATTAGCACTGTCACAGCATGAGGAGGCATTATTTCCCATGATTTTATGATCTACGATGTGATGATGCACCGTCCCTGGAAAACTTTGAAACGCTATTTCCCCTTCAGACAGTTTACCTAGACTCATGAGTTTCCCTCCCCCCCCCCCCCCCCCCCCCCCGTCTGTTGACAAAACTTTGCTTCTTTGAATCCTCCTCTCTCCAGATCTCTTTCCATCTCCACCGCCATAAACTCTGTGATTCGCAGCGAACCGCCTCCCACCCTGGACGGTGCAAATGAGGCGAGCCGTGATTGAACTCTGTGTGTAAACAAAGAGCTGCCTTGTCACCGCGGATCGATCCCTCTGATGGCTGGTGCACGTGACGGCAGCGGCAGATGATGGAAAGTGACAACGACGTGACCACCACACAAGCATCATTAACTCCCACATGACTGAAACAGGAAGAGAAATACACAACAAAGAACCTGCATGCATCAGTCTCTGCATTTACATCCAGCATGAGCAGAAGGATATGATATATTTTTTTTAATAACAATGAGACAGATCTAAACAAAACATATGGAAGAACTTTTATTTTAGACAGGCTCAGGAACGTCTTATGTTTAAAACTACGCAGAACACTTTACTGACACGGGAAAAAATAAAAATAAAAAGACTTTTTCCTTCCTGTTTGTTTCCCACGTTGTCACCAAGGAAAAGTGCGTCAAGCCTCTGTTGGAGACTCTGCAGCCCACCCTGGGCTTTTTTGAACTTAATCATAGTAATTTTGTGAGTCTATCAAAGACACGCCTCCGTGGCACTGATGAAGGCCGAGCTCCATTAATTTAGGCTGCCAGTCAGGGAGAAGAGGATGAGTCACACTTAGCACACAGTGGCACCGCTTGGTCGCATCTTCCGTTTTACTGCGTCTCATTTCCATGGACATTTTAGTTGTCTGGGAGCATGGGGGGGGGCGCAGAAATTGACATAGAATACCCATAATTATGTTTTCCTCAGTAGTTGTGCAACTGTTAATGAAGCTAAAAAGGATTTGAAATTTGTTGTAAAATGCACGGTATATTTTGATCTGATTCATTAAATCCTTTTAGAATTATGAACTGTGGCATCTGTGCAGTTACTTGCTATACTTGGCTTGTTTGCATTAGTTGCAGGTAGCTCCTGCAAGACTCGCCACAGTAGCGAAAGAGCTCAGAGCACACTGCTTCCTCTCATCGTCTTTGCCTTAGCCGGGCGATGCATTAAAGGTAGACAATGAGTCAAAATCTGTCAGTAGCTGCCCAGGGGGGCACCTTGCAGTTTACACAAGGAGTTTCTAAGGTTGATTGTACAACAATAATCATAATAGTAATAATAGTAATAATAATAATAATAATAATAATGATAATAATAATAATAATAATAATAATGATACATTATTTCATTTTGATTTTGAGGTACATCCACAGACTAATTTAACATATAATTAATTAATAATTAATAATTTTACTATTTCTGCATTTCCAAAGACTAAAGTGAACTTACTCTGACCGTGAAGACTGACACAAGTATCAAGGTAGCTTTTCACAGGTTTTGTTAGCCATAACTTGCTATCTTCTCTGGCGACCAACACAGAAAAAGATGCAAATTTTTATGTTTTATTGATAAAGCGTTTTGAATAGTGCATAAATTATATATACATGTTTTACAACTTCTGTTATAAATGGTTAAATAACCATTTACAAATGTTTGTAAATGGTTTGTTAATGATTAGTTTAATATCTACCAATAGGTTATAGATGTCTTGTAACTTAAGTTATGAAATATCTGATGACCATTCACATTTGTATATAAGGCATTTGTTCATGATTAGTTAACCATCCACTAATGTCTACTAATAGCTTATAAATGTCTTATAAACAATCATTATTATTAAGTGTTACCGCCTTATTTCATCATTGTTGCATTTGTTTTAATGTTTCTCCTAATTCAAAAGCATGTATTAGCAGTCAGTACCACGCTGATAACAGAACAGAAATTGCATTACAGCTTGACAGAATACACTTGAACAACTACATCTAAGAGGAGGCTTTGCATTATGTTAAAAATAGTTACCGTACATAAATTGCCATGACAAAAATTTCTTTATATTAACAACAACAGTAATGGAGTTCAATTTACATTGTACTCTCCGAGCCTTTTCTCTTATGCAATATAATACAAATAATCTTTGGGCAATGAGCTCAGCGTGGCTTCTGTCTCAGTTTAATGAATCTCAATAATAATCAGTTTCATGCCGTACACTCAATCAGCAAGTACATTCAATATGCAAAACTTAACGGTAGCCAACACACAGCAATGCGGAATTAAATTAGCACAAGTCTGCACAACAATGTACTCTTGTCAGCCACTTTATCTGCTGAACCTGTTCAACTGCATGTTGAGACAAAAACCTCATCAGCATACCAGTGCATTCACGCACTTAAACATGGTAAAGGCTACTTGCTGAAGTTCAAAATGACCATCATAATGTAAAACAAAGGGAATTCACTTTTGAATGCAGCAGTTATTGACCTTAGCTTTTCAAAAGAGGCAAACATCAACAGGCTCTACTTGAGTCTCTTGTGCACTGATGAAATTGTGCGAGTCACCTTCAGGTTGCATTCACCAACAAAACTTGTTGGCCTTATTTTCATAATTTTCCTCCATGTTCCTGTGGCACAGTGACCAAAGAGACAAAAGAGTTAACAGCCTACTAACTGAAAAGTGGATGATGGAGAAGTCGAGTTCAATGGAGTGGAGACAAAAAAAAAAGAGGTCCATGTCTTGGAAATGCTTTTATATAACTGGCATGACACACCAATGTTTTGATTGCCCTAAAGATGCCTGAATCACCCAGAGAAGACAAACATTACTGTTCTTCAGACCATGAAGGCCATTACTGTGAATTGCTCTTGTGTAACACTGTGAATCATGGCACCGTGGAGAATGTCGGCATCTGCCAGGTGGACCGGACCCTCACTGCTCAGTGCAGTGGTGTGGTGCCCTGGAACTGTAATTAGATGCACTTCTGAAATTAAGTTTTGAAAGTGCAGTTCAAGGGGCTTATAGACAAACCACCCCGACCTGCATGCACCATCAAACTGGAGTCACCAAAATTGAATTCAATGTCAAACTAATGTGACGGCCATGTCTCAATGTAACTTGTTGCGGCTCTCAGGCTCTTTTTGCCTTTCAAGGTAGCGGTGGAATGTGGGAGTGGCATCTTCCGATTAGGACACCTGTGCCGGTGCCCCCCGCAGGATAAAAGGCCGACTGCATGTGCCGCTCGCTGTCAAACAAAGAAAATAGCATGTTTCCCTTGAACAATATGCTGATTACTTTCAGATTGCACAAAATACTAGGCGAAGAAGATGCGGTTGATTATTTTGTTCAGCCAATGTGATTTACCAAAGCTGAAACTGAGCGCGGTGGATATTTCTTCCTCTTTATTTAGCTCGGCTGAAAGCTCTGTGCTAAACATTGTCCGTGTGTGTGGGAGGATGAAATGCTGGTGGGGGCTGTAGACTCC
The DNA here is from genome assembly GCF_046127955.1 of Nelusetta ayraudi. Classification (NCBI taxonomy): domain Eukaryota; kingdom Metazoa; phylum Chordata; class Actinopteri; order Tetraodontiformes; family Monacanthidae; genus Nelusetta; species Nelusetta ayraudi. The sequence goes on from NW_027466092.1 coordinate 5,362,628, forward strand.
GGCCATCTGACTCAAAGTCAGCTGTCAAGACCTGTGTGTTTCGTGCAGCAAACACCTCGATCAAACACACGTAGGCACCAATGTGTCAAAGTTCTGCAGAATGTTTTGCTTCACGTCTGGTACTTGCAACGGCAGCGCCCGAAACATAGTGGTGACGTTTTGCACAAGACACTTTACTGCGACTGAGAATGAATGTAAAGATGATGTAAGGACGTCTATGTCTCCCGGCTGGCCTGGGAACGCCTTGGGGTCCCGCCGGATGAGCTGGAGGAGGTGACTGGGGCCAGGGAAGTTCTGGGCATCCCTGCTGAGGCTGCTGCCCCCGCGACCCGACTCCGGATAATGCGGCAGAAGAAGAAGAAGAAGAAGTAGATGATGTAAAGAGAAAAATCAAGCTGACTTGGTGAGGCAGTGAGTGAGGTCAAAGAGCTTCTCCTGGGAGCCGAGGATGAAGTCAACATTTTTCCGGAACAGTCCTTGAAACGCAGCTAAATCCGAAATGCCGGCTCATGGTGAGTGATCACACTGTGGTGCCGCGAGTGTAGAACAAAAGCAAAAGAAGATGCAGCTAATTAGGGGACTGTTATTTCAGCAATAATGTTGCAGCTCCAATGACAAGGCAAAGTTAATTTAGTGACATGATTTGCAGCAACTGCGCCAACAATGTCTCACAACTGGGATTAGAAAAGCCACTGGGTTGACATGGAAGTTGGTGGTGGTGGTGGTGGTGGTGGTGGTGGGGGGGGGTTTAGATATTGACTTCACAGTTCTTGAGTATTTGCTGATGTCACCATGTCTAACTTTACATGCCCTGCAAGTCACTTCCTGTCGACAAACCTCACCAGGGAAAACTCTGCGAAAACCTAATTTTGTTCCAAATGTTAACTCAATAAAACTCCCAAGAATAATCCATGCAGTGAAACTGTGTCAACTGCAGAATATGTTTACAAATCTAGACTCTTATTAGTTTGGCTCCCCAGGCTGACAATGGCAATAACCAGCCCTTGTGAAGTCATCTCTCTTTTTTGGTGTGACCTAATTTCTAAGAGAGGTTATCTCTCTAACAGGGAAAGCAGGAGACAAAAGTTTTAAAGTTTTAATGGGCTTAGTTAGGAGACAATTATTTTTCTCTCTTTTTTTTTTTTTACCATTCATGGCGTCAGTGCACGTTCTGCTATTAGTCATTTCTATCGGCGTGTCAGAGCCATCAGTGCCCCACCACAACGTAATGAGCTGTGTGTTTAGCTGTCGGACAGAAAGGAGGGAAGCAAAAGAGCTCAGTTTCAGTCAACACCAGCAGACACTGCATGTCTATGAGAGTGGGCTTCGTGTTTCTGCGTTTATAGGTCACATGAGACGTATACAGAGAGCTTTTAGCCACTTAAGCCTTCTCTGACACGACCTCTTTGCCTCCTTTCTCTATTCAGGCCGGCAGATACTTGATTTCAAATGTTGAATTAATACATGTTTAGGCTGTAAGTGTCCTTAATACTGGCACTGTTAATGTTAACTTTGCTAATAAAAGTTATGATTAATTTATCACAGCAACCATTATTAGACATAAGTACGTATGTACATATAGGTACATATATCAATAAAAAAAAAAAGTTACAAAAAATAAAAGAGCAGAACATTCACACTGTCACTACAATGGTCAGAAATGCCCATTAAAAAGTTTAATTGCAACAGGAAGAAAAGACCTCCAGCTGCGCTTGGCATGATCAGTCTGTCACTGAAGGTGCTTGTTTTGATCACCGCCAGTGCATGGAGTGGGTGGGCTTCTGATTCATCTGGTTTGTACCTGTCTGTGCCCCATTATGATGTGCAACTGAATGGGTTTCTAACAGCGTAGCAGGTCCCAACAACTGATCTTCCAATCAGCTGTTGAGCCAAAGGTGTTGCAAGTCAATCAAGTCAAATCAAATAATGAAACAACATGTGAACAGAGCAATTTGCACCTGCTGTCACACTAACATTGTAGGTATCTAACAAGTTGTATCAGTCCTGTCCTGGTTTGCACAGATTTGTTTTTTAAATTTCTCATTATGATGGTGTTGTTTGAGGTGTCTGACTGAAACTTTGCTACTGGATACTTCCCCCCTGAGGTATTGCTGAATTCTTCCTCAATGCTGTGCTGCAAGTAAATGTCGACTGGACCTTTGTAAGAACTTGTGTCTACAAAACAACAAGCGCAACTACTGATCCGAGGCCAATATCCTATCAAATGCAATTACACCATGGCAGACGGAAGCCTGAAGAAGTCAAATGCGAAATGAACGTAAGTTTAGCTGTAAATTGTAAGCAGAATTAAAGCACCAGTGACTCAGCCAGGAAACAGCAGCCAGAGGCACTACTGTAGACTGGATGACCTGGTACTGAGTATTAAAGCTGATGTGTTTGTTTGTAACGAACCACTTTGTGTCTAGGGGAAATGGTAACATGAGGCCTTGATTGGAGAAAAAGTTGCAGGTGAGGTGAGCCATGCTGCAGGATCAAGAAGAAACACTGCTTTTGCTGCAAGATCATACTTGTTATTCCATCTCGAGAGCACCAACTGGCTATTGGGTAAGTGCCAATATTTTCTAAAAAGAAAATTATTACATTTGCTTTGAGCAAAAGGTTGCTTTTACTGAGATTATACATGAAACAGGTGTTCATCCGTAGCATTGTATGCCTCGGCTTTCATGTCAGTTTTCTGAAGGACACAACCGGCTGACTTCTTCCCCAGTTTCATCATCGTTATTATTAGCGCTGTGCTTCAGAAATCCAGGAATAGTTTCTTCAACTTTGTTTTTGCTGTCATACACCTAATTAACCCCCAACAAATGACTTTATATTGTCATTTACTTGTGTAATGTTTAGAAGTTAACACTTGCACGCGTGCGCACACTGGTTAGTTTGAGTGTTAAGTATGCAGATATAAATAGATATATCTTAGTACAGATATAATAAAATTAAATATTTTTTATTTTTGTTTACAGGCAAACGCTAACTACAGCAGGAAGCCTTCTAAGCTCTCAAATGTAGTTACAGTAATACACAGTTAGCCTGACAACACCAGATGCCTAATTAGCCATTAGTCTGAGAATCTGTTTGGAGCCTTTGTGTGGGTGTTTGAATTGAGGGGCCAGCGGCAACAGATGTAGACAAATCTACAAGCAATTAGATTGCTGCACCACCAATCAGAAGGAAACATGTGATGCAGGCAGTGCGGCAACCTGCCCAAAATAGCTGAAAGCCTGCTTCCACGTTTTATGCCAATTGACATTGCTATTTCTGTCTCCAATGGCAATGGAAACTGGAGTAAAACTATGGTAGTTAATATTATTTGATTCGCTTTTTAACACCTTATTTCTGTGGTGGTTTATCAGTGTTTAATAAATGTGTCTAAGACAGAAGACACATTTCAAAACCGATGACATAGCTGGTGAGCTACGGCTCATGCCGAACCAACAGTCACATCTAGTAGCAGGAGTGAGTTACAGTATCTTGTCTTTTGGTTTGAGCCTGTAATCTGCATCTCTATTGCAGTAACAGGAAAAAAAAGAGAAAGAAAACTCCGGAAAATTAGAGCAACTTGACTGGGGATCATACCAAATAGATCATTTTAAATAACATGAATGTGTTTTTGAACACAGCTGCATGTTAATAAATACAAAACAGTAACAGTTAACATTTACTTCCCCTGGTCTTCAAACAGCTTCATGCCTTTCTAGAAATGAGGGCAAAAACGGGACGCGTTCATATGAGTGCACACAAAGCGACTGACTGTGTTTTTCTGTGCTACTTTCTGCGTCCTTGGCAGAGTCTTTCAGGTCAAGGCACAACATAGAACATATTCTACAACATATTTCAGCGCAACATATAAAAGGCTTGTTGATCCACACTTCCCTTACATTTCAAATGGGAGGTAGATTGTGTGGCTGTGACCCCCAATTTAACCCTGACTTACGTCCTACGTTGCCCTTCCTCTTCTCAACAGTCGTGGTTCTGACTTTTATTAAGTAGCTTTTTTTGTGTGTGTGGTTTTTTTTTTAAGCCATTAGCCTGAACCCATGCACCAGGCATCAGTTTTAATGCATGTCTGTTGTTAATGAATTTGCAGAAAAGAATGAAACTTTGAGAGGCGTGAGGTTTCCGGGACTCAGTGTCCTCCAGCATCATGAATAGTGGTGGAACTTAGATGAATAGCTAAAAGACTAAGCTGTTTGGCTCTTACAAAATCACAGACTGTTTGAACTGTGCACTGAGACAATGAAAATGAAATTATAAAACAGTGAGTTTTCAGTTTTCGGGTGTTTTTTTGCACAAAAGGCCGACCTCATTTTAGGGAAAGTGTCTCAATCTAGGTTACATACTTGGTTCCACATATAGGCGTTCCTCCTGGCCACGGTGATTCAGACAAAGCTCAAGACAGTCTGCTCTGGTCCACTGCATGCAAATAAACCGAGAAAAAGTCAGTTGTTTGGGAGCAATTTTCAAGGAATGCAAGAGGAAAGAACAGAAATGATGATTAGAACGAAAACAGAACATTAAGATTAGATTAAAATGTGGAGTGAGCAGAATGGAGAGGATCAGGAATGAGTACATTGTGTGTGTGTGTGTGTGTGTGTGTGCAAAAAAAAAAAAAGCAGTCGGCTCATACGCATATGTACATAAATACCACCATATCAATAAATACAACAGTCTCTGGAAGCAATTCCTTTGACAGGTTTCCATGCCAAGAGGAAGAAGATCGGGAAGATCGGGAAGACTGTATTCTGCTCCCAACCTCCTCTGTGAATACATGATCTGCTAATGTTACAACATATTCATATGAAATGTTTTCAGAGGGTATGTTCTCAGTGCGCAGTGATCAGTCAAGGTGTGAAGATTACCTCAGGATACCAGCGTCACATTAGTGCTTATAACAGTCATTTCTCACTGGTGCAATAAAATTAAGACAGTAAACAAACAAATCTGCATAAAGCTTTTTTTGGGGGGGATAATTCATGTTGCAAAGCTGCTCCTCTGGATTTCATCCAACTGTCACACTTGTGCTCTGTGCTGTCTCTGGATGAGCTGACCAGCTGACCAGCTGACCTCACCTGGCCTATCGCCTGTCTCCCCCGCCTCCCTCATCATTAGCCTGTGTTTATCCCACTTCCTTCCTTAAACATGACTGTGACGCTGCTCCCAGGCTGTCAGCTCTCCGTCCCCACCATCCTTCGCAGGACCATCAGCCTTCCCAAGGGGGCGCTACCGCTATGACCGCCACCATCATCCCTGATGTCTCGTCCCCTCTCTCTCCAAGGGAACACTTCCCCTGCACAGTAGTTTACTTTAATAACTTTACTGCACAGTGAAGTCATTAAAAGCTGTGTTGCTGTGCTGCTCGCACTGCTGGTAGGATTTGCTGGCCTGCTGGCAGCTGTCACTGCACAGTAGCAGGAGTTGGTTGGACAGCTTGTACTCGACCCAAAGCCTGTCTGGTCCCACATGGTTTGAGGCTGTAATCTATTACCTGGAAGATAATAGGCGTGGGAAGGAGACGAGCAAGTCAACTCCAAAACATTCCCCCTTAGATGGTGGTTGGGCGTGGGGCCAGCACTCCCACTCCATAAAAAAAACCTAAATAGCTACCGAGACATTGACGAAACACAAGAAATCCTTACCCCTTGGGAAAGATGCCTATACAAGCTAAAGCGATGATGACGACGTGCCTGGCAACCGAAAGGAGACAGTACGTCCGAAACTACGTCTGACCTCAAGGCAACCCACCAACATAGCGACATGGAACGCGAGGACCATGTACGCTGGGGGAAAGGCGTATGAACTGATATGCGTATAAACTCTTGCAGGGCCGTGTTGGATTCACTATGATTGTAAAAGTGCTTTGGAAAACCGAAGGCAATGATTAGATGTGGTGCTACGTCGTAGCAAAATCTAACAAAGCAGCAGACATTGACGGAACAAAGGCAGTTGTGATTGTGCAATCTATCGATAAAAGTTGATAGGTTGTTTGATAAACATGATGACGCACGTCATCAAAAAGATTGAGCTTGATTCCACCACCTGACTGAAATGGGCCAAATTTCAGTCACATCAAGTCCGGTGATGTGTTTGGACGCGGGTCTATTTTGTGGGCGAACGTGACACAGCAGCTCCACCTGCACGAGGAGCTTGTTGCTCCTGGCAACAGCAAAGCCTGTAATACCTCACCTCCGGGTCCCCGATCACATGACAGAAGTCCCTGTTTTGACATCTGCGGGTTCAGAATTGATTTGTCTCCTCTCGCTTAACGAGACTTTCGGCTTTATCCCGACACAGCGGCTTGTGGTAAATCCCGCTGAAGTGCCCACCATTGCTTCTGACTGACTTATATTTAGCACTACAGACTACCCTGATTCCAAGGGAGTTTTTATGCTCACTTTGAGTTCGTTTTCTTTTCAAAAAAAGAGTGACATTCAAAACTTTCATGCCACTTTCATGGAAGACAAACAAGAGCAATAAAAAGAAAAGGCACAACATGAACACCACAACCGATCACAGTAAAGAGGAAACCACATTATGGACTGGGAGTAGGCCAGAGTCACATCAGTGCTGGATCAGGGAGGCCATAGAGATCAGGAAGCCGGACCCTTCGGACCATCAACAGGGACGAGGGGAGCATTCATGCTCTCGCCCACCTGGAGCAGCATCCTGGAGGGTGTGAACGGACAGCGGAGGGCGTGACCCACCTGTCAAATCTGGCGAGTGGGTCACGCCCTCAATAAACATCAGCTGATACAGAAGAGTCACATACCAACATCACGTGACACTCTGATAAAACCTTAAAATCTATGTCTGAGATAGAAGAACTAACAACAGGAAGACTGAGATGGTATTAGCGGGTATAACTGACAAGGAAAACAGTATTGCAGTATTAGAGGTACTCTGTGTTCTGGCAGTACTGATCCTGGGATGGCAGATTGACTGTTGTATGAGCACACTGACACGCTAAGGCTTCATTTCCATGCAGGTACGTGTCTTAGAAAGCATCATTCCACATTTGTTTTTTGCGAGCAACTGAGCAAACACTGTGTCCACGCAGAAAGCACAGCACCCTGATCTGGAGATGGAAACAGGTGAAGATGGAAACAGGTGGAGATGGACGCAGGCATGTGGAAAAGAGAGAGAGAGCAAGAGAGAGAAGTTACAAAAAAAGCGGTCGGCTCATTATTTCCTGTTAACACGTCGGCAGGCTTTTTAGGGGTTCGCAGAGGGCAGTGGAAAAAAATAAAAAATAAGGCAAAAAAGGAAAAAGCGGCCAGGCCGTGGGCCCGTGTGCACGCTTTTGGACGTCACATGCATTTTAAGAAGCTTAAATAAGCACACGCCATGTGGGTTCGGTAAAGTATACACGGTTGCTATGGAGGAAGCGACGACGGCGGCGGCGATGACTCTTGTGAGGACGTGCAGTCAGACTCAGTGAGGAGGCTTTGTTTCAGCCACGAGGGTTCAGACTGATTGCACAGGGGTGAAGGAGCTTAGAGGAGAGAGGGAACAAGAAATTAAGATAATGAAGTAAATTACCCTGTGATTAAATAATAAAATAGAATAAAATAAAAATAAGATAAACCAATAAAAAATAAACAAAACAAAAAAATCATACTACCACGACTTTTAGTACAAACATTACTAGTAACCATAAAGCTGGCAAATATTTGAAAGGTTCCCCCTAATTTGAATCTTTAGGTTTCATCCTGGAACGTTTTTTGGAATCTTCACACAATTATTGAACTTAAAAAAAAAAAAAAAAAAAACCTCCATAGTTTGCCAGTAAACAGTATATTTTGCCCTTTGTTTACAGCCTCCAGCTAAAGCTGATGGTTTGTTTGACCTTCTGCATGTTGAGAAGGGGATTATTTGGGGGAAGTTTGTCAACAACCTTGTGAGATTTATCTGTGGCACCACACTTAAGGGAGCTCATTAGTCACAAATGACATGACATGGCAAACAAGAAAATGGGACTAAAAGCTGACTGATTGAAGAATGAGGAAAGAATACAACATGACTTAAATTAAATATTACGGCCAGTTAAAAACAAACCATAATTAAAGAAAGAAGGCAAAAGTGTTTGATTGCAGAGAGACACACGCTCGAGCATCTTTGTTTGCACACCATGCTCCCTTCAAAGCCACAGATCAAACACAGGTGTTTTCAGCTTGACAATTCAGGGAAAAGGCAAACGCCCAAAGATTTTGCCTGAGCTTCCAAATAGCAGCGAGCAGGAGAGTGATTTTTTACATTTTACATCTATGCCTGGAAACTTTTAGTTCAACTGGTGTAAGGGATGAGTTTCATAGAAAGAAGACTTCAGCTGGAAGGCTGGAATCAGTCCAAATTCAGGTCATCCTGCATACATTGTTTTGTATTCTTTAATCATATTGTCTAAGAAACCTGAAGGTTATTTTTTTTTAGTATTTTATTGTGTTGTTGTTGTTTTTTTTTGCTCAGTGATATGCTGAGCGGTGGCATGGCCTGCCAGCAAAGCTCGACTGGCGACCTAAAGTTGGAGGACAGAGGGAAATCTCACAGGAAACAGAGGAAACTAGCTTTGTGCGTAATTGTGAAAGTGAGACTCTGCAGGTGAGCACAGTCACTGTAGGTCATGTCATTAAGTGAGGTTGTCGGACAGCAGTGACGGGGGCAGCGAGCACTCCAGGTAGTCACCAATGCTGCGCTGTGCGTCACGGTGCAACTCTGCCTGTCGTAGAGTTCATTTCTGCGCTTGGTTTGCCCTGTTTTTATGCCCATGCAGTGCAGCCGTCACTCCCTCCTCCCACTGCAACACAACAAATGGCAACAAGTGGCTTAAAAGGTTTGATGCGGCATAGACTCTTAGCTGTGCGGCTGAACGTCTATCTTCAACATTATTACCATTCAGCTATCCTCCCATCCAACAGCAAAGTGCCAAGAGGTGCCAGCGTCCAGCCTCTCAGAGGCCAATGACTTTTCAGACTTTTTTAGAGGACTTGAAAGTGCGACACAGCCATTCTGGACAGTTGGCCAGGCAGTTAATACTGTGTAATTAGCCAAAGCTCTCATCAGCTATCGCTGTTGGTGGTGTTGTTGCGAGGGACGGACGCTCTGTGCCTTTGGATGATTCATCTGTTTGCGCTCAAAGAAAGTTCCGAACATTTGAGCTCAGCCAAAAATAAATAAATAAATAAATACATTTAAAAAATGAAAGGCTCAGTTTTCCATGGAATGATGTCACATTTTGAGTGAAAAAATACTTAGGGCAGATGATCTGTGTTTGTGTGTGTGTGTGTGTGTGTGTGTGTGTGTGTGTGTGTGTGTGTGTGTGTGCAGGACCAGCGTCAACAGCAAGAGCAGGAAGAGTTTCAACTGAATTAAGTAAAAACCCTCAACTCTACTGAATGCCCATGACTGAGTTGTTGCCACATGCAGTAAAATCAAGAAATGCAGAATCAAGGTTGATCAAATTGCAAACAAAAAAAATTAAGAAATCTTTTTAGTTTTTTAGTCAAGTTAATGCAAATAGATAATGAAATAATATCTGACACTGTAGTGAAAATTAGTGTTAGAGTCATTTCCCACAAGTCACCAGTCTTGGCATCTACACGACCCCACGATCTCCTGTCAAGTTCATCGTCGTGTAGCAGATGCAGAGCTACACAAACCTCCATGACTGGTTTCTGGTTGATTTCGTACTGGCTGGTCTTTTGCTGTCGGGTCCACATGCCATGATGCAACCAGTGACCACTGGAAACTCTACAGCAAACAGGTGCTTTATATTCAGCGACGCAATGGATACATGAATCAATGCAGTATTGAGTCGCGGGTGAACAGGTTTACTGTGTTCGGGGGCGTCCTCGCTGCCAGTGCACTGAGGGCGATACCTCCATGAGTCACAAGCACATGACATGTTGGAATCTACTGTGTGTTCTTTCCTGCCACCTTGATCAAGCGATGTTTGACTTTGATTATTACGATTAGATTAGATTAGATTAGATTAGATTACAGATGAGACATTGAAACAATGTCACAAACTCAACAAATGGGTGAATCAGTAAAATAATCAAAGAGTTGTCAACAGTTCAGTTGAACACATTTGTATCAGTAGGCAGTAGATAACACACACACACACACACACACACACACACACGCAGGCAGGCAGAAATCAGGCAGTCACACAGGCAGGAAACAGGCAAAACCCAAAGTCGATAGGCAAACTGTCTTACACAAGAGGCAATCGGGGAAACAAGGTGAGGAAGGCTTGAAGCAGAGGATAAATACAAATGGGAATTGAACATTGGTCTAACAAGTCCAGGTGGAGGAGTCAATAAAGAAGAGGTGGAAAAAAAAAACACAGAAAATAAAATTTAAATGGAAAAATGATAAAACACAAAAATAATACCACATTTTTGAACACGGTAGACCAACAGAGTCCCCTCATAGTCAGCACTCAATCCAACCACCTCAAGCTAGACAATGCCAATATCAAAAAGCCTTGTAATAACATAGGAGTAGCAGAAGTAATAGTAGTACTAGCAGTAATAGTATTCTTTACAATAACATTGGGTTGTGGGTTATCAATTTAATTCCCATCTGTACTATTATCATTGAATTACACACTGGGACGTCATCAATGTTGCTATGCTAAAATTAACATGGGCTAATCTGTTATGACTCGGTGCTCTTTATCACGGTGGCAAGATGTCAAAATATTTGTCTCCCTCCTCTCCTCCTTCCCTTCAAAGTAAAACTGGCTGTCATTGTTTGATTTTCTTAATGCCTCTGTGAACAGAATTCATACATTTAAGCTCCAAACAGAGTGGTGATGGAATCCGTTGAAAACACTGTCTATGGCAGTTTAGCAAGACGGCTGTTTTTTTTTTTTTTTGTGATGTCCCAAATCTTTAATCAAGTTTTACAAACTATGGTTCTCCTCGGCTACATCAGACCTTTTTATTTTTTTATCATATTTAAAATATTTATTTTACAATATCGTTGCTGCAAAAAGAAAGTAAGTGTACTATGAAGGGAGAAGAGGGCTGACAAAAGTTAACACACACACACACACACACACACACACACACACACACATAATGCATATTAGCCAAGCCAGACAGGACAAAGGCAGCCAACGATTGGGAGATGCTGCTATGGCAACTGTCTATATTGATAGCTGCTGCTGGTGTGTGGGGATTTGGAAGAGCACCGCGGTGCTGACAGACGTGCAGGTGGTGCCAGTTCCCAGGCAAATCCTAGTCATGAAACTATTTTCCAAAAAAATGGAAATTAAGCGGGTCTACATTTTTTGATCTTTTAGGACGTGTTGTGGTTTTGCATTATTTCTCCTGTTTTCATGCTAAGCTATCATAGAACAGTCATCTCAGTGATTTTCAAATCTTTTTTTTTTTTTGGTTCCGTTTCATTTTTTTCTTACTTGTCATATACTGACGCGGAATCTGTGAACTTCCCTCCTGGAATCAGTTGATTCACAAATTCCAGATTTTGAGTGGCTAAAGAAATCAGACGTGGAAGATGATTGATGATGGATGGTTGGTTGGTTGGTTCGTTGTGTTGTAACGTCGTTATAGCTGCGTGTGATTCAAAAAGCTTCGATTTCTCCTCCAGTCTGTTACGTGTTCTGCCTCTGTAAGAGCGCAGCGAGGTCCAGGAAATCCCAAACGCTAAAGTCAGATCCCCAAAGTGCTTGGGAAGTGAATTGAGGACACTTCAGTTGAACCAGAGCTGGGAATAGATTAACATTAAATGTGTTTGTGTGTATGGGGATGAACGAGAGACGCAAACATTTCCCAGTGTGACTCATGTTGACATTTCAGTCAGCAGGTCATGGACACTGGATCCCTACAGCAGCTGTATTGAGGGCAGCAAATTGCCTTTCAACCCCCCAGTAAAGAAGAGAAAGGTGGGATCGCAGGCTGATAAAGAGATCGAGCAAACAATCAAACACTTTATTCATCCCAGAGGGCCAATTTAAAAAGCATAATGAGCAGCGTTGGAGACAAACATCAGACAACATAAAATAAAAATGTAATAAAAATAAAATAATAAAATAAAACATTCAAAAGTACTTCAGTTAAAAAATCCTGATGCTCTGTGCATCACATTAAAGTTGCTACATGGCTCTGTGAGAAACCCAAAACAGCTGAGATAGATTCCATTTCACCATAAACAGACAAAAAATCCTGCTGCTTCTACGAAATTTGAAAAAGAGAAAAAAAAAAAAAAAAAAAAAAAGCACCCTTACAATCATCAGCGGCAAAGTGCTTGTACGCTGTTTTCCCCCCCCTGGACACTGAATGATATCGCAAACACATTAGGGAAACGTAGAGAGAAATGGCACATCGTGGTTCAAAGGTTTTCAGCGATAGGCTCTGAATCTGCTTCTTCTCACGCTAAAAATACTTCCAACCTTTTCCAGCTCATTAGGCGGACGAACCCCTCTTGGGAGTCGCTCAGCCGCCTGCTCTCTCGACATCCACGCATGCCAGAGAGCATCAGAGTGGCGATCGGGAGGAACGAGGGTCCAGCCGCAATAGCAGACACGTCCGTTTTTAACCGCCCTAATCAGACTCGGAGTCAAAGAACATCTACCGTGGAGCCGTGTCGCCGTTGACACGGCGGTGACAGAGGGCGCCGCCACCCCTGGCCCCCCCCCACCCCACCCTCACCACCTCAACCACCACCTTTTGTTATCGCTGCGGTATCAGAGCCTCGCAATCGTGCAATCACTCCCTGAAACCTGCCTCCGCTCTTAGCCTTTCCGCCCCCCCCTGTCACTCTGCAGGTCCTTGGGGGAAGCGGCGGAGACAGAAGGGTGTAAAAATAGACCCGGACGGTTGAGATGCCGGCTGGACACAGCAGGCCCGCTCAATCCCCCTCCCCAGGACGGAGAGGCCAGCGGAGACGGGTTGAAAGGAGTCGGTGGGAACTCGTTTGAAATACGGGTCAGCAGCTTCTCTATATGTGATTGCGGCCCAGCGGAGAGGCTGGATGTATTAGCGGCTCCTGTTCATGGCACTTTGCACTCGGTGCCAGGAGATGAAACAGCCCGCATCCATGTAATCCATCCATTATCTTTCACAGGCGCGAATATGAATGAAAAATAGCGGATCAGTTTTCCTCGTCGCTTTCTGCCGCATGTGCACGGCGCCCAGCTGGAAACTATCCACTATTGCCATGGTTGCAGAGGTGGTTTCACTGTGTCGCCGCCGAGAGCAGCATGGATCCCACACGTCTTGACCAGGGGCAGGCGGCTGTTCCTTAAGAAAAAAATATTAAGCTGCAATGATAACAATGGACTTCATAGAGTGTCAGATTAAACAGATTTTTGTGATGTAGAAAGTCGAGCAAAAGCCAAACGTCTCGTTTAACAGAAAAGGACAGCCCGTCTTGAAGATAGATAGATAGATAGATGGATAGATAGATAGATGGATGGATGGATGGATGGATGGATAGATAGATAGATAGATAGATAGATAGATAGATAGATAGATAGATAGATAGATAGATAGATAGATAGATGGATGGATGGATAGATAGATAGATAGATAGATAGATGGATAGATGGATAGATAGATAGATAGATAGATGGATGGATGGATGGATGGATAGATAGATAGATAGATAGATAGATAGATAGATAGATAGATAGATAGATGTTCATCATGCATTCAGTGTTACTACTGCTCCATAAAGTCTTTTAAAAAGCCTTTTATACTTAACAAAAATGCATTAGATGAAGTCAATGGAAACAGCATAAGTTGTAACAACTTCCACTAAAAGCAGCAGTGGTATATGTGTGTGTTTTTAAAGAGTACTTCTCAATTTTAAAGCTTAAAATTTGCTTGGAAACACACTGAGTGACTCACCGTCACGTGGACAGAGACCAAGGTTAGGAGGAAGCAAGGATTCTTTTTGTCCCACCTCCCACCTCAGTCAGACCCAGCAAAGACTTTGCTGCCCACGGCTGCCTGTGAATTTATTATCACGCTACAAAATATTCTCAAAATCTGTACATATTCGTGTCTCGTGCATCAAGAGACTCCTGCGTGTTGTTTTGACAGCGGTGCCTCTACTTCCTCCTCCTCACGCTGCCTGATGTTATCAGCCGAATGTGAGCGAGGGAGGAACCCGTGGATGAACACACACAACAGAGGAGGAGACATGTGGCCGGTCATGACTGCTCAACAGAAAGGTAAACAATGAAGCAGAGCCATGGTGTGTGTGTGTGTGTGTGTGTGTGTGTGTGTGTGTGTGTGTGTGTGTGTGTGTGTGTGTGTGTGTGCTGAGTCAAGAGGACAAGGTTGTTTCGCCTTTATTCATAATAGCTGATGCCAAACACCAACTGATGGTCATTGGTCAGAAGTAAAATCAATGTATTTCTCTGTGGTGACCAGATTTTGTGAACTGATACTCTTCTATTCTTCTATTTGTCCCACTTTGCAGGCATGACGTGCCACTTTGGTAACTTTGACATATGATCCCTGTGGAGTCACAAAACGTGGGATACACTTCACTGGCCATCCTATGCTTTGGCTCCCACCGTAACTGTGTATTCCCAGTCATATTGTGAATTCATTCGGCTAAGCAGTCCATGGAAGCTAGTCTGTCATTCATACTGTGTGTCTTCCATGAAAAGAAAAAAAAAAAAAAAAAAAAAAAAAACATTGGTAAAGGAAACCAGCAGGAAGATGATTTCAGGAATTGCTCTCCAGAACTGGACAGGTTGTGGTTGTTCTTGCAGAAATGAATGTTAATCAGCCTCATCCAGCCAGCCAGATTTGTTAATACAATAGAAACATTCAGGAAAACACAAAAAGCACAGGATGTGTGTGCTTGAATGTATCTCTAAGTCAGAACTCAAGCTGGAGTGTAAACTTCATTGTGAATTAGAGAAGGTTGTGTTGAAATATGCTCTTTCCATCAAACTTTCTGACGTTCTAATTTCTCACTGTAGCCCCGTCTGCTCCTACACCTTGGCTTTGGTTACTTAAAAGTCCAATCCAGCGGTGTTCCACCGTTCTATTAGAGGGAACACACCCGCCCACAACTGTATTTATATGAAAATGTTGAGTTACTTGGTAACATCACATGGCAGCAACTCACTTAGGCATGTTGACGGGGCGAAGACGACCTGCAGAAGATCAAAATGAGCATTGAAAATGGGGATTGAAGAGACTTTAGGGATTTTCACGCGCAGCCATCTCTTGGGTTTACAAAGAATGGCCCCAAAAGGAAAATATCCAGTGAGCAGCAGATGTTCAGAGGAAAATGCCTGATAAAATAAATAGTTATAGACCACAGAAAGGTTAATGGTAACCCCTGGTTACAACCAAGGTATCAGAACAGAATACCCTCTCTGAGCACACCACACCTCCAACCTTGAGGAGGTGTAAATGTATACTATATTTACAGTCACTGACCAATTTATTCGGTACCTGTTTCTGGGAACAGGTACCTAATAATGTGGCTGGTGAGCGTGTAGATCAGGGGTGGGCAAACTTTTTGACTGGTGGGCCACAATGGGTTCTACAAGGGGCCTATAAAAATGTATGAGGGATAGGCAAAACACATCATGTAGCTTTAATGTCTATTGAAAATGAACAAAAGCAAAGTTACAATAAAATATGTATCTTTGAAGCCCCACAGTATTTTGCTCTTTATTGAAATGACTCTTAAAACACTGAAAACATAGATGTAATATAGCTTTTTCATGACTTACTTACTATCAATGTCATTTCTTAAAGTTCGGCGGGCCGGATTAAAAAGCTTAACGAGCCGCATATGGCCCCCGGGCCGTAGTTTTCCCAGGCCTGGTGGAGATCCACTGGGTCTCACCCAGTTGAGTGAACCTGACATTTAGTACCACAGTAAAACAAACTTCCTTCACAGTGTACACAGTACAACAGCCATTTCACCGCATTGCGAGAAATGGCTGTTGTTGTTTTTCTTAAATT
Source organism: Nelusetta ayraudi (assembly GCF_046127955.1). Taxonomy (NCBI): domain Eukaryota; kingdom Metazoa; phylum Chordata; class Actinopteri; order Tetraodontiformes; family Monacanthidae; genus Nelusetta; species Nelusetta ayraudi. Next base: position 5,378,605 of record NW_027466092.1, read on the forward strand.
CTCAGGAGACGAAGGCCAGTGGTTAATAAGCCTCTGATGTCAGGCGTAAAATCTCCAAATGAAACCAGCATCCTCCTCGAAATGCCGTCGTGCGCTGACCACAGTTTCATTTCATAAGCAGCTGAGAACCAGGTCAGGCCATTTTATGTAACAGTGCAGAGCAATACCGCAGGGGGTTTGTGTGTCTGTGGTGAAACCCATCCATCCATCCATCCATGTTCAATGCCTGCTTCGTCCAGCACTCAGGGTCGCGGGGGTCTGCTGGAGCCTATCCAAGCCGTCATGGGGCGAAGGCAGGGCGACACCCTGGACAAGTCTCCAGTTCATCACAGGGCCACATAGAGACAAACAACTGTTCGCTGTCTCACGCACTCACACACACCTACAGTCAGTTAGGGTTTCCAATTCTCCTCACATGCATGTTTTTGGACTGAGGGAGGAAGACGGAGAACCCGGGCGGAACCCACACAGACACATGGAAAACATGCAAACTCCACACAGAAAGGCCCCAGGCCCGGAATCGAACCCGCAACCTTCTTGCTGTGAGGCGACTTCCCCAACTTATCTTTTCTGCCCCCTTTTTTTTGGCCAAACGCAAGATGAAGCCAGTCGCATTTCAACACACCCCAACACACACGGACACACACAGCCCACATGGCTTTGTTTGGGTTTTCTCCGGTCACTGTAGCTCGGTGGAGTGGACTGCTTGGCAACCGGTGATGGATGAGCCACTAACACGCACAATCGGACACACGCGCTGGGGCCTGTGGAGGAGAGCCATCGGGGTTACGCTGCCCTCGGGAAGGGCTAATGACACGGAGAGCGAGTGGTGCAACAGATGTCCCCTCGCTAAGTCATATGAGACCTCTGCCCCGCACCCACACAGAGCTACGACTCCACTATTTACTTATTCACACCAGTGCTCGCATTCACACACCTTTGCCAAACCTGGACGCCTTCTTCCCCCCATTTGATGGGTTGTTTTTTTTTTTTCCTAGGATGGAAATATAAATGAATGAGTGGATTTTTTTTTTTTGTTTAACTCACTCAGGTTGCAATTCGCTCCCCCAACGGAGCCGGTGTGAGATCGAGTCATGTGCTTTCCACATGATGGGGATTTAATGAAGGGGAATTTGTGCAGACTGCGGCTGCACTCTGTCACCTCCACCAACCAGCACACAGGAGCAAAGCGAGCAGAGAGATCAGTCGCACCACCACCACCCCCACCCCCCACCTCCACCCCCTTATAAAATAATTCCCCAGATGCCTTCATGTGCCGGCGTGATAGTGATTACGCACCGTGATGCACATTATACACAAGTGATGCTGATCCACCATATGTGAGAACAACATGTCACAGCCCTCCTTTAAAGGAAAGGCATATGTCCCCTAAAAAGCAGTTGATGTGTATTTATGAACGTTATGTGCGTGTAGTAGAATAGGTAACTTGCTGTTTTTGCCAATTCAAAGGAAATCATTTTTTGTTTTTTATCAAAAGCTTCACCTTTTACTTAAATATACCAAATAACACATCTCTTAATATTATTCAGGCCTGATTTTCATGTTTACTATTGATCCAACGTGACACTAAATTCGCTCTATAATTGTTTCAATAGTAAAACTTGTTTATATAACTTGTCAGTAAGACAAATGTTTTACTTCTAATCGCTATTCCTCTTTTCAGGAAACGGTGTGTGTAAATGCACCCTTTGTGATGTCAGAAAGGTGGCACATTCCTCACCCAGGTCAGTGTCAACACAGTCTTCCAAACGTGGAAGGTACAAAAAGCGGCACTTGTAGTGAGAAGCTGAAACAAGGCATAAGCGAAGTAAGCGACGGCGTAGGGCCCCAAGGCCACTAGGGGGCCCCCAAGAGCAATAACAATATTCAATTTTTTTTTATTTTTTTTTAATTAATGATGAGTTCTACATGATCAAAGATATATTATTGTACAAAAACACACTTTCAACAGAGTGCAGCAGCTGATGTAGACCTAGTGATTCTTAATGCCTCTGTAGCTAAAGCTTAGCTGTGCCTGGGGCCTCCTGCCAAGACAAAAAAAAAAAAAAAAAAAGTGTAACGGCGGCTCCCGACAAGGGCCACAAAATCAAATTTTGCTAAGGGTTAGCCCTGCTGAAACTCAGCATTTTTCTTTTCTTACTCGCAAAAAAAAAATCAATTCATTCTTGAATTTATGTATTTACAACCAGATCAAAGTCAAATCCAAGCCCCACCTGGCAACAAGACATTACTGCTGAATTATAGCAGGCTGAGAGAAACGAATGTGTGTTGGAACACACCTCTACGTGTGCAGTATACAGGACAAACTGAACGGACTCTTGCAGTGTTGCAGTCTGAGCTCATCAGAGATTCAACCATGACAGTGCAGATTCAAAGCAACTGTGACGCAATAAAATTTTGGCCAACGAATGTTTGATGAACATACATTTAAAAAGAAAAAAAAGAGAGAGAGAGAGAGAGAGATCAGTTTATAAGGCATTAAGAGACTAATCATATTTATTAAAGCCGTTGTTTAAAGTGTTTTGTTAGTTGGTTTTATTACTCGGTACTTGACGTCAAGAGCTGCGAACTTGTAGGATAAGGGTGACCCCTGCTGGTTAGCAAAATAAATACAGCTGACAACTTTCTAATCGTTCCTGTCTCATGATTAAGGACATACGTTGTTTTTTAATTTGTCCATTTAAATACACGTTATCTAAATAAAGAATTTATATTAAAAAAAAAAAAAAAAAGTCACTTGCTTTTTCCCTTGTAGACGATGATGTCACGCAAATGTTTCACTGTTGTGTGTCCTGTTTGTCACAAAAGGAATAAATATCCTCCACAAAAGGATTTATGAGCCTGAGCTTTTCTGGCAGGTACTCAATATTTCATTTTAAAACTGAACCCAACAGCTTTATTTCCCGGCTTCAAACACGTTTCTGCATACAAACTTCCATATAATAAAATAAAATAAAATTAGGTTTCTAATGCTTGTGGTATCTCTTAAACACCTTCAAATGTACTATTTAATATCTAATCCTTTTTAAAGCAAACAACTAACACACAACAGAAACTGTGCCTGCAATCTAAGGTCAGTAAACTACTGAGTGTGGAAATTATGTGAAGTGGAAAAAAAAAACTTTTAACATTATTTCAGAATTAACCTGAGTTTTTTGTTTTGTTTTGTTTTGTTTTGCCACCTGTACTGTCTTTTCATGTTTTTGTCAGGCAGTTTGTGCTGTCAGACTGCACAAAGCCTCTTTTCATTCTTCCAAACACAATCCTTATTCAACTTGCAAAATGAGGTTTCTTATTGAACCGTTGTTCCCTCGCCAGGGTCACTATGTCCTCCTGCTTTCCTACCTGCATTTTATCAAATGATCATTCTGTGCTGTGTGAAGCTGACCCGTTCCCTCCACCTGTTCTGGTCACTGCGTCCCCTCCTCTCTCTCTCCGTCATTCCGTCCACTTTCCTCCATGTTATTCCACGCCACGGCAGAATGCCACGGCCTCGAGCAGGCTAACGGGGCTTATGTGGCTGAAGATGGGACACTTGTTTAAAGAACATCATTTCACTGTGTTCTAGAAACATTCAAAAAAAAAAAAATTCCAGGTCCTGCCCACACAGTTGGCTTCAGGTTAATCCTGCTATGAAATCTGCCCAGCTAACCTTTTTGGTTATGTTTCCAGCTCAGAGGGACTGGTAGCGGTGCACAGTATTCTGAAGCAGGTTGAAAGATTAGCACAGTAGCGTGTTTTCTTCTGAACTAGATAAATAAATCAGTGCTCAGAAAGGTCACGAGTTCACACAGAGCTCACGAGTTCACACAGAGCGGAACAGTTTGGAGAAGTTGGACGTCAGCTCATATAGAGAGAGCCCACCAGAATGATTAGAGAGTCAGAAATCTGCAGCCAACAAAGACCAATCTGTTCGTTGGCTGTCCTCCAGACCTCCTGACTGCCACTTTACCCAACATCCTTCTACTGATGTGTTCACTGTCCCCCCTCTGAACTTGTCTTTTCCTCAGTGCCAGCATCTCTAAGCCATACTGCCACAATCTCTGCTCCCTCCAGTGTTTCGTGCAACTCTTCTTTCAACCTTGCTGAAAGTCTTTTCACCACACTTCACCCATTCCAGCCTGCTTGCACACACTTCTTCACCTCATTTCAACACTCTTTGTTGACCCTGAGTACTTCCTGTCTCTCTCGTTCTTTAAATCTCTGCACTCTATAACCCCAGTGCAACCACCTTGCTGCAGGTAACCGTCATTCCTCTCCCACCTGCTGTTGCTAAGAGATCGCGATGTCGTCTGCAAACATGATACAGCGGTTCCTGTCGGACCTCCTCTGTCAGCCTGTCCATCATAAAACTCTGAGCCGATCCTTGATGTGGTCCCACCTCCACTTTGTCCTCTCCTTTGTTACAACAGGAGACACCAGCACTGTCCTCCACACGGCACTGTGCTGCATACCATTATTTTAGCACTACATGCCAGAGAGGCCGATAACCAAATTCAGGAATGTTCATTTACAGCTTCCTCAAACTACCTGAACAATGCCAGCGCGGTGAATTGTGTTGTTATAATCTTTGAAATTTAGGTTATAACTCCATTCATTGATCCATATTAGATCAGCCATCACTCAGTATTCTATATTGCATCCTCCTCCAATACATCAGCTATTGCGTGGAAATTCTAATCAACCATTAACCCAATCATTTTAGAACAAAGAAAGAGAAAATCAGTACTAGTATGGTATTGAGGATATCTAATCAACATTCTATCATTACTACATAATATTATATATGGTCCAAATGTAAAATTCGAAATTGTCTTTCTCTTGCCTCACAGCAAGAAAGTTGTGGGTTCGATTCCGGGCCTCGGGCCTTTCTGTGTGGAGTTTGCATGTTCTCCCTGTGTCTGTGGTGAATTGGAAACACTTAATTGTCCGATGTTGTGTATGTGAGTGAGAATGTTTCGTCTTTGTTTGAAAATGGTTGGATGGATGGATGCACGGATGGATGGACACAATAAGCCTTGGCTTAAGCCCCTTGTTGGTTATGAATTTTCTTTCAATTACCAAAATAAACTACACTGAACTAAAACAAACTTGAAATTCACTCAGTTATTGTTAGTGTCACCACACAAATATTATTATTTTGTAATTGATAATTCTACTGCATTCAGCATCAAGGGGGTCTCCAGTCTATCCCCTCCGTCACTATGAGAGAGAGACTATCAACAATAAGAAATTACCAGATGTACATACCCCATTGTGTCTTTCTAATCAATAAGAACACCCTGGCATTTCACTGAATTTGTCTGATGAGCGAGCACACACGCACACAACTGTTTGAATGGATCTCTGTCGTCTCCATACTCCAATTCGATGCAGTAGTTGCAATGACAAAATCTTACCAGGTGGTGGAAGTGTAGATCCGTGTGTGAGCGACATTTATTGCGTTTAATGATGTTCAATGATGATCAACGGGGAATAACAACACAGTCAACGTTTATTGTATACTGGAACTTGACACAAATACAAATGATTCTGTTGTTGATACAATATACAGATGGAAAGTTTGCAAGAAGTCGATCACTTCAGGTAAGAATAAAAACGTTCTATCTACTGCAAGATTTGTAAAGCAATATTCAGTGATAACATTTCTGGGAATTCATACAAACTGCGGCCTACGGTACCACTGTTACCAGGACATAAGGCAGTTTAAAACAAAATTCACACAAATCAAAGAAAAAGAAACTTGTAACTGAGTCATGAGCTGTATTTACACTGCTGGGCCAACACATGAGAGTACAATTACTCCTATCTTTATTTGGTCATCAAGTGACATCAAAGCTATGTCACTGTACAGGTTTTCAGGTAACCAAAGCCTGGCTAATCAAATAGTTTTAAATGATGTGTACAGTGTGCTTTTCTGTTTAGAAAGCAATGACCACAGCATGTCAGAAAGTGCAGAACATCATAGCCTAAAGCTTTATCTACAAATGTACCTCTGGAAAGGAAAACAGTCTTTAGAGTCTATAGAGTGTCCTTGTCAAAGAATGGAACAAATCTGTAACACTATCAAGTTTTTCTATCCTTAACTTTTAGGATAGAGAAAGAAAATACAGTAGGTTTTAAGGTGTAAGTGATAGTTTTTTCAAACTACTGTCTGCAGCAGAGGGTTCTAACTAAACATCAGAGATGCTGTTACTGCGGAGCTGTTGAAGTCGGGGGCTGATGGACTTTGAAGCTCTCGCGGTTCCACTCACGTGAACGAGTTCTGACCCGAATGAATAATAATGATTTTTATCGTTGTCATTCCCTCCATCCCACAAAGCATTAAAACCAGAAATGATATGACCACTTCCGAACAGTTGGCATATAAAGCAATAACACAGCCGCAATGATGAGATGCTGGACCACGATACACCCATTAAAAATAGTCAGAACGTTGTATATTTACAGCACACGGCGCCTGTGAGAGTGATGCTGTGTTCAAATATGTCAATGGGATCCATTGATTCCTATTTAACAAGATGGAGGCTTGTTTGCTGCAAAGAGTTACGACATCTTTAAAGACCGTTTATAGAGTTTTGTGACGATGGTCATTTATAAACACAGAAGAACATAATTGCAGACGTTCAAAACACAACACAGCACGCCTACTGGGGAATAAATCAGACAAGCCGTGAAGTCAATGTACAAGTATTTGTGTCCGAGTGTGTCTGTACATACGTTTGCATGTGCATTCATGTGGATTCAGCAGGAGTTATTTTACATTCACAGTTGCAGGGGTGAAGGTGGGTTGGCAGAGAGAATTTCATTTCAACTCTCAGACACACGCACACACGCACACGCGCGCACGCACACGCACACGCACACACACACACACACACACACACACACACACACACACACACACACACACACACACACACACACGGGTCTACGAACGGCAGCAGCCGACCGTCCTCATCTCTTTGTCGACGTACTCCTTCAGCTGAAACTTTGGCTCGTCAGGCTCCTTCATGGTCCTGTGCTTCAGTTCTCTGGTAGAGACAAACAGCACATAGACAGGTCGCTGCGCTGACTCTCTGCTAGCTGCCAGCGGAGACGGAGCACCATTCAATAAACTGTACGCTCAATTTGTATCAACGTCAGTGCGGGACGGTTAGTGGGACACATTGCTAAAGCAGCTGAGAGATTTCAAAATATGTGGCTGCCGGGCTCTCAACTACTCCAACGGGGTTGCTCTAATGCATACGAAGGTGTGAGGTTTCAGGGTTTCATCACTTTACCCTGACATCTCAACTAATTTAAGAAAGGGAGCACCCTAAGTGACACCCCAGGAAATGGGAGTTAACATCAATGATGGCCTTTCCTGGAAGAGAATCTAATGATGATGCTGTCTGCAGGATGGTTCATTTAGCCTGTTCACCATTTAGCATTAATCTATAAATAATGCCATAATGACCACGAACATTAAGCTACAGAGGGGGATAAATACAGTGTGCAAATAGTGATTTTTTTTTTTCTCCAAAACCTTTCCACTAGGTGCTGCAAAATCTCTGTACTCTAACGGGAGCCAAATGTTTCACATCTGTTTGATGCGAAACATCAGCCATTTCTATTAAACATGGATTGAAATATTTAAGTCCATCCATCTATCTCTCATGTAAAACACAATATAATCGTATCTGAGGCAATTCCCCAACGGCTCAACAGCGCTGGAAAAAAAATACAAATAAATCCACTTAACACATCTGCAATGACTTGAAGAAGCACTCCTGACCACTAGATGGTAATAAAACGCAGAGCATGCACGGTGAACCTATTTTGTTTAGGCAGTGCATTTCCAGTGGAATATGAAAGAGGCAGATGCGGTGTGGACTGACCCACGCTGTCTGAACATCAAGCCTTATTTCTGCTGTGAAATGGTGCGGAAGTGCAAAGTCATCATCAGGTTCTAACTTAGAGCAACAGAGTAACATTTTAGCCACAGAGTTTCAAGTAAATTCTTATTACATTTTTTTTTTCTAATTAGTAATACACGTTTGTGATAATTTGACACAATAATAGAAGATATTAAAGGCAGAAGTTATCTACAAGGTTTTCACTTCACCTGCTTCAAACCAAGCTACTTGAGCGCATGTGCAAAAGCAGGACGTAAAGTGTGAGGATAGAAGCTGACAGAACACAGCGGCCAATGTGGATTTTGTAGGATCAAAGCAGCAGGTAAAAAAAAATCAATCAAAAAAAAAAAAAAATCAACATTCTCTTCACAGAAATGGTGCTGAAGTGCTAAAACTACGAGCAGGACGGAGCCGAGCGGTCTCATGCGTCTGGTTGTGTGCTGCTTTTGCATGCCAGACTGCCGGTGCTATTCTTGGTAACACCCCACCATGGCAGCCTGTTACCATAACGAGCCTGAACGCGAAACAACTCCCACACAAACTGTCCAGCTCGACACATTTAAGCGAAACACGCTCTCAAATAACAGCCCTCGCCATTAAGCAGCACCGTCTTCCCAACGAGATAACTTGGGAGCGCACGCTCATCCCATTAAAAGCTGAATGGCTAATTGTGTCCCTGCCTGTCTGAATGTGTGTCCGTTTGACATTTTCTACTAAAAAGCAGGAAGTCCTGCAGGGAACAAATGCGAATGAGCATCACTGAAAAAGCATCATTACCGGCCTCTCAGGTTAGGAGACCCAAACAGCAACAATCTATCATGGCCAACTAACAACAGTGTAGGGGGCACCTCAAAGGAACCGAGATTATCACCATGTGTGGTAAAAAAAAAAAAATCAAAATCAAAAGGATAATGGCTGGACAGACCTCTGTTATCTTACAGAATTAATGACAAATGAATGGCAGTTTGAGCAGGTGTTGAACACTCGACGCTTCCTGTCTGTCAAGACGGCATGACAGTGACAATGTGCTGATTTGTTTCCCTAATGTTACTCTTCAGTCCTGTTTTTTTAACGTTTGATTTTCAGAACGTGTCATATTCTTTTCATTACAGGTTAAGTGTGTAATATTTGGGGAACCTGAAGAGGAAACCGCGACATCAAGTGGTGGTTACATTTTAGATTGCAGCGTCTCACTCTCTCTCCCCCTCCTGCGCTTGCTAGTGAACTACGGTGAACTACAGGAGCAGTCACCCTAATCACAAAATGCGCTGCGTTGTTCCTAAGAAATATGGCCGTGTAAGATGGCAGCTAACTGGGAGCAAGACCCATCATCTATGTATAATCTTATATACAGTATATAACTAAGGGTAGGAAAACCAAATTACTTTTATTGTACTACAATTATACACTTTTATGAATGTATTCATGGGTTGTATATTAAATTTTTACCAACATAAAAATCATGAATTAAGGCAAATATTACACACTGGACCTTTAAATATAAAAAAGCTTGCCATGCCGACAAAAAAGATTCTGGAGATCTTTAGGACAGGAAGGCTTCGGCTCAGTGTCTTCGAATGGTTGACGCTGTTTATGGTGCTTCTCTGAGGCCTTTGCGTTTTCAAATGTGGATTTTCTAAACTGTTTCTAAAAACAGTTTAGAAAATCTGTTTCTAAAACCAGTTTCCTTTTTGAAAGGGAGTCCTGGCCCAGACAGGCAGCAGCAAATAAGACTCAACCTCAATGGGATTTTCCTGCTCAAATAATGAGACAAATCCTAAAAAAAAAAAAAAAATATGTAGTTGCAACACATCAATAGCAAGCGTCAGACTGCAGAACATCAGCAAAAAAAGATCTTGTAGCACACAAGCCTGCGGGTCTGTTAATGACGCTGCTCCCTGTTGCTGAGCTCTATGACGCTCTGATGGTCGACGTTACGTCCCCCCCCCCCACTCCATCTTTAATTCTTAACTCGTGTAGAAACACACACACACACAAAAAAATGCCACTTCTTCCTTTGCAGGACACATGTAAGTGGCTTCACCTTGTTGCCTTTGTGTGCAGGTTGTGCGTGCGTGTATATGCGTGCGTGACTCACTTGGCCACGGCGGTGAAGGACAGCTCCACATTCAGCCCAGATTTAGCGCTCGTCTCCATGAAGGGCACTCCAAACTCCTGCACACAGAAACATCTCTCTCGTTTTTTCCATGTGCTCGTCATGTGCGTGCGAACGCTCAACGCTGACGCTCGACCTCTCAACCTGTCCCTAAGAACTAAAATGTTGCCATTTCTGAAGCAACTTCTTTTTAAAAAAAAAACGACGATGGGTGCAGTGAATCCCATCTTTCCAACGCTAATTTCCTCTTCTCTTCGCAGCTGCGCGCTGATGAAAGCCTCGATGGAAAGCGACCTCTGCGCGCGTCAATTTTTTTGCCTCCTCTCTCCAGTGTTTCTGTTGCGTTCCTCATCGCCACTTGTATTCAGATGACATGACTCTCCACCCACTGCTTATCGGAGCGGAACAGCCTGGAGAATGAAGTTGGTGCTGCGCCTGTCGTTTGTTCGAAAAACAATAACAACATTGCGCAAACACACAAAGCTGCTAACAGATGAGAGTGTGTGGCTGCGTAGGAGGATTAAGAAGAGTGTGGCGTCCGTCTTTTAGTTAAATGTGTCAAATTGTGGGTGCGTGTGTGTGTGTGTGTGTGTGTGTGTGTGTGTGAAAACCCACCTTGGCCAGTTTCTCCCCTTCCTCTCTCCTCACCACCCTGTTATGAGTGGAGTCGGCCTGGACAGACAAAGACGGAACAGAAAGATCCATTGGAGTTTACAGTCACGTGGTCACACTGGCCAAGACTGTCTCAGGCCTTCGCACGCTACATGCAGAGGAAAAAAGTATATATTTTTTTTTTCAGAGCAGCTGATTGGAGATAAACATGTTTACAGGGAAAAAATACCAAGGAGAAAAAAAAGTCTTTCTGTTTTCTGGTAAAGAGGCTTTTTCCCCACAGTCTTTGAGCAGCCATCAACCATGTTAACCAAATGCAACAGCTGTGCAGCACAGATGACACCTCTTCCAGATCAACCTGACCAAAAAAAAAAAGCGAATCTTCGGTGCCTCACAGCGCCAAGTGATGGAATGCAAAACCATCATAAAACAACAGAGCGTCTTTTAGTGTGTTTTCACCCATTAGGCAAACTATCTGACCAGGAATTTGTATGATAAATTCAAAACAACGTTTCCATTACACTCTTGCTATATACCTCTGTAAACCACCTCATGAGAGCGTATAAACCTTTAAATGATATCTGAGAGTTTTTTTTTTTTGAAGTTTAGGCGTTTCCATCCCCAGTTTTTTATTGCAAGGTGAAATTCCTCTTTAATTCAAATAAGAACAGATGTATAAACAGGTTTTGGAGAATTTACTCTGTAATGAACGCTGTGTCAAATGAGACTTGTTTTCTTTAGCCCTGCTTCTTCCGCTAGGCACCGTCGTCCTGTGACATAGCTACGATTTCTGCAGTTGCAAATCAAATCAAATCACTGCCTGGAAAGAGAGAACTTGCATCGGTTTCTCACTAAGAATTTTACTGTTGAATATCTGTTGCATATCCTGTGCGTAAAAAGCTTTAAAACGACCAACCCTTCCACTATGTGACATTTAAAAAAAAAACATTCAGCGATAAAGTTAATCTCCTTCCCTTCCTCCAGACCTACTTAACACCCTCTCCATCATCCCTCCTTCCCTCTTCCTCCACGAGTCCATCTGTCTACCCGTCGCCCGGCGTGCTGGCAGCGAGGTCTTACCTTGTTGCCCAGCAGCATGACGACCACATCCTGCTGGGCGTACTCGTGGATCTCTGTCAGCCAGGCCTGGACACAGAGAAAGAGGCACGGCCGGTGAAGGAATCCAGTGCGGAGAGAACGAAAGGAGGAGGAGGAGGAGGAGGAGGTGGTGGTGGAGAGAAGAGAAGGACAGAGAAGAAGTGGTGATGAAGAAGCAGAGCTGGATGTGGACCGGGCCAGAGGAGAAGATGGATGAGTCGGTGCAGAAGAGGAGAAGGAGAGAGACAAAAGATCCATCTGCTCTGCACTGGCTGGAGTTCATCGCATCTCCCCTCCTTCCTCGGAGGCCCTCTCAGCCCGTTTACTCATTCCGCACCCGCAGCCGCATCCTTCCACCTCACCCAAAATGTGAATCTGGGCTCCAAAGGTCTTTTCGAGTTGCTTTCACATGAATCAGTTCAAAGAACTTGACAATAGGAACTAAATACAACAGGAGGATCAAAATGTCTTTGCAGATTAGCTTTTAATTCAGTAACACTTTCTATGAAGTATTCTGTTGAATAAACTATTCTGAATGCATTCATAGGGCATTATAATGGACAAATAATGCTTCATAAATTAAGTTAGAAACACTCATAATCACATGTGACAACTCATAACAAGGTTCATCAAAGATTATAAACAGTGGATGTGACGCGTTGCAACCTCATTATTCATCATGTTGTCATGTATTTCTATGGCTTTATAGAGGATTCTGAAGTTTGGGTCTATGTCATACTACTACTACTAGTACTACTACTACTACTACTACTTCTTCTACTAGTAGTAGTGGCCTGTATTGCTGTGGCGGTATAAAACATGATGAATAGCGAGCTTAATACAATGTACATCCACCACTTACAATCCTTGATTAACACTGTTGCACACATTGCATTATGTAATTATATACATTTAGAATGTTTCACACATCTTGATCTATTCATCATAATTACAAATGACCAATAATTGTTTTATCAGCTTGTGCGTTCAGCATGAATGTGTGTTTGTTTTTTCTGAAAAAATTCTAAAAGGTTTGAATACTGGTGATGCATTAAACTGGGTGCTAAGCGTGTGAACCAGCGCTTCCAATTTTGCATCCCCAAAGAGAATTCACACGACAAACTGTGAACTCTCAGCTACACAAATTGAATGCCAAGGTTCTGAATTATGGGGGGGGGGGGGGGACCCTTCCCAATGTTCTCTACCAGTAGTCACTAGCTTGTCGCTGAACTGAAATGAGAGAAGACACCAGCCAGGTGTTTGTTACTCCTCCTCTGGCAACCTTGTGGTTGAATTGTTTTGTTCCCTTCCAAACATGTGGAGGGTCACACGCAGCATCGTTCTCAGTAGCTTTCACTGTTTTCTTCAGGAGCCTGCAAATGGCTGAGGTGCTTTTTCCTGGAGATGATTATTATTTTTTTATTATGTATGATTAATCACATGCCACTGTTTCACTGAAGTCGGGCTACAATGGGAAGACTCTGGAGACTTTCAAATAACTTCTATTTTTCCCAGTCATTTCAGTTATTTGGAAATAACTTCTGGGGATGTACAGATACTGCATAACGAAGCTGAGGGATTCGTGAGAACTCTTCAGCTCGACAAGTGTTTTTTTTTCTCCACAGAATGTTTTGAAGGACGGTTGGCTTTTCTAAGCTTGTGCTAATAAGCCCGGATAAGAGTGAAATGGAGGTGGGGAAACATGTAATGAAATGGAGAGCTTACGCAACCAGGCTTTGAGTAAGGTTCAAGGTTGTGTCAAAACACCTCCGCTGGCAATAAGAAGAGGCAGAAGGTTATTCTGTTCTGACTTTAATGAAGAACGTCTATTTAGTAGTGCCAGCGAAGGCCAGGGGCTGCAAATGGAAAAGCCCTCAGATAAAATAAATTCTTCTTCTTAACAACAATAACAATAATGATAATTTAAAAAAGTGCGCGAAAAATCCAGATGCCAACGACTTCCGGTTTCACAAAAGCGCTGGCATTTGCAACATTACCTGTTTATTAACACCCAATAGTGAGCCACAATGCCCCACAGTGCAGATTCAGGCAGGAGGAGAGCAAAAGCAGACGGAGAAACAAACAAACAAAAAGTCCAATTCTACAATAGTTTCTGTGCTGATGTCTTTAGAATTGTGGGTTTTTACTTTCATTTTTTCTTTGTCTTCTGGGGATTTGTTGGCTTTCAGCAGTTGCTTCCTGGTTTCATCACAACTATAACTATATAGATTGACCCACTGAGTGCTTTCTGTTCAAGGTTGGCAAGATGAAAAAGCAAAAATTCAAAGTGAAAATCTCAGCAGTCTTGCCGCTTCCAAACATTAAATAAAATAAATCTGTTGAGGCTAGCTAGCTTTCTGCAGTTAGCCAGAAGACGACAATGGCGTTGCGAGCTCCCTCTCAACTAAACTGCTCCATTCAGAATATCCTGAAATATCACCATGTCTACCCTGGTATACACCCCTGTGGCATTATCCACAGAGTGCTTGTTTATAAGATTTATGCTAATTTAGTTTACACCTTGAGGGATGGTTTTATTCCAGCGTATAACCTCCAGAGTAGTGAAGGTCCAACCAGTCAGTTGGTCCCGACACAGCTGGGTGTACCCTTCCCATTATATGTGTTCACACGATACCGACTGAGGCCTCACTTAAATGGAACACCTGAGTGATTGGAACTCGGCTCTAACGCTACTTGTTAAATAAATGTTCCACTTCACAGACACTTGAGGCCATTTATGTATCGAATGAATGAAACCATGTGACGCTCTCATTCCTCTCTTCTGTAAGTGAGGTCATCGCTCCTCGCTGCACTGCAATATTAAAAGACATCCAAGGTGCTGTGTGTTTGAGCTGCTAAACTTCCCCTTTCGTGCATTCTCAGCTCACGCAGAAAAAAAGAAGCTCCCACCAGAAGCCAACACGCGTCTCACTGCTACACAACTTGCAAATCCTTCCTCTCGAAAAAGAAACATTTTGAAGAGCTTCTTTAATCATTTTCCTCACACAAAAAAACCCAGAGGAGGATCAGCGCTATAAATCTCTCCATCTTCGGCTGAGATGCGCTCCGTACGCATGCTGAGCCGCTGTCCCTGCTCACCTATTGTGTGCAAATCTCTCGTCAGCTCTCAGCAAGGACGAAAAAAAAGAAAAACCTTGTGAAATCCTCGCCGCGGCTCTTTCGACATGATCCCCACCTGATTTGTGGAACGTCGCTGCGAGATGTTGAACACCCAGAGCTCACATCCTGAGCAAAGCTAACAGGGTTTTTAACTTGTAGATCATCTGAAAAGGGGAAACTCAACCCTGCCTCCTCTCGCGGCAGTTTGTACACAGAATTCCACAGCTGGGCAGCATTTGAAGCTACGACTCCGTGCAATCGATCATTCTTGCCAAAGTTAAGAAAAAAAAAAAGAAAAAAAAGAAAAAGCAAATTTTCCTTTATTACTGAAAGGCACCGTGAGAGAAAGAGGAAGAGTCTCCCCCACGTACTGTAATTCACACTGATTTCCTCCTTCGCCCCTCGTCCATCAGCTGTAATCTCTTCCGGCGCTTCTGCAAGTTTTCAGTATCTGGCGCTCCCCACCCTGGGGGTTTGTACAGCGCATCATTACACTGAGATTAATGCACCACAGCCCTCACCTACAGCAGGGGCCCCGTAGCTCCAACAATGAGCGGAAACCTGCCAATTACTCAAGCCGCCTTGAAAGGTCTCGGTGACCTGTGGGTGGATTACAGGGGAAAGCAAAAAAAAAAAAAAATGAGAACGAAAAAGGCAGCATCCGAGCTGAAAGCCATCGGGCTTCAAAGCGCTCTGCCTCTGGAGATCTGAGAGCACAGGAGGAAGACACGCGTGTCGGTGGTTGGGGTCGACACTACGGCTTGTACAACAGCAGCCAACTTAAGCAAAGGCTAATGAGGGAGAATCCATGACCGCCATTTGCTTTGTGGCTATTTTTGGCAGACGGAGAAAAAAGGAATGGCTAAAGAATGTGAGAGTACGAAAAACAATTAGAGATAGTGTTGACAGAAGTCGCGAGACTCACACATTCTGTAATGTTTTTGACAAGAAAGAAAGAAAGAAAGAAAGAAAGAAAGAAAGAAAGAAAGAAACCGGATGTCTCTGAAGTGTCTGAAATGGACTTTTCAATTCTTTTAGAATCAGAATCAGACTTCATGTGTAAACATACTGGAATTGACTCCGGTGTTTCTGTTGTGGACATGTGAAGGGAAGCCAATAGAAAAGCATATAAATGTATGGAACGTATATACAGTGATTTTCAAAGGTGGAATGTTGCACATTGGTGCAGAATATGCAAGTGTGCAAATATTCGTGAGGTTGGCTTATGGGGAGATCTGAGAGACGGCCTCGGGGAAGGTTCTGGCGAACAGAGCTCTGTAGCGCCAACTGGAGGGAAGCAGTCTGAACACTTTATCTCCGGTTTGTGGGGCGTCTGCATCGGCGGTACCTGCCTGGTTCCTCACTCTGGACCTGTAAAGGTCCTGGAAGGGGAGGGCAGGTCAGCCTCGGTGATCTTCTCTGCAACCTCTCAGGAGCCTTTTAGTTGTGATTAAAGTAAAGAGCGCCAACCACAGGCTGCACTTGAAAACCACAGGAGAAGAAGACATTCAGGAGAGGGCTTTGACCTATCGGAGAAGTTTGGCGTGGATGCACTAGACAGAGTTTTGGCATTATGCATGTTTTCCCACCAAAAGAAGCTGTTGCTCCCTCAACTGCTGGCATTAAATATAAAATCCACTTCTGGCAGAGGGATGAGCTAATATTCTTTTCTAAACTGGCCTTCCCACTTCAAATGTGTTGACAGCCTCTCCGCCATATCAATGTGTTAAATAAAGCCACATAACTTGAATGAATTTGTAATTCAAAAATAAACACATCAAATCAAATACTTCTTTTAAAAAAGGAAACAACATGAACAACAAGCACCGTCTCCTCAATACATGACACATTAGCATGCTATGCAGCCACCGTTATCATTACGCTCCTGCAATTAACGCTCAATCGATTCTCATGGTTGATATTTATGAATGCAAATGTGCTCTGTAACGCAGAACTTTAATTGACACGTCTCATCGGTGGACTAATGACTTTATATAAACTCATACACAACTTAAGGTCACCTGACACAGCTGAGGCAGCAGCCTGCTGTCAAGCAGACTCCAAGGTGAGCTCCCGTGAAACCGCCCAAGGAGATGGTGGCTGTCTTGCGACAGGTGGACCTTCCTGCAGTATAATATGCTGGTAGCATAGCAACAGCAACACAGCTGTTTAGCAATCTTTGGATGATGTTATTGTGTCACCTGAGTTTTAATTTCCTGTCGGGCCACGCTAAGAAACCTACAGAGCAACAATGAATGTCCTTAAAATGTCGATCGGTAAGAAAAACAACGTCTTAAATGTTGGAACAGTTTTGGAGTGAAAGAAGAAGGGTGGAGGTCAGGTGGATTGGAGTGATTGCTGCAGAAGAACTTTTCTCTCAAAAGAGTCGTGAGTTTTTGAAAGAGGTTTGAGAGATTGTGAAGTCTGGGGGTCGCCAAAGTCAGGCTGGTTAATCCCTCAGGATTGTAGATATTTGTACAAAAGTTTCATGCTGATCTGTTCAATATTTGTCAAGCTATTCCAGCCAGGATGATCGTATCATGCAAAGCAACTGAGAAAGAGGAAGCGAAAAATGTCCTGCCTGCAGCTCTAGGAGGGTTCGTGAAGCAGGGTGCCGTCATTCATGGTTAGCCTAAAAAAAAAAAGTGTGTAATTGGTGTTTGTGTCATAAAGACTCACAAGAAAAACTAAATATAAAGCAGTTTTACAGCATGCGGAATCGTCAAGCAGGTCTGTGTGAGAAATGTTGCTGATAAAGAGGGTTTTACCACACAGCTGTATCCGTGTCTTTAAAATATCTTCGCATTAGTTTGAGGAAGCTGTGGTCGGATGAGGGTGGGGTCCTGGGTGGTGGCACATGTCAAGTCGAGTGATATAAAGAGGAGTCTCATGCAACAGCTACAACAACAACTGCAAAAACGGGACAGCATCGCAGGTAAAACTAGATTTCACATCTCAATTCCATCAGACTTAACTGTTGGACAAACTTAGGGGTTGAATGGTTACGTTTTAACTGATCTGCTAAAAGTTACAACCAAAAGCAAGAAAAGCTACAAATAAAAAAAAATTTAAATGCTGTAAAAAATCTTTGTTTACATTTCATGCACAATGAAAACTGACCAAAAGGGGCACAGGATGTTTTATCCAGAGAGGAGGGAGTGGGGCTGCAGATGGCTGAAGAGGTTGTGAGACGCTGATACAAATGATGTATTTTTTTTCAATCTGAAAACAGCAACCTTACAAAGTAGAAACCAGAAGAATCTGATGCCAGATTTTTAATCAATATCTTTATACATATATGTATATATATATATATATATATATATGTATATATATATATATATATATATATATATATGTATATATATATATATATATATATATATATATATATATATATTTATATTTATATGTGTATATAAATTGTTTAGTTTTAGTTTTTTTTAAATATATATATATATGTATACATATATATATATGTATATATGCTTGTATCTACAGTAATTTTTAGATGTGCATGTTCATGTTACATAACTGTTACATAACAAAAAAAAAACCTGTGTTTAGCATCTATTGGCTAATACTAGCTACTGTGGCCAAACCGTGTAGATGTTTAGTTAGCTGTATCTTGTGATCTGCTCTAAACAAAACTGTTAGTGCCATAAATGTCATCATCCTTCACACTCATGCAAACGTTACATAAGCTGTTGTGGAGAGTGTTTGCAACATATGAACCCAAATGGGTGTTTCTTCTTCTTCTTCTTCTTCTTCTCAGAATACTACCACGCCTTCTCACTTCCTACAGGTTTCTTCACACAGGGCTGTTTCAGAATCAACTGGGCGGAGAGCAGAACACTGAAGTTTCCACCCAACAACAACAAAAACAACAGCTACTATGAGAAAAACTTCCAGCTCGGACCAAGCGTGTGCGGGTGGTTGCTACATCCAGCGTCGCCGGGCGAGTGAAGATCTGGCCGGCGCTGATTATTCAAGCCTTGCGCTGAGCACCCGACCAAAGCCTTCCAACAGCTGGGACCTCGGGCGCTCTGGGATGCTCTCCAGCCCAACTCAAACGCCTGGTCCTCATCGGCAGCGGAGGTCGGCCGACTTCAGCAGGCATCGTCTGTCTTCCGTCATCGTTGTGAAGAAAGAGAGGGGGAAGCCAAAGCCTCCTCAGCGCAGCGTGTCCCTGCCGCAACCAGTCACGGCCTCCCGTCCCTCCTTCAAACGCTACTCCTGCCCCCCGACCGGGCCCTGCCGTCCATCCAGCTACTTATATTCCTCCTACTCCTCCATGTCCTCCTCATCCTCTTCCTCCTTGTCCTCCTTGTCCTCCTCGTGCTCCTGCTCCTCCTCTCCTACACTGCATGCCGTCCCGACGTCGGCCATCACCGGGCCGGACCCCCTTGGCTGGAAGCTGCAGCCCAAGTTCAGCTCCGCTTCCAGGCGCGCCAAAAGATTGTCCCTGCAGATCCCTCTCCTGCTGGTCCTTCCCCACCCTGAGACGAACCCTCCGTCTGGGTCACAAGTCACACAGAAGCCACCTCTCAGAGCCAAACCGCCTCATCGCCGCCGCCACTCGGACTCCTCGGCCTTCCTCGGGCGTCGGGCGGTGCCGATGCCTGCTGTGACGCCAGATGAGCTCAGCGAGGCGCGCCTCAGCCTGGCGGCTCTCCCTCCTGAGTTGGACGATGTCTTTCATGAGGGGAGAGAGGGGATGTTGTGTTTGGCCTCCCCTCCCCGGCGGCAAAAAACCACTCCGCCCGTGGCGGAGAAGACGTCCGCAGCCAGACAAAAAGCAAAAGTGATCGCTCACTCGAACCGGAGTTCCATCACCGCTGAAGAAAACATCTACGCGTGTGTTGTGAAGCCAAAGGCAAATCAACAGCATCAGATTGAGAAGCTCGACAGCCTTCAGGAGAGGTTTACCGGTAAGCACCTCTATGACTGTCTGTATATTGGGAATAATGCCAGAGGACATGGCATTTTTTCCTTCATTTTACTGTTTATTACCTGAAATTGTTTATTGTAATTACTCACTTACTCTCCATGGCCTATTTTATGAACTGAATTTGCTGATGAACGATTGTGCAGCTGAGAAACTGCATTTCTATCCATCTATCTATTTATCTATCAATCTATCTATCGCACTACACATACACTCTCCGAGGTCTTTGTCTTACCTTGGTATTTAACTCATGTTGTACTTACCCCATACAATGTCCATTTGCTGGGAACCCTGTCGATGACATAAGATCCCCACCAATGTATCCCAGTCCACACATCTTGTATGTAATGGCTTGTTTTCTATTAATATTAATACAGTGATTAAGTAAATATCTTCAAACACAAATGCTGCTAGAACACCGGTGGCACAATAGGTAGTTAGACACAATGACCGGTCTCTTCTTTGCAGATAGCTAGTGAGTACTAACGGGCACAAGACAGTGAATGAGTCAGGAGAGAAGAGGAATCCGCAATCAGCAAACACCTAAAAGATCTCGGGGAAAAGATCTCCTTGTTCTCGCCTTCCAGTGGTGAGACAAGTGCAGCAAACTGAACCTCCTGTTGTGAAGGCAAGCCAAGGAGACAATATAAATGCGGCATTTATACAGAGCTCTATCAAAATCCGCCACTTACCTCTTAACTATAGTCGCGACGGCTAAGGTGCATTTGTCAAAAGAGAAACTCCTCATTTAAAAATCAGTGCAGTTAAAGTAAACAAATGTTGTAGCTACTGTATTATTAACGTAATAATGACTTGATGCTCTGTGCGAAAACATGAGGTAAAAGCTTTTAAAAGGAAACGTTTACAATGGGATCAGGTTGAGCATTTAAAGTGTATTAACTCATAGAGTTTGTGTTCGAACCATTCTCCAAATCGCAAAAATGCTTTGAGACGACGCCTGTGCTTTCCTTCTGACCTGCTGCCTCACTCTGTAACACTCCTGTAAGACCAGATAAGTGACTGAGCCATCGCTCCCCTGCCTTCCTCGAGGGCTGGGGGTCAATGTTGTGCAACAACTTCTACAGGTCTTTTTCGTCACGGTGGGTCTTCCATCCTGCAGAAGCTGCTGTGGACAGAGGCTACGCACTAGCCCGCCTTCAAGCTTTGCACGTGCAAATGGAGATGCCTGCCTGCCTGACTGCCTGCTTGCCCCAAACGAGCTTCTGATTGATTCTCCTCAGTGCGAGTCGATGCTAACAACATTGTTCCCGCAGGGCTGCGCGTGGAGACTGGCTGCGACAGGGAGAGACCCACTCCACGGTTCCCAGGGTGAGGAGATCAGAGAACGCCCGAGAATTTACTAATGCCCATTTGCTACCAGGGGGCGCCAGACTGGGGTTAATCACACAGTCGTGCAACTCCCACACCTTCAAGGGCATGCTGTAAATATTTATACAAAGTTCTGTACTGGGAAAATGTGTTAACTCCCAAATGCAGTATTTCTATAAGGGTATAATGATGCTACTTCTATACACATCTTCCTATGCTGTCATGAGAGGGTGTGATTAGCCCACTATCTGTTCAAATAAAATAGACAGATGGATAAAGATGTGTCCAAAAATCACATCCATCTGTGTGTGCGTGTGTGTGTGTGTTGTCTTCTATATTATAAGTATCTGCGTTACTGTTTGCCAGTCATTTTCAGACGGTAGTGAAAGACAGAGAAGTGGTGGTTTTGCACAACACTGGCGATTACAAAATTAGTTCGGGGCACAATATTGAAGTGTGCTGCAAGAACTTGCAATAAAGGTTTACGATTTGGGAAACAACGGATTAATTCTCACGAAGCATCTGCTGATTATCAACCACAAGGGTCGATTACAAGAGCTGCTGAATGGTCTAATTAACTGTTTCAGATTGTTGTTATATTGCAGTGAGATAATGTTTTGTTTTGTTTTATTTAAAAAAAAAAAAAAAAAAATGAAATTTCTGTCCAAGACTAGGAATGATTTGTTATTGCTTGTCACACACTTTTAGTAAAAAGATGAAATGAAAAGATGAAATTGTATGAATGTTATTGGAAAATGTATTACTTTGTAGACATTTTATGTAAAATATCACTTGCTAAAATATCTACCTTTGATTATTTTTTTTTTCCACTTTTTCTTATAATTTAAGTTTGCATGTGGTCACTGATGATTATACTACACTTAGGCTACAACATTCGTGAACTGATTGACACAAGTAATGATCAGTATTCTTTGCGGTTAAAAAAAAAAGATGATCAAAAACTTTTAAATAAACATATACGCATCTTTTCCAACAAAAAAAAAACTTGACAATTATTTTCGCAATTCAATCAAATGGAGACATCATTAGTTCATCCAGTACAGTGTATATCCTTCTGCTCATTAGCCACATCAAAGGGTGCCTTGGAGTCACTGATGTTTAATGATGAGTTTGTTGGACAACACGATGACTTGGCCTCCACCTCACAGACAGGGGGAGCAAGAGAGACATCATTTTGCTTCATTTGTCTGATGAAAATCCAACATCCTGCAGTACTGCAGCAAAAATGTGATATTTGTTGTTCATGAGATGAAAAGTTATTGTCTTCGCATTGACATATTTAATTTTAAAAAGGCTGCAATAACAAGAATAAGGTAAGAAGAAAGGAAACTAGATGCAGTCAGAAGTGTGAATCTGGGTTTGGTCCTCTGAGAAGCTAGCAGCTGTCGAGCAGAACAGAGCGAGACGCGCTGTAGGCTGGAGGTGTTGCTGCAGGCAGGGACCACACAGATCTTCATTCATGCTAGTCATGCACACAGAACCCAGACCCATTCACACATGTCTGGAACTGCAGCACCTTGGAATTACTCGTAGATTGCATGTGCATGCGTGCATGTCTGAAATCAAACTGCAATGAGGAAAACCTACTGAAACTCAAAGTCTTTGATCTTAACACGTTTAACACATTCAAAATGTGTCAAAGTTTAAATCAATCAAGGCGTGTACGTATCGGTATATATTTTCTCTTGGTCAGTGAACTCCCAGCCAAGACACATACAGTCTTTCCATGAAGCCTTTGATAGTGCAAGGAAGAACGTACTGCACTAGATCAGATATATTTAAGAGCATCACTGAAACATCTTCCTCTAATTCACAATACAGTGTGTACGCTGGCTTGAGGTGGTTTTATTCTTTTTTGAATCAAAGCTGATACATAAGCAAAATGTTTGATAAGAAAAGAAAAACAGGTTTGCAGAATAAACTCTAAACATTCAGCTCACGTGATTTGTGCTGTGTGAACCTTCCCAGGTGTTTTGATAACGAGCAGGGAAATATGTCTATTAAAAAAAAAAAAAAAAAAAAAAAAAACCTTGCTATATAAATCTCTCTGCTCTTCTGCTGGTTTCGTTTTCCTCTTCCTTCTACCAGGAGTCACATAGCAGCCTCCGATGATGTCATCAACCTTTATGGAGCTTCATTAAAACACATTAAATCAGTTAATAGAAACAGGCTCGAAAACCTTTTATTTTAAATCTTTTCTTTTTTTTCAAGTTAACCTGGAGGTCATTTGACATTTCAGAAAATGTTTTTAAGTAGAAAAAAAAGATGTGGTCCAATAATTATACCTGAAATAAGTTTATCATTTGAGCCAGATGTTATTTAGCCGAGCCTAAAAAAGCTTTTAAACTGTTCGTCACTCCAAACACTCCAGGGCAAAGTGACAACAGTTTACTTGTAACTGAGAACAAAAAGGTGCAATTATGTCAAATTCTTAAGCATGTCAAGGATTTAATCAGGAACTAATTATGCAAAGTTGAACTCCTGGGGATGTGAGGGCTCACTGTTCACCGCTGGATGTTGATAGTCCTCAAGTCTTTTAATCATACAAAATAAATTTGAATAAATGTCTACAAATTATGGACTGTGATGATAACTCTCTCCGACTGCATGGAGCAACTGGCATCCAATAGAAACTTATAGTGGATACAGCAGCATTTACAACCTTTTTTTTTAGAGCACATCTAACTACTTTCCACATGTATAACATGTGTGCTATGTTTAAAAGGGACCTGTTATGGCCATTCCTATATGTACTAAATTGATTTGGTCGTCTACTTCCATCAATTAAAAAGGTTTTTTAGGTTAGTTTGTTGAGTTTGAGCTGTCTAAAGAGGCTGTTCTGGCTCTCTTCCGCCCCCTACCTATTATACCTGAGGCTCCACCTGGGAACAGCTCACTCCCTTGTGATTGGCCAGCCACTCACTGCCTGCATTAGCAAGTGGGGAAGATGACTACTAGCTCTCCTGCAGTTTTGATTCACATGAATTTAAAGGTCCAGTGTGTAAAATTTTGCCCATAAACACATTAATAAAAGTGTATATTCGCAGGACAATAAGTCATTTGGTTTTCCTACCCATAGGACAGTTCTCATATACGCACATATACGCCACATACGTATGTATGAATATACATAAAGCAAGGGTCCTGCTCCTAGAAAACCCTCAAAATCAGAACAGCATACTAGAAAAATAGAAAGTTAGCCCAGAAATGTGGAAATTGACATTTTTCCTATATACTGCATACAAATCACAGTCAAATCTCCTCCTACTAACGAGTTGATACAGACAATACGCCAAACTGGACCGACCTCCTGAAACAATCCAGCAACAGGGACGTTCCCAACTCTACCCACTGCCCTCCCGACGACAACACTATCGACATGTGCACCAGCTGTGACACGGAGAGTTCATTAATTCCAAATCTACTCGGATCAAGCATCAAAGCATAGCGGGGAGTTTTAAAGGTGCTGGAAGGTTGCTCCAGGGTGGCTGAGTGGCACACGTAAAGTTGCTGCTCCAAAAGATTAAGAACGGAAACCAGAGCAGTGAACCACATAGAGGAGGACAAGAGTCTCAGGAGACTTAACGAGACGGCAACAAAGAGACGGAGATGAAAAGATCTTTTCATCCTGCAGAGTGACGAGAGCAGAAGAGTCACAACAGCCTGCGCAACTGCGTGTGTGTGTCTGTGTGTGTGTGTTCTTGTAAATATGACACCGTGAGGACAGGAATGATTTCAATAACAGCGTGAAGACACTCTGACCCCTGAGTCGCACACCGTCCCATCCTTCCTACTAGGGCAGTGCCAAACTGCTGGAGCTGTGAAGACTTTGAGATCCTGCAGCAAGTGAAGGATTCACAAAAGGCTGCCAGAGATATAACATGACGTAATTCATATGAACTGAACTACAAACCTAAAAATATGCTTCTGATCTGAACCAGCGGAGGAGGACTGAGCTGCTGATGCGCCTTTGTTATTTTTAAGAAGATCTCCTTCAACAGTGCGTGTGGTGCCACAGTTGTTGCTGTCGTAACAGTGAAACGTGATAAACCAAAAAAAACACAAGACATCACTTGTTTGTTTGTTTTTTTTTTGTTTTTTTTTTAAAGTAGATGCTTTATATTGGGTTCTGCAACATTGTAACACTGCACTACACTGCACGTATGGAACTACTGATCTTCATGTTCAAGCTTTGTTTCTCACTGCTTTCTGCCGACGTGTTCTCCAAGCTGGTCTCGGCCTTTCTCAGCTTCACGGTTTCCCTCGCTGTGCTTCAGCAGTGTAACTGGTCTCCTCCTAATCAGTGGCTCTATTGATTGCATGTTGTCAGGCCTTGGTTAAGATTCCGAGGCACACGCCGCAGTGTGCATCCTCTTACGGATGTATGGTCCCCTGATGTCACCCGTCGTCCCTGGAGAGCCAACGTGAAGGTCAGTCGCTGCTGCGGCGGCTGCTGCCGCCTTCGCTGTTTACAACAGTGTTTGCCATCGCCTTCTTTGACTGGAGGCAGAGATGCCTCAAGGACTTGTGGGATGGACAAATACTGTAGCAGTAAATAAACTAAACTGCACTAATTGCATCTGTGTGAATAGAAAATTGATCATTAAAACGGCTACTATAAAAGTAGGGCTGTTATATAACCTGAGCTACAACTAGTTTAAAATTTAAAGAGGCGATAAGAGTTTCATCATTGTCAGATGTTAGTAAATTATTAAAAATCAGTATGCGAAGCTCCAGTGATGTTATTTTTTCGTTCACACAACCGCTCTGTCTTTTGATATCCAGGCCTTTCTTGCTCTTTGTTTACAAAGCCTTATCAGGGACACGTCTATGCTAGTGCAAGTGAATCTCTGCCCCCATCTGAGGTCTGAATAAAGTGTGTGAATGTCGAGTGAATAAGCTAGACATGCTAATTGAAGCTAAAATTATGCTGGATGTAACCTGAAGTCTGGATGGTCACCTTTTGTTACCAGAATTCTGCGACCATGTTGTGTTTCCAAGGGGACCACTATCACAGAACTCTGCTAAAATAAGCAAGTGCTTTTTATTTTGAACAGTCCACAAAGGTATGTTAATGTACCCTCGCTCGCAATGGAAACATTCAGGAAGATAATTGTGGGGTTACTATCATTAAAAAGGGGTCTCAGTGCATTGGGGATGAAAAGGGGTTGCAGTACATACTTTCTAACTGGAGTCCTGGTTTCTACTTTTGAGCTCGGCTTGACACAGAGATTTAAAAAAAAAAAAAAAAGAAAGTTCTACCACGATCAGCCTGGTAGAGGAGGGGAAAAGAAAAGCGTTCTAGCTTCGAGGATGGCGCACCCCGAGAGACGAGAGCATGGAACAGAGTTGCCAGGAGGAGCAGAGAACAAGAAATTTCATGAACGCGTGCCAGGGGGATGTCAGCACATTTCCTTAAACGCTGGGTGCCCGTGAGGGGGAATGACAGACCAGAAGGCACGGTCGGAGAGAAGGACAAATAAGTTTTGATTCAGTGTAATGAACAGAGCGAGAGTGCTTTCGACGACTGAAACAAATAACCTTGAGGAACAAAACACCGCCACGCTGGGCTGCCACTCAACAGAGGGACTCTTTTTCTGTTTACTCGAGGGAATTTCTTGGCGCTCCTGCAGCTCGGTTGGGCAAAAGTGGTGCTGAGATTCATCAGCCACCATGGTGGTATTGTTGGACACGCTGCGCTGCGACACAGAGGCAGCAACTTGTTTATCGCAAGCCGCTCCGTTTTTGCTTTTATTTTTCAAAACATTTCTTGAAAAAAAAAAAAAAAATTCTCGCTCACGGCACATGGATTTTATTGCCAACATATAAAAAATATGTAGATGGTTTTCCTGTGTTTTGTCAAAGCTAATAAAATACAGAGCCCTGCATATTTTAGAGGTGAAACTTCAACTGTTCTGAACTCAAACTGAACTCAACAAAAAATAGCTTATCGTCATTAGGTGTTAACAATAAGACTGAGTGCTAAAATGCAGACATTAATTTTAACTTGGGCCAGCGGTTTCTCACCATTGCTTTTCTAGCCGACGCTAGATACATACATATATGTATATATATATATATATATATATATATATATATACATACATATATGTATATATATATATATATATATATATATATATATATATATATATATATATATATATATATATATATATACATATATATATATATATTAAATACGAAGCATAACAGGCAATTTTTAATTCATCACAGTTTAATCGCAATGCTTCTGTCCCTTCCATTTGCTGAGGTCAAGTCCTCGAACAATAGTGCTCTGTTTCGACAACATCCTACAATCTCTCCATCCATGTACATGCAGCACACAACTTATGCCTCTGATTGAAATTCATTATTTGCATGCAACACTTCACAAAGAAAGATCTAGCAATAAACCTAAAACTAACTTGAGACCTAAAACTAGCGATAAATATCCCAGCTACTATACAAGAGGGAACAAATGAAGCCAGAATTAGTTACTGTACTTCTCACTTTGACATAATAACCTCTTTTCATAAGAACAGTGAGGGAAACTTTAAGACCAAATCAGTCCAGCACTTTAAGTGTTTGTATCTTGTTTTGCGTGTATGCAAAGTGGAGTCCAAAGTTTTCTTTTCAATTTCTTTCCATCACAAAGCAGACTCCTCGTTTAAATTGTCTTAATCCATTCCACACATATAAAGTGGGTGCTTTCCTGGGTTTACTGCAGGGAACAGTATGAGGATATCAGCCTATATGTGCATTAGCATATAAACAGGTCTGACTCCCTGGAGCAGATGCCACCACAGTGGGAGGCTGGTGGCCAGTCTCTCTCTGCAGGTGATGAATTTACAGTATGAGCTTCAATCCCTGCGGAGGAGTGAAAGAGCTCAGCGGCTCAGCACACACACACACACACACACACACACACACACACACACACACACACACACACACACACACACACACACACACACACACACAATCCCTCTCTCTTCCTCTCTCTTTCTTAATTGAGCAATATAGCAGCAGAGGTTGCGCAGAGCCTTTGTATGCGCAGGCAGAGAAAATTCTATTTGCTTTCACCTGTCAGATGAGTCAACACTGTTTTGTTTTTTGTTTTTCTTCTGGACACAGTTATTCACATCTTATGACTATTAATAGCCTCTTTTTAGAAAGAACATGCTAACTGTAAGAAGTGGGATTTTGCAAAGTAGTTTAGACCGTTCTGTACAGTTTGAGTATGTTTGGCTAAAGATGATTGATTTTTAGAAAATAAACTTGATTGGATTATAGGCGGAAAATATCCTAGTTTACATACTGAAGAGGTACATGAATATACTGCAGTTTACTGATAATGTATGTATATGAGTGCTTACTGCTTTTTCTAATGTAATGAAATCTAACCTTATCCCTTTCTAACTGCCATGAGGCCTCTAGGACAAATATTAGTTAGTTATATAGTTCAAATATAGTTGGAAAAGGGAACTGGGCTCCTCAAGTCTAGACTTAAACATACCTTTATCCCATCCATCCATCCATCCATCCATATTTTATACGCACCTCACCCTGTACTCCCATGTTCTTTAAAATGACCAACTGCTAATGTCCAGTAGGACAGAGCAGAGTGACAGCAGCCAACATCAATGTCGAGTCAACAGGGATCGGTTGACCCCTCTCTGTATTTCAAGCACCCCAGTCCAACCCCACCGTCAATAATAGTAACAATAGTGAACTTCTAGTTCCTTTCTATCAAGATTTCTATCAAGATGCCCGTTCAGTGATGCCGCAGTGCCATGAATCAGCATTCACTGCCCCCTTCCCCAAATGTGAGAAGCCATTAACCGCGGAGCTGCAGGGCCGGGAAACATGGGGACTCTAAAAATAAAGAAAGAAAGACGGAGATAATAGCCGGCGCCCTCCATCAATCACTCCCTCTCTGCATTTTCCCGAGTTTTTCTTTCACTCTGTCACACCTCATGCGCTTATTTAATGTCGAATGTTTGAAAGGCTGCACGGAGGAGGCGACTGGCGCGCTGTGCCGAGACACACACTGTTTTGCTGGACGACGGGAGTCGCCGAGTTGCCACTGGTTCGGAGCTGATGACTGAATTCTTAAACAGGGAGTGTGCAAGCAGATAATGTTGCATTTCCATCTAATGTCTGCAAATGCAAAAAAAAACCCAAACAAACGATCCATCTGGCGTTCCAGCTAAAGAGAACACGGTCCATTATTTGCGTTTGCGGAGACTTTTTTTCAACAGCCTGATTTTTCCGACGTTCAAACACCCTTTTTGTAATATCTGTCATGAGTAATTACCATGAGCTGCCATGTTTTTCATTTTTTCCCCTCACCCCATTTGTGTCTCTTTCCCGCCCTCTGCAATTTCTGCAATTTGTAACCATGGTCACAGTCGCTTGCCGCTTTTCTTCCCGTTCTCTTTTCAGGCCCCGTCTCAGTGGTTTGAGAGACATTTTATTTCGTCAAGAACACTCGTTGCAAAAAGAAAAAAAAAAAAAAAAAATCCGAATTGTGTTCCTTCACACCCGGCTGCACGAACAAACTGAAAAACAAGCAAACCGACAACTACTCACTCAAAAGAATCCCCTTGAAGCTGACAGTTTGTTTTAGACCACCACGAGCAGTAGAATCTACTTTAAAAACAATCAGGTGGTAAGACCAACTTGACTCATTGTCACTCATTTAATATGTAAAAGAACTGGGGGAGTTGAAAAAAAAAAAGTCAATCCTGATTATAAGTGATTTAATGTCTTGCCATGTCTTGATTGAAGGGACCTTGAGGGAACGAGTTTGAATTAGATGATTAACTTAATGAGAAAATGTATGAATACATTTACTGTGATAAGGCAGTGGGTGTCTTCTGCTTCTGCTTCCCTCAACATTAATTGAAGCTCTGAGGACAGAAAAAAAAATTGCAGGAACAATTTATCACCGCTTAAGTTTTACGCTCATTTTCAAGATAAAAGGCGCTTAACGAGACAAGATCTCTTTATCGGCCTCTGACGGTGATGTTTTGCCGTAACAAAGCACCTTTTAAATATTATGGAGAGCGGCGGCTGCGGGCTAGCTGTATTAATGCCACTTCCGCCAAGATTTGGTAGCGAAGTTCAGTGACCAAGGACGAGGTGATGATCACACTGTGCTCTCTGGGTGCTTGAAGATAACAAGTGATGGTTAATTTCAACCATCTGTCATTGTGGTGCTGACAGAAACCAAGGGTCGACTGAAGGCAACCTGCTACATCTGATACGGAATCATGAGCAGTTTTCTTGTATGACTGTATTGAGAAGAGAATCTCGAGAACAAAAAGTTTAAAAAAGTGATAGTGACAATATCAGATTTATGTGACTGATAAAACTGGGTATGGCTCATTGGGAGCAGATGCACATGGAAAGTTTAATTGTCTCATTAGAAGTAAACTCAAGAGAATTATTAAAGATTATCTCTTCTTTCCCGTCAACGAAAAAGGAATTTGACATACTGAATTAAAGAGCTACTTCACCCCGAAAGCCTCATTTACTCTGGACAGTGGACACATACATTCAACCATTTTGTACTTCTCGAGGGTAGCAGATTTTGCGGACTAATATGTGGGTGTACAGTATATTGGTGTACAGGTCAACCGATATAATCACTATTTCTCCTCTTCAGATGTCCAAACCACCTCAGGTTGGCCTCACTGGCTTTATCCTATACGTTGCGTCCCTCTGATGGCCACATGATCCTCTCCATCCTGGTCTCTCCCAAAGAGAAGCTCCACATTTTGACCTCTGCTACCTCCAGCTCCACCTCCTGTCTTTTCCTCACTGCCTCCATCTCTGAACCATGTAACATCTCCGCTCCACCATCATTTTAGACACCTTTCCTTTCATTCTTGCTGATACTCTTTCATCAAACCCGAAACCTTTCACCGGTGGCAAAGAAGATCGGTCCACTTCAAATGTGACCAGTCTGAACGTCACCTACGGTTCGCCCAAATGGTCAACACATACAATCCATACAAGAGGCATTTAGAAAAAAACTCTGTCTGTCATGCAAAAGTATTGCAAACATGCAAAAAAAGATAATCTCACATCTTCCCATCCATTAAAACCTCACAGGGTCCCTAAACTGCTGCCAGGCACCGTGCAACACTCCCAAGATGAACCAGACACATGTGCAAGGTCATCCACACATGCAGACACATTTGGTTGGTATTGACCAGCACTGGCAGACTGAGTGGCCGCAGAGTAAAAATTCAGTCAATCGTTTAACCACGGAGAGCTTTCTGGCAGCAGGAAGCCCTTGTTGTTGGAAAGATTTCTGCAGGAGTAAAGTAAAAATCAATTTATCATATCTCCCTGACGGCTGAAACATGGTCGGTCCAACAGGCCGACTGTTCAGACCAACCGAGAGCAGAGCAGAGAGGCAGAAAAGAGCTTCAGGGAGAAACAGTGTTTTCCATGTTCCCGGTGATCTCTCCGTTTGTGTTGTCATGTGTTGCTAGCGACAAATCGAGTCTGGCTTAATGTAACACACTGTGATAAAAATCTGCATGTCAAAAAAGGAGATGATCGCGAGAAGCTGCAAGGCATTAAAGTTTACCAATACAAATAATTTGCAGGGCTGAGATCATGGTGTTCGCCAACCTGTCTGCCCCCATGGGCGAAACAAACAATCAAAATAGGCCACAGGGCACATTTCAAGTCGCCCATAGGAGGCATTTATGAAGAAAACATGGAAGGTGACTGGGTATTCTAGCTGTCTGTCAAATACACAGGATCAAGAAAATGAAAAGCTTTTCACAAATACTGAATCTCTGTTACAGTTGCTTTATAAATGCAATGCCACTGGAAAATTTTGCAATTGTTTTCATAAATTGCCCCTTCGATGAATGCATATGCAACTCCCCGCAGACACACTGTCTCAGCATATTGATTGACATTTCACATCTCTATGCCTATGGGATGCAAAGCTAGAATGCAATGTTACTTCTTTGAGGGATAAAGTGCCATTGTTGACATTCAGTACAAAACAGAGATTTAAGTTGTATTGTTTTGATTGCCGCTGGAGGGAGGGGCGGACCTACTGTCAAAATCTGACAGGTGGGTTACGCCTCCGCGATACCACCTGAAATGAATGCGTTACGCAACACCAGGTGACCTTCTTAGGAAGACAGGAGCTACCGTCAAAATGTGTAAAGGTACGAAGATGACGTCTAAAATATTTATGGCTGTTATAGAAGAAAAATGCAAACAACCATATGTAATGAATGTTTTCGCAAATTAGCCCGAGAGAGGAGGCTAAACCGCTTCCCTGCTTTACAATGCTGACACTGTATGATTCAAAGGTTGCTACTCAGAGGCGTAATTCAGTGTTTGCGGGGCCCTAATACGTCAAACGCTGGCAACATGTTGAGGGATGTACGTACCTATTGAGGTAGCATGATGAATATACACCTCATGACTTTTGGAATCACATGACATCAGATGTTTCTTTTGCATTTGCAAGTGTTTTAATTGGAGCAGCGATGTTGCAACGTCACAATGTCTAAGTGTCATATTTCCATCCAGCCTTACATGTTTACCCTTTGCTTTAAATTAGTTTTCAGCCCTTCCAAACCACCTCCACCCTCCCCATTGTGTGGCTTCTTAGTTCCATTCCCATTGGCGACCAACTTTCAAAGACCTGTTTAAAGCATAACAAGGGAAAGCAGCTATTTGCAGAATAGCTAACTGTGTCTGTTTTGTCTACAGCGGCTCATCTGTTTTCTCTGTTAATGAAGGCGTCCAGAAAACCGACACACACATACATAAAACACACAAACAGAATTCGGGTCATATGCACACCCAGCAAAAGCAAATATATTGCTCCCAACAAATAATTATAAAAACTATGCACAAACAAGCTATATGCACATACAAAGACAACATAATGTAAATGCATGTAATGAGAGTAGAGCCATTTCCTTTGAAATATTCTAATATTAACTCCAGCATATATCAAAGCACAGCCAGGCAGGAACCACACTGGTCAGCAAAGGGGGCACGAGATTGCTTGAAAATCACTGTGTGAGCTAACGGTAGAGGAACAAAGTGGCTCTGACAGCTCTGACAATAATGCAACAGATGCATTCGTGTGGAGGGAAAAAAACAAAAGTCAGCTTTCATGTGCAACCCCCACAGTAATTGCTTGTGTATACAGAGCACGAGGGCTGGGGAAGAAGAAGCCAGGAAACGTGTCGGGCAGTTACATGTGGCCTTACGTACTTCCAGAGAAGGTGGCAGTTGCAGCTACTGTATTTCAGCCAGGAGAATCGCTAGCTTCCCTTCACTGGAGCTGTCAGCAGTGTTAGCAACTTTAAGGCAGTGAGAGCAATAAAAGAAAATGGGCAAAAACTCTTTAATCTTGTTAACATGCAATGTTGCCCTTCTGTTAATTGTTCACCTCTTTTGCCAAAGGCGCTCTAGAGATGAGAAAACCACTCCAGTGTATTCTGGGTATGCCTTTGGGGTCCTGTCTTTCCCCAGGTCATAACAACATAAGCTCCGAAGCACTGTCCACATCCTTTTCCCCTGCAGCGATGTTCCTAAAAACTCCTTTCATGTGTGTCTGAGCTCCTTATCTCATATCCCGAAGGATTAGTGAGCAGAGGAACTCATTTTGCCTGCTTGTATCCCCAATCTCTCTATTAATTTCTCAACACTCGTGACCAAAATTGATTCATGGCTTAATTGAGGGCTGCTGCATGAAGATCCATGTTGGTTTTTTTCACCCCAGTGGTCCAGAATAAGTTCCAGATAGATGTTACAACTTCTGTTCAGGAACATATGGTCATGTACAGGTGTGATTTTAATGAATGAGAATGATTCTTAAACAAAGGTTTTGGGAATGTGTTAAGAGACATGAATGGAAAGCAAGAAAATGAAAGAAGGGAGGAAAGGAAAGGAAGACATATTTGAAGTCCTAGTGTGGTTCTTACCCGGATGTTGTCGAAAGACGCTTTGTTAGTGACGTCATACAGAAGGAGCAGAGCTGAAGAGGAAGAAACAGAGACATTTTTAAAAATACAAAGAATTATGTTTCCGGAAATTGCACAACACATGCTCACTATACGCTAACAGATTAATAAAAAAAAACAAAAAACACCAACATTTGTAATAATTTGAAAAGGGCAAATGGTAATGATCCATTAGGTCTTAAGACTAAGGTTATTGAGTTTGTAGTTGATGATGATGATCTTATTGTTTGATAAATGCAATCAATGCCACCTGTTTGTCCACCTTTTCTGTGATCGGGTGCTTCATTGGCTTCCAACCATTGTTGTGAGTGGGGCTATTGGTGGTTTATAGTGTTGGTGTCAGTAAACAGCACAACATGACCAAGACACAACTAAAGACCTGTAATGAACATGTGATGAGTTTCACAACCATCCTCCCCAAAAAGACCAATGCCAGGGTCACACTACATATTCTATTTTTAATCATTTATCAGATTACGT
Source organism: Nelusetta ayraudi (assembly GCF_046127955.1). Classification (NCBI taxonomy): domain Eukaryota; kingdom Metazoa; phylum Chordata; class Actinopteri; order Tetraodontiformes; family Monacanthidae; genus Nelusetta; species Nelusetta ayraudi. The sequence continues at coordinate 5,413,270 of NW_027466092.1, forward strand.
ATGACATTATGTTCTCACACAACACATTTCATCCAACCAGAAGCCAAATCTGCCCTTGTGTCATCATCACAGCCTCCCATGTGACTTGACAGACTCAGGGAGGTGCAGCAAGAAGTTGACATCAAGAAACATGCTGTCGGATTTGTCAAAAGTCTTCAAAAGTCAGAAAGTCACCAAACGTCCATCTTTGTTGCTAAACTGAGAGAAGTAGTCGGCAGCCGACCACTGGGAGCAACAACAATAATAAAAAGCACTAAAGACTTTGACTCGCAATTTAGACTTCAGACTTAAATTGTCTCTAGCTGAAAGTAATGTTGCATAGCTCTCTCGACTCTGCGGAAAACTTTACTCCAACCCACAGGGGGCTCGATGGACAAAGATAAATACTCCTGTACAAGTGTCTTCCACTGTTGGCCCAGAACAGGCGTGGGATCTATAACCAACCGCTGCGATGAGAATTCTAATTACCTCTAAAGTGTACCTGCTGCCATACACAATAATATAATCCAAACTTTCTTTTCCCCATGCACAAACTGGAGGTGTACGGTTCAATGTTTCATAACACCCCTTCACTCTGAAAAAAAAAAAAAAACTTATTACGCCTACGATCGTAATTTTAGCTCATTTTCTCTGCATGATCTGCCTTTGGTTGGAAAAATAAAAAAATAAAAAATCTGAAGCTAATTACCTCTGCGAGAGCCCTAGCACGCAATCTCATGAGCCATTTCACCATTTTACATTTAGGTCACAGCCGCTGCTCTTCCCTATGTGCGTCTCCACGGCTGCAGCTTCGCGGCTTCGCTTTCACAGCTGAAATTCAGACTGTTTCTCCGTTGATGCCAGCTAGACCGGAGAGTGTTACGGGACTTGTGATTACTGCGAACGTCTGGCTCAAGTAGGAGGCGGCGCACTGAAGAAGACAGAAGGAGAGTGATACAACCTGCCCCAAGAGTTGATTTACTCTCACATGGCCACCGTGTTTATTAGCCACCAGAAGGCCAGAAAAAAAATCCGCGAAGAGTTGTTTTCCTTCACTCCCCTCTAATCCAATTATGCATCGCCAAGAGCACGGGGTGGCAGACAAAGCAGAGGAGCTCCGTCAGAGCGGCGGCGACGCAGAGGTGGAGGGGGTGGGAGAGAGAGCCAGTTATCAGAGGCACTCAGGACAGACATGTTTTGGTGGCAAAACCTCAACCAGAACTAATGTCCCGCAGAGGTATGCCTCCGTCAACCAATGAGGGTGCAACCTCTATCACCGTCTCGCAGGCTCAGAGTGCGCGAGTGTGAGCGGGGCTGTTGGAACCCATTTTGGGAGTTCAATTTAGTGGACTGGGGAAATGACAACCCCACAGTTATTCCAATCAGCGGCGGCACAGTGAGTCTTTCAACTTTCAATGGGGCCGGCGTGTAAACCGAGTTATCTTGTCAGGGAGACAGTTCTGCTGAATAATGGAGGGCTGTGTTTTGAGTGCATGTCTCAGTGAAGGGCGGTGAGCAAAGGGAGCAACACTTTGGAACTCTTTAGCCTATGGATTTCAGATTTCAACAGCGGATTCAAGTTAGGGTTAAACTCAAATCCACATTGCTTTAGATCCGGATTAGTTATTGGTTGGATAATGCTGATTTGTTTGAAGAACGCACGCATTGTGTCTGCTTTTTTATCACGGTGCCGTTGAAATATTTTGTTTTTCGATTGGGTTTAAGATTCATGTTTAAATTTAGAAAAGCCTCCTGGGGACGAGTGTTATATCATAGACTTAAACAATACATCTGAGTTGTCTAATGTGATTGTGTTGTTCAGGTCAAACAATGGTGAAAAAAGAGGGAAAAACAAGTAGTTTGTGTGGAAGTCTTTTTACGCTGTAGGAAGTTTCCCTACTTGGAAAGCTGGACTGGGCTTCAATGTACATTTGCCAGATGTACACTTGAGATAAATCCACTACATTTTTGAAAACACAGACATACCCAGCTAGCCTCAATAATCACAACATTTGCCAAAGTAATAAATGTTTGACGCTATGGTGGCTTCTAATTTATTTAAACTCAAGCAGTGAGCTGCTCGAAGTGTAAGTGAGAAAGGATATGAAAGCTTCAGAGTCCAAAAATCCAAACTCTCACTGCGGTAAAAGAGAGTTTTTCCGACATGTTTTTAATCTTGGAAGCAAACAAAACAGATATTAACCTCATTCCTTCAAAGCACTTTAGTTCCCTTACTTGTTTTGGCTGGTAACAAGGAAAGAAGGAAAGACGCCATTGGCTGTCTAGACGGCTGATAAAGAATGTGTGGAAAAAAAACATATTTTAATCATTTTCCAACATAAACAAAAAAAGGTTGTGCTTTTATCTGCAGCCCTTCACCAGTGGGAGAAACAATGAAAGTTTACTTTTTTGAAGTTCGGGATTAAAAGTTATTTTCATCTTTACTTTTAGCTCGCTTCATGTTTGCATCAGCCAGCCGCGAGGTTCTGTAGGCGTCTGAGATTAGGCTGAAAAAAGTGATAGTTTGAGGAAATAACAGAGTTGAAGGCTGAAGTGACAACTGGAGACTCTACACCGTGTGTCTGTCACTGCGTCAAGATTCTTGAGTTTTAAAATTAGACCTGAGCCAGACAAGTCCGGTAAAGTCAAAATAAAAGTTGTTGCTGATTAAGTATTTATGGTTGATCGTCATTCAGTTTTAATTACTTCCTTTGTTGATTAGTGCATCACTGAAGAATGATGACGCTGGGCTAAACCTCTGTAAGCAAACTACGCTTCTTTTTACTGTCAAGAACTGTTGTTACATTTTTTAGTCTCCACATCCGTCCAGTAAAATTTGTTAATTCTAATGATCATGTTCAGTCACTCGTCATGAAAACACCCAGGACGACATCACACTAGCTGATTGTCCTGCAAACTTGCTTACATACTGTAAACAGTGCCCATTAGCGCTGAATGGGTAACAGTAATTTTTAATGCAGATTTCTTCTTACAAATAAAAAAAATACAAATCTTTACGGAAACAGAAATCATTTTTTGGCAGGACATTTACAACTCTTCTTCGTCAAACCTAGTGTTAGCCTTGGTATCAGGCTTGTCAGCCGTCAAGTCTCAGGAGCCACTCCCTTCCTCCAGTTCACAGCTTGAGCTCTTAAGCTTTCAAAATAAAAGCACAAAAATAAAACCACTCATTGAGTGCATTTCTCTTCTTCTTCTTCTTTAAAAAAAAAAAAAGGATCTGGTTCCTACATTAGTTTACTAGCCATTGAGCGACCAGGCTCTCCATCACGAACCTTATTAAAATTCAAAGCCACTCTCTATTGGCTCCATATTCTCTGGGTCAGAAGGGTTAAGCTTTCATCTCCCCGGGCGAACCAAGTGCACTAACCCAGTGCCACTTGCAATGAACATACAAAGTGATTGCCTTTGAGAGTCGGTTCCTGTGCTTGATGCAGGGAGGTGACCCATGAAGAGCGCTGCCTTCCATCATCGCTCAGTGATTGTCCACATCAATAAGTGCTGGCCGACCTTGGCGGCGCTCTTCCCATTAAAAATACGACATGTCAGGCAATCGTTCGATGCAAACATAAATCTAGACAGTTGTGTATCACCCCTCATAAATTTTAATGAGCGTTTACTTTTTGCTAAGCACGACCTGATACTGTAGCATCCATAAAAGCACATTAACCAGAATCAATCTATATTTTGATGGCGTGAATGACAGCAGCAGAGAGGAGGAAGCTGTGAGGTGGATGCTGAGGGAAGTGTATTACAGATGAACAACAGGCTGCTTCATCGACAACAGATGGAACAATAAAACCAACGGCAAAAATAGTTACAGTATTTTCACCTTAAGGACTGCCCTTTGACTTAAACTGTAGAGTTCTTAAAGTAACCTTTTATCCACCATCGCTCGTGTTTATCCACATGGTCTCGTTAAGCTAACGGCCTCATATGCTAATGGACACAGCACCGTAGTCAATGTCCATCCTCACTCTTGCCAGTTCCAATAAATGAGAACCATTTTTGTTGTTTTTCCTGGGATCTTTTAGAGGAAACCATTACACTTTAATTTACATGCACACGCTAAATGCAGCTATCAACTTGCAAATGGCAGAACCACCAGCTGTTTGGTTTTTTTTTTTCAGCTAAAACGCATACGTGGAAATAGAAAGCACACCTATGATTACGTCTACAGCAGTGGAAAGAGTGTGAGTCTGTGTGTGTGTGTGTGTGTGTGTGTGTGTGTACGTGTTCGAATGTGCTGTCAAATCACAGCAGCAGGTGAAAAACTCCTCTATGTATTAAGTGAACATCCATGGAACACATGAGAAAATGAAAACCTGGTAAAGATCGGAGCTCACACTTTTCAGTGTTTGTGAGTCTTAGACAGTCGCGAGTTTGTGAATGCTTCCCTGCAAGTGGTGCTGAAAGTTTGCAGAGGGAAGAAAAAACAGTTCCGTGATGAATTGCACAGCTGAAGGCAACTTTTCAAACTACAGTCCACAGTGTTTTCTTTCCTGTTGCTGTATCAACCCTTTTCTCTATTTCACTTTCTTTCAATTTTCTTAAGAAACTTTCACCCCTGAGCTGCTCACCATCACTCCCTCTGTCCCTGCTTGTCCTCCAGTGCCCAGTGGGACATGGTTTCACCCTCCAAATGCTGCGCACAACTGAGGTGTGAACTTTCTGAGCAGAAAGTTGTGGCCCAATAAGTTTAATTTAAAAAAAAGCATTCAGGCAAAACTGAATAAGCAGTGATATTTTAATTGCATATTCAGTCGACAGAACCTCGTTCCAAGACAGAGTTACTTGCGTAATAGCAAATAGTCATTTTACCCCCTTTTTTAAACTCTGTCAGATGTGACAATGGGAGTCCCTGATGGAATTCCATACGTTTAAAGGGCTGCAGTTACAAGAAATATCTTAATGTATGATTTGTGACCCACTCTGTGGACTTTCAAAGTAAAATCAAGTATTGATTCTCTGAAATCCCAGTGCTAACGTGTGAGAATATACATTGCATTTACATACATTTGACTTCATCATAACTTGGAAAAATTGAGAAATGAAAAGAGAAACCCTTTCAGGGGAAATTTGAGTGTGAAGATTACTGCTGATTAATTTACATTTTTAGCTGTAATGCACAGGCTGGTCCAGTTATAGAAAAGGACTTTCCCTGGAAGACAAGAACCAGACAAGAACTAGAACAATTACCAATCTTGTTCATTTCTCAAGTAAACTGTTCTCCAAGGGTGGAAGGAGCATCGGACTGGCAGTCGTCAGTGAGAAGTTATCTCTGCCTTTTGCACATCGTAAAGTGCTAAAATACTCTCTGGAAAGCAAAAGAAGTAAACAATGGCCTTTTCTCATTACACATTTCACTGACAGCGTAGTCAAAAAGCACAACATGTGCACAACCAAATCAACCAATGGTTGTGCATTGGACACTTCAGGGACTGTTTTTCAATGCGGCTATGTGTAGGAAACCGGGAAAATGCAACCGAGTGGATTTCAATTGATATGGGCAAGTGGAACAGCCTTGACTAGTCAACTAGTCACACACTAAAATCTCCATGGCAACTATTTATTTAAGGTGAGGGGGATGTGAACCCCCCTTTCCAACTCCCCAATTATAATTGGGGATTGATTGAATACAATCATAGACACATACATTCAATCGTAGACACACACATTATCAGCCTTAGGCCATAATGTTTGTGACATTAAACCCAATGTGTTTTGCTTATAACTATTGGTGAGCATAGTATGCACACAACACTAATCTTTCTAAAGACTATGAGACTCAAACAAAAAAAGGTGAGTGGGCCCTTTTTCGCATTCTACCTCTTTGCATGGCTCACATGAAAGCACTGATTGGTTCAGATTTGAAAGCTTAGAAAAGTGAAAGTGAAGTGTGCTCCGGCAAAACTCCAACACTGTCCTTGAATCCATCTATGCTTATTACAGTGCGCTGCTTTGATCGGGACATAATGCCACTTTATTGCAGGCAGAGCCATCTGAAAGCTCTTCCGTGATGAACTGATGTATCGCTCTGGATGGATGCTACAGTTCCTGTCCTCAAAATGGACATTAGCCGACCCGCTGTTTATTTTTCTGTCTCCCTTCTATTTGCCTGAAAACAATGGCTGCTTCTCCTCATTTCTTTCACCCTGCACCTCCGCTCCGTGAGCTGGAAATGACAAACCGTCGGTACCACTGGGAGGATGCAGACACAGCTGGGCCTTCCAGGCGCCCTCCGCCAGATGGGCCGGGCAGATTGCTTAAGCGCTCACTGAGACCAGCAGCTCATTTGCAATGATTGTCTCGATCTTGTCGCCGACTCATTGATAATGACCAATATGGGGGCGCAGAGCAAAATAAAATGAAAATCAATATCAGAGTCAGGTTAACGGGATTAGGCCTTCGTCGAGACGAGTTCCGCTCTCAGGTTCTGGTTCTGAGACATCCGTGGGCCAGGCACTTATTACATTTTAATCACTTCACATGCTTCGGACAACCTACCAATGTGGCCCTGCATAATAATCTGTGATCTGACACCAGGGGTCCAAACCTCATTCCCTAAACCGCTGCAGTAATAGCAGAGCACGCAAGATCTCCTCCAAACATAAGAACTCTGACCTCTACCTTTGAGTGAGGAAACAAACATTCTATGCATTCAATTAATCTCTTCTCAGTTTGTTGAAAGAAAAGTTTGTGCACCCTCTAGCATTTGCATTTAACTTTGCTGACCACATGACCTTTATACTGTCAGCATTCTTATGATCAGGCCGTTCATTTGCGGTCTGTCTGCTGCTGATATTACTGTTCACCTACATCCTGCAGTGTTATATCTGTTCACCATCAAAACTGTTGTCAAAACTAATGTCAAAGCAGGTAAATCATATCATACAGCTAAAAATAATAACAAAAGTAAGCTCAGCATTGAAAAGGTCTTAAAAACACATGATAAATTTATTCATTTTTCCACTTCACTTCTCTCTGCATACTAACCTCTTAGATAACTACAGTTTCACCTGTCAGTCGGTCATTTGGTATATTGTATATAGTAAATACAAGTATAGTAACAAGCATTAAGTAAAATAAAGTAAATCGAGCCTGAGTGTTAAGTCAAAGTGACATGTTCTTAGTCGTAGTTAGTTGGTTTAATCAGTACTAAAGCTAAGTTGGTCAGCTAGCGATGGCCAAAAGTTATTAGCTTAACTTACTTTCATGTCATCAGCGTCAGATAACCATCAACTTTGTCACTAAATAAAAAAAACATAGCCATAATATTGGTGGAAAACAAACAAAGCATTTTCACTAAAAATCCTAAATCCTCGGTCATAAAGTCATTTTCACCTCCGTCATCACTGGCAGCTTTGCCTCAGAGAGTGATGCATATCATACATCAGCCTCCAAGAGTGAGAGAAGCAGCCACAAAGTAGACTTGTATTCACAAGGCACGGCGACGGGCTGTGACTCAGACGTTGTACAATATTCTATTTTAGCTTGCAAGCCGACATGACGGGCGGTCTGGAGACCATCCCGCTCCCTCTTATGAAATACTGGCAGGCCGCTCACTTGACGTATTGTATGAGTATTTGAGACACTTACTTAGTCTTTTTCGGAGGCTCAGAGCAGATGGCCATGGAGCTGTTCGGAGGCAAAAAAAAAAAAAAAAAAAACTTTGGCTATGGTGAGGAGCTCCTAATGAAATCTCAGTAACTTGGGGAACTGAGCATATGTGCCCAGTTAGTGTTTCATGTAGAGATCAACCAGAAATAAAATAAATAACCATTTGGGAGGAACAATATAAGTTTAGCATATTGGGATGATTTACATACATCACTCCAGTACATAGAAAATACGGAAATACTAATGGTGTAGACCCGCGACCAAGAGAATGCCTTTCAACTGAGGCTAACAGGAGAAGAAGAGACAACTGCGTCCAGGCTGTTTCTTCCTCCTGCCCTGCCCGTCACACCCAGTGCACTTTATTCAAAAGTGGGCAATAGACAGACAGCTCGGAGGAGCTGGTCCTCAGCTCCCAGCGTGCCTTGTTAAAGATCAAAAATAGCACACTGGTGCACCAACCGACTACCACACGTTAGGTTTGATAACCTCCACATCTCTACAAAATCCATGTTTGACAATTTTATTTACTTGTGCACTCTGGTAAGTGGCCCATGTGGTGTTTTGCACATATATATAGCCATTGAATATTAAGATGACAATGCAAAACACTATAGTCGGCCCCAAATATTTTTTGTGAACTGAACACATTTTGGAGTATTTTTGCAGGCTTCAAGACTTCAAGGAGACTTCAGTGACGTACCAACAACTCATGCAAGCACCCAAGGAGGTACGAAACTGAAGAAGGACTGATGCCCAGTCAAGGCAAGAGTGAATATGTTTTTAGAAAACCATGAGCAGGCAGTGTTTCAGTCATACACTGGTTGTCCCGCCTATTATTAAGGTTGCCAAGGAATACCATAAAATTCAAAAATGTTTTTTTTTTACAAAAATGTTATTTTCCCCCCCAAAAAAGATTTTCAGTCCAATAATAATAGATTCTATGGTTTCATCTTTAATAGCCACAACTTTATCACACACAAACAAACTGGTGCTTGTGTTCATATTCACAGAAAAGGATGAAAAGTGACACAGATGCGCCTGCAGCTCCATACACAGTACGCATCCAGAGCCACTAAAAGCACATTGACACACTTGCAAAAATATGCACAACGCACGTGATCACAACCCACCGCACACTCATGCATACAGATGATACCGCAATTCACGCTCATCCACTACTGTGGCGCTATTCTGCAAGCTGCTAAGCAGATGTGAATGTATGATCATGCCTGTGTGTGCGTGTGTGTGTGTGTGTGTGTGTGTGTGTGTGTGTGTGTGTGTGTGTGTGTGTGTGTGGCAGGTATACCTCTGACAACCCCACTGAGAACAGATAGGTTTTTGCCCCAGGCCAAATTGAGCAGGTGTTGTGAAGCACGCACACACACACACACACACACACACACACACACACACACACACACACACACACACACACACACACACACACACACACACACACACACACGGGAATCACTAACCCCCCCCAAAGCAGACGCAGTGTTAGGGTGTTTCAGCTCCTGGTTGTCAGCCTCATCTTCATGAAGAACCTGCACGTCGTCAAACATCCTTGCAGTCACGCTGTTTGCATACAAACGCAACAGATGATCTTTTCATCTTCCGTTTCCTCTCTCCAGCAAAGGTAGACGTGTCCTTCGCACATATTAAAAGGACAAGAGGAAATTCAAAGCGAGTCCCAAAAGATTCTGAATCGCTGGAGTGAATGAATCTTCGGGATCGCTCACCAAACAAATCCAGTGCAAGCGAGTGAGCACTACCTGGGCATAGAAACCGTGCAGGGCGTGACTCTAATGCAGATGGCCAAACAGAATCAGGTTGCCTCTGCATCCTCTTTCCCTCAACCCTCACCCCTTCATCCACATCTTCTCATCACACCGTTCCTTCTCCCTCATTCTCCCTCATTCTGCCACTTTCTCCTTTCATTCCTCTGTCCTTCCTTGATTCTCCAATCAACCCTCATGTCTCCATCCTGTCACACCATCCTCCCTCATCACCTCATCCCTTCCTCCTCGGTCCACTGTCTGCCTCTTCCTCCTCTCATTCTGGGTTCTGTCAGCGTTGTCTCAGGATGAGTTCAGCTGAGACGGGAACAACGGCAGCACACCGAGTCTCCTCTTGCCTGACGAGCAAACCAACCTCCACACCAGACACCATCTTTCTCCCTCAGCTCCATCAATGCTTTTTTTCTTCAATAAAATGACTCGAAATCTCAACCTATGTCTCTTTGTGGCATTGATCTCATATTGATCGTGATATTGGGATGTGTGGTGAGATGACGCAGGTCTGGCTGACTGGCTTCGGGGGTCACAGGAGCTGGATGTGCGGCGTCGGGTTAATGAGCAGGGGGAGTGAGTCAGTGACGCCAGCGTGACTAGTTGCGCGTCAGGGGAGAATGACAGCGAGTGGGAACAGTGTCAGTCACAATCAAACCTACCGTTAGCGTCGCGGTAGTAGGCATGCGTGACGCTCCGGAAACGTTCCTGGCCAGCAGTGTCCCAAATCTGAAACAACAACGAGTGACATTCACAGCCTCCGTGGTGAAACTGACGAAGAACTGAGTCACAAAAGCTCTGCAGTGAATTTGGGCATCAAAGACAGAAATCACCTTCATAAAAAAAAAACAAAAAAAAAAACAGGGAATCGTTTTTATCAACACTGTCCAACCAAGTCCTACTTGTTAATTAAAAATCAAGGTTAGTGTTTTGTAGCTTTTTTGGGGGGGGGCATTTCAGCATGGTAGGTGGATGGAAGGCAGTAAAATATTCAATATTTTCATCAGACTTTCAGATTTGCTTTCTAGCAGCATTTTGTTTTCCAGATGTGCAAAGTGATGTCATTCCTTTTTTATAGCATTTTTTTTGGCAGTAGTTCAATCATGCATAATCTCTGTGCCTATTAAGACCCCAGTATCTAACGTTTTAAACATTTTTAGCTGGACTGAGACATTAAAAGTTGTTGTGTTTTTCACACACTAACAATAACCATTCATATTTCCATGTACAGCAGGTCTGGTCCGGATTTGGTGATTTCACAGTGACATCACAGCTGATGTAAGAAAGATGTGGGATATAGTGGAAAACTGAAACCTAAAAAATGACAATAAAATTGTTTGCTGTATGGTTTCTCACCATTAGATGGCACTGAATTAACTTCTAAACTAACTTTTAAATTGGCTCTACTATCATAGCAATTTATAGTTTACTTTAAAAAAAAAAACAAAAAAAAAACGTGTCACTCTCGCTAAAAAGTTTTATCAAACTCATCTCTGCTTGACAAAATCATCTCAGGGGGATGGTTGGACACAGAACCAGACACGAAGGATGGAAAACGAAGAGGGGCAACACTCGAGATTTAGACAGCTGAGGCAGAAAACCCATCAGACAGGATCTAATGCCGTTTATAAATGACAAGCACTCATTTGCATGTCTGCCTGTGCCCGCCTGATAACTTCCCAGCTCGATGTTGTGGTGGAAAGAGTCGGCTATTCCCTCTCGTGTCGTCAGTCAGGCAGAGCAGCAGGCTAATTGACTGATAGAGATTAACTAAGGCCTCATTAAGTCATCACTCGGGCTCTCTCACCCTCCAGCAGCAGGAAATGAAGACGTATGGGAGGCCCTTACACCACGGGATACAGTCGATGATCTTTTTTTTTGTTTTGTTTTTTTAGATGGCAGAAAACAACAGCGGACTCCCACAAATGATGAAGTTCTCACCTGGAGTTTCACCTTGACAGCGTCGATGTTCATCACTTTGTTCTGGAAGACAAAAAGAGAAGGCTCAGTTGTAAAGGTGACTACCACACTGGATAATAATGGTCTTCCTTTTTCATAAATGTCTATTTTACTGTTGTTGACCCAGGAAGTACTCTTGATTTGCTCCTTTCCATTGGCCCCAGAATTACACAGGATATGTGCGTTTTCCATTAAGACAAGCAAAGTCCCGCGACAATTAAAGACCCGTGACAAGACACAATGTAGTCAACATAAACAGAAGTACCCAACAACAAAAATGTGTTACTGCTTCCAACCAGAGGAGTTCAGAGGGACTCAGTACTCCTGGTAGCTTGTGATCTCTTCAGCATGTAAGTGGAATGTTGGTAAGCTGTTAAAACTGAGGGATTCTTCTTTTCTTTTTCTTTTTATTCCGACTGTGATAGTGACTGCGTCCAGCTTTCTGAAGTGCCATTAAGGGGAAGGTGGACAATTCCATGGGCCCTGCAGGCCCCTCAGAAGATACAGTAAAGTTGATAGCCACGCCCCAGCCAACATCACAACCTGTAGTGTGCTGAACTGCTGCATTGGGCTCCACCAACTGCAAACGGCAAGTTTGCGCAACTTTAAATACAACGTATTTTTAGTCTGATTACTCATGTTTTTGTTAAGCATCTAGTTAATTATATTTTCATCATAAACTGACACATCACCTGGTTACCATCTGGTAACCTAGCACAGTCTTTTAACCCCCACAGATCAAAGCAGATGAGCGCCCTCTGGAGTCTGAATCCGTCTAAAAGTTGATACGTTCATAGACTGAGTTCATGTAACATATCCATGTAGGAAAGACGACAGAGACAGGGTGGAGAGCTGAAGGCAGCAGAGATGTGAGCTTCTGTTTGGGAGAGACAGGATGGAGAGGATCAGGAATGGCAACATCAGAGGGGCACAACATGTCAGATGTACAGATAAGGCCAGAGAAGGCCAGAGAAGGCAGACAAATAGAGACGGATGCTGAGTTTGGAAGTGCCGGAGGTCAATAGCCAAACCAAAGAGGGGATTTATAGATGTAGTGAACGAGGACATTAAGTTAGTTGGTGTGAGAGTAGCGGGGAGGAAACAGCTGAGAGGAGGAGAAGATCCATCTGGGGAAAAGTCCACAGAAAACATCAGAGAGGGAAACCCAATCACAAAGAAAGTTGAAAGAATGAATCTTCATTGAATTGATCAGCAAGAGTTTGAGCATTGGCATTAGGAACGACACCTGACAAGTGCCACTCCCCAACAGCCTGCCACAGTGTGCCAGTGTTTAATTACCTCAACTCTTGCCAAAAAAAACAAACAAACAAGACAAACCTTCCCTGCAGGACTTTCTCAACAACCTCTCATGAGGTCACCGTGTCATCCAACATCTAAGTTATCACAGATACATTTCCTAGAGATCCAACTGTGCTTTTGTCAAAGGGTTTTGGACCTCACCTCTTGCTTTTCATCAGTTTCACTGCTTTGTGTTTAATTAACACAAAGATTAATTCGCAAAAAAAAAAAATCTCTAATTGGTGGAAACTGACTGCTCGATAGGGGAGCAATCTCCTCCATAGAATTAATTTGAAGAGCAAGGCTGGCAGCACACGGCTGAATTATAGTCAGCCTGTTGTGCTGTGAGCTGCTAGTTTATCACTGCGACGTTGTCAGCAAACTGTAATTTTCTCCTGGGTTCACACACACACACACACACACCTCTTTTGTTCTGATGAAGTCTTTTGTTTCAGAGTGTTTCATCATTTAGCAACAACATGACTGCCATATTAACATAGAGCCAACATGCATGTGCATGCGTGCGTGCAGGCACACACACACACACACACACACACACACACACACACACACACACACACACACACACACACACACACACACACACACACACACACACATTCAATACCCCTGCTACATCCTTTCAGCAGGAACATAATTGGTCACAGTGATCTTTTCAAAATGACACCCAGTCAACAATCACCGGTCGCTGCACCCTCCCCCCCCCCCCCCCTCTCTCCGCTTTATTTTCTACCATGTTAAAATGACGGAGGGCAGATCTATACTCTCCCATCTATCATTGCAGGCCAGTGTGATAAAAACTGGCAACCAAGATTGATGAGCTCACGCTGGCCAGGAGCCAGTGACAATAACAACAAACAGGTTCCCTGTGTTTTTGCACTGCCAGCGAAGCAATTTAGAACAGGTCCTCTCACCTTGTTGTAAAATGTCAAAAGGTTCAACACATTCTGTGTCCGTTAAACATTTCCTGGTGTGTTACTGCTTGGAACACCTTTCTGTATAAATGTTGCTAAAGACGCGTGGTAGCAAAACATGAAGCCAACTGAGAGCACCTCTGTTTGACCTGCTTTTTCTTTGCAGCAGAAGTCAAACATATGAATTTGACTAAAACAATTCACATGATATTGTATATATAAATATTAGTAGTAGTAGTAGTAGTATTTCTTGGGTGTTTAACACTGTTTTTTTTAATATTTTGCATAAATTGTTTTGTTGATGTGCACAGAGGCTATTCTAAATAAAATTATTCATTCATTCATTCATTCATTCATTCATTAAAATTGGATAGCACTTGTCTGTACATGCAAGGTATCATCCAAGTACTGGGGACATGCATATATATATACTACCACGATCAGTACTAGTATTACTATTACTACCACCTATCACCCACCATTCCTACTAACGGCACCATGCTTTTCCCCAGTATGTATTTTTCTGAAGTGGTTTGGGCGCAGTTTTTTTTTTTATTGTTGTTGTTTTTTGCATCATTAAAGGAGGAGGTGAGGATTCACCCACGCCTCCCCATCTGATGAGCGTGCAGTACTGAGAGGTCACAGGTCAGTCTCACTCTGACCTTTACCCTGCAATAATTAACTGCTGGTCTGGAAAGGAGGCAGCCTAGCGGAAAACTGTAGGATGGAGCCGTGAGCAAATCAGATGAGCAGCATATGTTTGTGCTTTTACCTTAATTTCTGAAAAAGGACACCGGTGATTTATGACTGAATGGACGCCTCAGGGGGAAAAATACGTGAACACCTCTGGAAACGCCTTTCTGTGTCACAGAGAGACACCGAAACGTTGTCTATTTCACACAGAACCCACCATATCTGAAAGACTGACAGGACTGAAGAGACTATCCACTGATCCTCAAGCTTTGAAAAAGGCAAAGAAGAATCTCAGTGTTAAAATGACTGAACGACTCAACAGCCATGCAAGGTCAAAATTAAGGAGCGTAATTAGACTTAGGTGAAAAAACTGAGAGTCACAACATCAATTTCTTTGGTAGCAATATAAGAAAAATGTTAAATGTTAAAAATGTTGCTGTTTCCACACAATTGATCCACAATATACAAGTGATGAACTGTACTAATACAGGCAATCATATATGTGTGTGAATTTCAGTGACAGAAAGCAGAGTGAAATGCTTTGTGTGTTTTCTCTGGGTCACAGAGTGGGCAGTCAACACGCCCCAGTCCAGTAAGTGTTGCCGTTACATTTCACGGCCAGTTGGTCAGGGGATAAATACAATGACTGAGTCACTCTTTCAGCGGGAAGGAAAAGAAAACAAAGCGTGAGGATGACCAGAAGGGAGCAGCAGATAGATCGTTCAGGTTTCATAAAACGAATCCAAGAAAAAGAAGTCGGGGGTCGAGAGAAGATTCTTTGTTTCAGTCTGAAAGACATGATTGCTTTTCAGTCACAGATGAAAAACTTTTTTTTTTTCCACAGAGGCATCTCCACACAGGTAAGGCAATGGCAGACATGGCAGCGAGAGATGACAATAATGAAAGAAAGCTGATACCGAATGCCGATCAAGCAGCAGCAGGCCGAGCAACAGGAAAGCAGCTGTCTGTTCCTTCATTCCCTCCAGTTCACACGGGCAAATAATATATAATAGAAGAATAAACTTCTTTTCCAATCAAAGGCAATTTGTTCTCTTCAACTGTGAAGAAAAGAGCTTGTTTTTTTTGGCAAATCTTTTAAAGCACAATGCACCGCTACGTATAGTGTGACCTACAGTCAGTTTACCCGACAAACACCTTCTAAGCCTCATTTAACACGACGGTACTGCAGAAGATGCTAAATGTATTCCCGCAGAGAGAAACGGCTCCCGAACAAACACTGAGTCGTTTGAGTTGCAGATATTATTGTGCCAAACTGGCCTTCAAGCTGCTGACAGACCATTCCAGCTCAAACCCCAAAAGCGGTCTTGTCCGCATGTGCACTTTATCCCCCACTGTACAAAATATAAAGGGCATATTTCCTTTCAAGTGAGTTGCCATCAAGTGGTGGTGACATTGATGATGTTCCGCTTCGGTTATCAGCAACAGGCCTCAGTTGTCAATCATTAGGTTTCAACCATTTCATTCCAGCATCATTCTAGCACACAAGACAAAGTACCGTTGCACTGAACGACGGCGATGTACAGAGGCCAGCGGGGTCTAAATAATGCTGCAACCTTGAGCTCTTTATTGCTCCCGCACAGCAGTTCTTCAAATGTTTTATCAACCAGAGAACATTTGATCTGGTTTATTTACCACGTAATTTGGTTGGGTTGAGATACACGATTCCATCAAAGAACTGGCAGTGACGCCTGTTAGCAACTGACATTGAAAGGGACCTGGTTCGATAAGAGAAGCAGTGGTTGGCACTGTTGATCATGTGTTGCAGGTTCTCCCTGTGTCTCTGCTGATTCTCTCCAGGTGCTCAGGATTCCTCCCACAGATTAAAGACTTGCACGTGAGATGAATTGGCAGCTCTAAATTAGCCGGAGGTGCGTGTGTGAATGTGAATGGTTGGTTGTCTTTCTGGCAATGTGATAAACTGGCATCTTATCCTGGGTGAAAGATAAACTTTAATACTGAACACCTGATCCTCCAGCCTCTTCACAGCCCATAATTCCAACCTTCACTTGTCCTGATTGTAGTCTGAATTGTCTTTAAAACTATTTTTTTTCATCAGTTTCATTTTAAAACCTTGATGATTTTTTGTTCTGTGTTTAGTTCAGTGGGCAGCTCATTCCATTTTCTTTTTTCAACTCCCTTAATGGGAAAAGAAAGTCTGGCCAAAGGGGGCATTCTTCTCTGGAATACATTATAGTTCCCCGTCATGACAATTCTACCAGCCGGTCCAACAGCCTGAAACAGAGAGTCTGGGGAGCCAGAAGACTCAAGTATGTATGAATATGATATCAAATAAGATAACTGAACTGGAGATCTGAGTTGACCATAGAGAAGGGAAGTAGCTTTTACACCTGTTGTGTGTGCAAACTAACTGCAATATGTGTGTATAAAAACTTGTGTTTATTAGTATTTATTTGTTGTATTTTTGTATTATTATTATTATTATTACATTGTTATATGTTCTTGTTATCATTATAGGAAGGAACAGCAAGTGCAAAATGTCATAGTGGCTTTTACATGTGCAGCAAGCTGCCATTTGTCTGCTCTTGCACTCGGCCCCGCTGCCAAGTCAAAGTGTCAGCGCTGTGTTCTGCTGCCCACTAGCCAAGACTGAGTGTTCCCAATGCTGGTTTGTTTTTGGTTTTTTTTGCCACTGGACCAGAGATGTTGTCAGGGCAGTGTGTAGGCTGGCGGTTTACATAACTGTGAGTCTTCTGCTCAATGTGAGATCCATCAGGTGTCTGTGAATAGTATATGTAGAAAGGGGACAGAGAAACTAACGCTTGTACGGAGCCTGTATCTGAAGTTGATTTATCATGAGCATTGATCTTTTACTACCTGCACTGCTTTTCTGCCTTTTAAATTATTCCTCTTGATGCAGAAGTGAGTGTTGTCGTGCATGTTCTTCAGTTAGGCGATGTTGGTTTAGGAAATTGACAAAAGCATCCTATTATCATATTATCATCATCCCATTTATAGCTACATATTTTTTTATTGTGATTCATTTATTTTGGGCTGTTGCTGTGCTCATCCGATTGTCTCCACAAATCATTCACTTGCAAAGGCTTTGTAAAAATCCATGGCAGTTTGTTTTGTTTGTTTTGTTTCTTTACTGAGCTACTAGTTTAGTCAGGCTATGAGTCTATAATTTAAAATACTGTGCTTGTGAGAATAATTAGACACTGTATTCCATTCTTCAAAGCAGAATGTACAAGTCTGTCATAACCCCGGCCAAATACATTTTTCTTGTGGAAACTTGAAATCTTGCTATTGGAGACGAGCTAGCCAATTCAGAGTTGACCTTCTCCTATTCTTGATTAATGCATTTGTGGCTGCCAAAGAGGATCAATTGTGATGACTGAATGAATAAATAAATTAGATGTGTGGTGCAGCAGAGTCCTTTGTTCTCTCTGGAAAAAGAAATCAAAACTATGGCCGATAGTGGAAATGATTCTTTTGTTCCACTGGATGTCCTCTTGACCTCCACAGTAACTCACACATTGCCCCTCCCCACTTCTCATCCATCTCATTTCCATCCTCTCATGCTATGGAGATGAGGTTTATAATGACTCTCTAGGATAATGAGAGTGTATCATTTCTTTTTTTATTTCTTACTCAAAATCCATCTGCTGCAGAAATGAACAATCAGAGGGACATTTTTGCAAGAAGATTTAGAGTTGCAGAATAACTGAGGACACTCAGTACCATTGCTCCATGTGGAACTGTGTTAGAATGTCTTAGAATCCACTTGAATTACATCTTGACTCTCCATCTTCGTCATAAAGCATTTGTCTGATCAAGTTCTGTGAACTCATAATCTCGTATTTCTACAAATAAATTTTGCACCCTAAAACTAGAAGAGACTACAACTGACCCCATTGAGTTTTTAATAGATAATCTACCATACATCACTAATAATCCCATGGACTGCCTCCATTTGCCAATCTTAAACTAAACTCTTGCCAAAGTCAGTAACAGAGAGAAAAAGCAAAACAAGCTTTTTTTGTCATTATTATTTATTTGTCATTCTTTTATTGTGAAAATGCTATCCAGCATCATCCAGGCTTTCTTAGCCGCAGCATTGGGGTCACAGCACCTTTTCTGTCACATACCACCAACGTGATATCCATTAGATACAATTCTTTAGATGTTTTATGATTTTTTTTTGTTCTTTCATTAAAGAAAAAGTCCTGTGTCCTGACCTGTGGCTTATCCGGTGAGCAACGCGACGGCAAAGTGACAGATTATAGAAGGGCCTTTGACAGACTGACAGGTGTGAGTTGTGTCGTGCGGTGCGGATGCCCACACACACGCACAATCACACGCACGCAGGCTAAGAATAAACCCACCAACACCTCGACACAATGCTGACAAATGACCATTAATATTCAGCAGCCTTGAGCTGCTTTAAAGCGACCTGTCAATCAAGCTGGCAGCCTGACCAGTCCTACAGCACATGAGTAATGGTGGCTCACCAGAAGTCACCCGTGTTAGAAAACAGAAAATGCACCAACCTGAGCGCTCATTCTCCACTGGCCTTCATGGAAAACAAGCCAAATTAATAGTTCAGAGATTTATAACATAGACAAAAAAAAGAGGGCCTGCAGTTAGGGTTGCAGAGCAGCCGATGATGCGTGTTTGCACTACATATAAATAGAACCCTGCACATACTCTGTTGGTTTGGCATTTGTTTCTTTATGATCATTTGATGCATCACGACGTGAGAAAGAAAAACAAGAAAATGTGTCTCCAGACTGTTTGTGAACTCCCCAGAAATGAGAGAAGTAAATTATTTTGCTCAAACACACAGTTTATAGACTGAACAGCCACAGCATGCAAATAGATAGACATGCGACTGATCAGAGGAGAGAAGCATGCGATGCAGGTGGTGCAGCAACCAGGCTACATGGCTGAGATGGGTCAGAAACCTTGAATGGAACGGTTACCACACCAGAGCCATATAAATGGAAAATTTGTGAAGGGAGCAATTGGCCTGGATGTTCCCGAGTACATACAAAGGCACTGATACCTCACTGAAAAAATAAATCAATCCGTTTTTGTCTTATTATGAAAAATTGACTCAACCACTTTCTAATAACTTGCGTTTCTAACCTGCCAAGGAAGACCATTCGTCACATGATCTTTTTGCTCCCCTTTACAGATAATATACTGGAAGTCTAAGCACGCTGTTCTGGAAAATAGGCCCTTTGAGATGTCATTGAGTGCAAATGGGTCTTATCTGACACAACAACACTCCCAGCCAGTTGTTCCTGATCTCCAGACCTCTTTATTTATGACGAACGCTAAACATGTGGATGGTCCACCTAAGGATCAGTACAAGATGAAAACCAAGCGTTTTACTAGGAGGCTTTAAACAGAGGGCTAAATACGCGTTTTTTTTTCTGGAAATCTATAGTTTTCTGGGAGAGAAACAATCGTGCGAGGTTGCCCTACTGACGTGAAATTAAAACACGAGAATGTATAAACTACAGGACCTCTAAAGTCTACACAGCAGCATCTCTGGAACTGTGAGTTCAACCACGTGTGTCCTAGATGACGGAAGACGAATAAAGAAAGAGTTGCTTGAGGCAAGATTGCATTAGGAGTCAATGGAAAAACAGGGTACCAGATTCACTTTGGGTGCTTATAGTATGTTAGAATAAAGACGCAGCCGCTACCAGTGTGTATGCTGGTGCCTGACTTGTTGTATAACTAGGTACTACTATCGCATTGAAAAGTGTCCCTCCCCCATCCCCATCTGATTATTTTTCACCCCAACGTAATTTCATTCACAGTGGCAAGGAAAGAGTAAACACTTTAAAACATGATGGAACTAAATGTGTATATGTTGTGAATATATCACTTTCAAACTTTCAAACAAGCCTGCTTTACAATTTAAAGTTTAAAAAAAATAAACTGCCCCCGTGACTACTTCCGAAAACGCAACTAAATATCATTATATCAAAGAAATTAACTAATCAAAAAAATTACAGACCCCTTTCGGGGTTGCATAGGACTTTATAAAGAGATGGATGGAAATGTCTTCAAAGTTTGAAGTATCTAAAAACTGAAGCAGGCAATTTGAAAAAAAAATAGATTATCCAAAAATTGCTCTGAGAAATTGAAAATATATATATCCCTTTAAAAGGAATACCAAGACAAATATAATGGCCGGAGGGTGTTTTGTTTGGTCTAGAAATTCTACACTGGCCACTTCCATGAATGATTAGTGTGGAAAAAACAGTCAATAACCAAACAGATTTAGCCACACAAACAACTGTCAGCACTTGGCTCTCGGCTCCCTTCCATTTTTTTTCTCTCTCCTGGCTTCCGCTCCACTATCAGGGGCTTCACTGCCAGCTAAGTCTCCAAAAAGCTTTTAGAGCAAACACACACACACCAACACACACACACACACATGCTCATAAATAACCCACACACATCTCGACGGGGCTATGTCTAATTACTGTTGACTTAATGAGAGTTAATTACGGTGTTCTCAGGCGCTCTGAGTGTTGAGGAGGAGAATGTGAGGATAGCTCAGGTGCTGAGGTGAAGCTACAGGGGATAAAACAGAGTGGTGTGGTGGGAGATGGAGGCACCCGTCACAGCTGTGCTCTCAAGAAGGGGGCTCAAAGTGAAAAGTTTGGTGGGGAAATAGGAGGTAATTTCCCCTATTGGCCCGTAGGATCAGAAGAGCAGCGTAGCATGAACACACACTGTGCTACTCCTGTCAAGGAAAATGGCACACAGCGCAAAAGAACAGTTAATGAAGGAGGAATTTCACAGAGAAGAACTTCAGCAAATCAATGAGTCACTGCTCTCTGCCTCAGAAGAATAACATTCCGACTCAGATGGGTGACAGATGTGCTCTTTTTGTTCTCCCGACTGGAACTTCTTGCAAAAGACTCTTTTTCCACGTGATCTCCTTCCAAAGGGTTCATATCACCAAAATTGAAATAATTTCCCGAGTAACTTTTTGACATATACGATTTATTCATGAAACTGACCCCCTCTGACAGCAATATAATAACATTACATTATTGTGTCCATGATCATCTATTGTTTTGATCTTTTGTGTGGAACGCTGAAGAAATATTAAGTAGTCTGGTGATTTAGGCCATTATTGCATGATTAATTATCCAAGAAACTCTACAGATATTGTCAAAACAGCATATTTACCCCTCTGTTTAGAGGCTCCCACCAAAAATGCTACAGTAGCATTAGCTTCTGCCCTAATATGCATTGTTGTACCATCCACATGACGGACAGGGAGAAAAACAAAGTGGCCACAATGCAGTCTCAAAGGCTGGGGGGGGGGACTAGGGGGCAATTTTTGAGCTATCGGTGCCCTGTGTGACATCACAAGGGGCCCTTTTTCAGAACTACACATCTCAGCACACTTTTTCCTGAAAAGTGGAGAGAGCAAAAGTGGTTTAGGGCAGGAGGAAAAAAAAGCCTTTAATGCGGTTCTTGGCTCCTCTTTTCATTAGGAAACCTGCTCCAGTTCCAGGAAAACTGTCGACACAGCAGCATCAACGCTAATGTCGTTGGTGGCTGCCGCTGTTTACAAGCTTGCGGGAGACAAATTTTTCTGGACTCTTATTAATCCTAGCATGCGGAGTCTTGTTGTAACCAGGTAAAAAATAAGCACATCTGAGGTTTTTAATGACGTAACGGCAAGATTTGAAGACTTTAAATATCAGACATCGGCTCAAAGGATGTTTAAAAACATTAACCGAGTTATCAGGTTAAATCCTTGTAAGTTATTAATGTTTTAATCTAATTAGCAAACAAATGACCACAGATGCCACTTTTGGCTGGGTTGGACGTTCTTCATGCAATTCAGTTGCACCTCATCACAAGTGATGCAAGTGCATTTCATTTGCTAAGAATGCATGAAAGCTTATTGTTGAAGAAACATTTATATGCCCAAACACAGAGGTCCAGCTTAAATCCAAGTCACCACACATGAAACTTTAGAATAGAAGACATATGCACGCAAGTTAATATCCGCTCTTTGTCTCGGTGGCTGAGTCGGCAGCAGGATCAAACTCTGCATCGGGCAACAAGACTTATAGCTAATCCGGATTTGCCACCCCCTTTAAATTCGTTCCACTTGCAAGCCTTTCTATCTTGTTTCTTTACTTCATGTCCCTTTCATTCTTAAAGCCTTGTCATCCACCTCTATTGCCTTCCTTTACTGAGCCTGCCCAGCATCTCTTCTATTTGCGAGTCCATCTGTCCATATCGCCTTTCACCCTGCATTCCTTTTTCAACATTGTCCCTTAATGACCCCCATTCCATTATTTACCTTGCTGCTGTGGCCATGTCACATGACTCCTTGTGTATCCAAGCAGCCTGTTCAAAGGTGTGCAGAGCCCGGACCCCTTTCGTCTCACCTCTGTGCCAAGCACGTCAATAAAGAATCGGCGCCTTTGGCAGGCCGACCTTACGGCATCTTTGACTTTTCCTTTTTTGAATCCTCAGGAGGACACATTAACACTCGCCTGTCCTCCACTCCAGTTTCACGAGCGGCTCCCAGGGGAAATCACTCACACTGTTTTTAAACCGAGCCATCCCACCCAGGCTCAGTGTGATTTTACAACATTGTGATCCAAATGAGCTGTGCTCATGCTGGCAACACTTCTTTTTTTCTTGAAACATGTGATGAGCAATTGGGATTTTTATGAAGAAAAATAACACATGTATAAATGTCTGTGTAATTAGACTGATTGTTTGCTTTCCCTGCATTTGTAATCACAACCCTCCCTGCCTAATCCTGAGGGTTGTTTTTTTTTTTGTGGTTATTTTTAGTGGTCAATTTTCCAGCAGCTTTAAAAATACACATTTGTGCACATTAGAGCATCATTTCAGCGCTTTAATGCTGTGCACCTGCTGGTTATACAACACATATTGCCATTGCTATTTGCTGTTGTTTTTTGGCGCTGTTGTTGCCAACTTGTTTTGGGGGAACCAATTATTTTTTTACACCTCTAAATACTCATCAGAAAGATTAATCCCGTTGATGATTGTGATGCCTGCGAGACTGCTAAGATGATGAGATATGAGAGGACAGAGATCTGGAACGGCAGAGTCAATGCGTCACGTTACACAGCTATTGCAATAGAGTAATTTAAGCGAACAGCATGAAGTTAAAAAAAAAATTGCGAACTTGTTTAATTGCTTGCAAGGCTTATTCAGTAAACCATGCAATAATCATCTCATAATTGCAACAAGCTGGTGCTGTGGGTTTTGAAGGAGCTTTAGAGAAACCAAACATTTTTTTTTTATTTATTTATTTTTTCAACATGTAATGCCCCGATCAACCATTAAATCCTCGCCTAGACATAATAGTATTATCCAAACAGTCGGCTGTAAATCCTGTTAGGGGATGTTTTGGTCTTTCATTAAGTCCTGCTGGGCTTTAAAACTTCTGCTTGAGGCTGAACTTTATTATCGCTCACTGTTTGAAGTACGCAGCCGATTCTGCGTTTTGTTAACGTAAAATACTGATTTTATTTTAGAGACATGAGTGGACACGTCTTGATGAATAATCACAACCTATGAGTGGGTTTTCTCAATGCTGCATTTCTTCGAGACGGCATTCTGCAGGGAGAGAGCAGAAAAGCATTTTCTCCTGATCAAAAGCTGAACTGTAAATCACTTTCACTACCTGTTTATCATGGGCTACTATTGCTTTCCCCGTCTTTATCACTGAGGACACCTGAGTCTTATCGTTTGCCTTTGCCTTCCAGAAGGCAGAACAAGTTTAGGAGCAGAGCGGGAGAGAAAGTGTAAGGAAAGATGGCGGCGGCGAGCTCGTGAAAGTGCGGATGGTCGTCTTTGAGCGGGTGAATGGCCGTGAAGTGAAAGGAGTCCAGCGGGGTGAAAATGCACAGCAACAGAAGATGGATGAGGTGCCTTGGGGCATCTCAACATCTTCTTCAGCGTGTGCGTCCATGCACCTAATTGATTTCCTGCGTACTTGTGTGCATGAACAGAGGCCTTGCGTGTGTCGCGAGGCCCTGCCAATCCTCTCTGGGGTCTGTGTGATGAACAGAGGACAGTTCAAGTGTGCATGAGTGGAAATGCCATCACCTTAGTTTTTATCTGAGGAAACAGCAGATTTTAGAACTCCCTGTGTGAATCACTACAGTCAACAGATTTGTTTTTCAGAGGAGTAAAATCCACATATAAGAATAAGATGAAAATAATATTAAAATGTGATACTATTGCCGTCTGTCGGAGCAAAAAAATGCAATCTGAATGGATACAGTTCAAAAGAATTGCTCATTAATAATTGTTGTTGGGGCAGATTGCAAGACCAAAGACACGTTCTGACATTACGCGCAAAGGGTACATTTACTCGGCTTGATGTTGACAGTTTTGGATGCGAGGCAATGTCATGTACATGTCAAACCACAAGGGGTCGGGGAACGTGCAAGTGTCAAAAACGTGCATCTTGCATCAACTTGTATTATTAAGGCCAGCAGGGACGGTTAACAAAAAATAATGCAACAGTGCTGCTTTATCATTGCACTAATAACTATCTGCTGCTGTTAAAATTACCTCCTCCAACATTTTTTGTATGTTTTAGTATGTTTCTCTCTCTTTTTAACTTATGTTTATATTTTTTTTGCACTCTTTTCAATTATTCTGTATGTCTGGTACATATGGCTGAAATTGACAAAAGTGGCTTGACTTGACTTGACTTAAAAATGGCTGAAAAATGACTAATAATGACTGGCTGTCAAAATGCAAGGGCGTACAAAAGTACTGCAAACTGCAAACTGGTTAAATGTTAGATTTAAATCAAACAAAAAACATTAAATAGGCCTTAAAGTCCATTTCGTCCAATAATAAAAAAAAATAAATAAATCAGTGAGTAAAGTTCTAGGCGTGGCTACGGTTTTACATCCAAGTGCAGTTGGCTTACCAGCTGGTGTTGGGGCTCATGCTGCCCTCATATGCATCCATTCAATTGATAAAAGTGGGGGGCGTTATATGTGTAACTGACAACTCTTAAAAACAACATGACATAAAATTGTGTAAAACTGCAGAGAATGTCAACAATTGAATGTTGTACAATTGGCTTCATCTTCTTGTGCACTCGCACTTTGAAACCCATTCCACTGAATAGCGCCATCTGCTGTGTTGGCGTGTGTACTACGGATGCGAGATTGTCCTAGCAGGGAATCAAACCCTGCCAAGTGTGAAAAGAGCCATTAGAAGATACTAACTAAATCACACAGGTGTGTTCATGCGTCTGATTTCCCCATGGTCATGTACAAGCTGGACATAGAGCAGTTTATTCAGTTTTTGGATTCCACCTTCAGGGTGGTACAGGAACCTCATAACAATCCAATACATAAATGTAAAAAGGAAAGAATGAAGATGGCAGATTGTCATACTATGACCGCTGCTACCCAATGCAAACCGTTCAAACTGGCTTACAGTGAATTCAACAGAGGAAGTGCAGCACAGACAGCAATATTTTGTTGACATCATTTCACAAATGCACAACTGCAGATAGAGGTCTGAAAGAATGTTTTCTTGTGTGCGACGCAGCTGTCGCCGCAAAGCACAGGAAGAAAATAAATAAATAAATAAATAAATCAGTTGCACGGCATGCAGAGCTTGTGTGATGCCTGGAAATAGCTCCAAGTGAAAAGCAAACTATTTTAGGTGGCACATCAAATGTGCTTGTCAAAACTCCTCTCCACGACATTCGGATCCAACCGCTTCCTCATGCTTTTGTTTTTTTTCCCCTCCGCGTCCCACATCCTGGAGCTCCAATGGCATCAGCGATGCTGTGTTACGGAAGGACTGTAACTCATCATTCTCAAAGTCACTGACGCAATTTTTCACTCCCACAATTTAAAATTAATGTTGGCGTGACCCCTCAGTGTGTGATGCCATTATGATAAGGGAAAGACAATAATCCAGCTAGAAAATGTCTTGTTACGTGAGTGAGGAGGAGGTAATAGCATTAAGACGCTTCATTTCCTTCCAATTTCGCCAACATGGACCTTTCATCCTTGTAATCAGTGTTCGCCACTCTACACACTGCCGGCAAGGGTTATTTCCTGCTTATTGCTTCTTTCCAGGTATTTTCATTACAGGATCACATGAAGGGCATTGCGTGGTTCAAAGGTATTGAAAAATAATTTACTTGGAGGGTAACAGAAAGAGGTTCAACTAAACACAACAACCCTTGTGTTTTGTCGTTCATGACAACCTGGGCTTTTGCCAACAGAAGGATGTACTGTGCAGTTACGCAGAGATAAACTGTTACATATATATTGTTATGAATCTGAATAACAAAGCAGTGCCTGACAGCATGATCTCATGCGCAGCTGATACAACCATCTATGCAATGTTTCAGTCAAGATCAAAAGCCCTATATTTTGGACAATTGACTTAACCAGTGTTTTCTAACATCTTTCTTGCCTTTTAATAACCTCACCTGTCAGTAGAACGGTCTCTCCTCTACTTATTTGGTTTGCTTTACATTTTATAAAGTCAGCATTAAAATACCAAGCGATGAAAATCAGCCCTTTGTGATGTCACAAAGGTCACTGATACCTCATGATACCTCTCCCACTTAGCAACAACACCTCCCTCAGGGTGTTTGTTCCTTCTCGGAGACCAGCTTGTTTTTAATGAAAGCAAAGCAGGACGCAAAAAACCTGCAGTGTTTTTGCAGAGGGCAGTAAACAGACAAAATGCTGCTTAATGGAGAAGCTGCTGGGTAATTAAACCAGGGAAACTGCTCCACTGGAATAAAGGACAAAAAAAGTCTAAAAATAGCTATAATATGGGGTCCCTAGACAACCTTTGTCCTAACCTGTTTGAAAATATTGTTTCTCTCACGCTAATAAAAACAATACTACTTCCCCATCATAATGTATCTTGCGCATGTGCTTCCTAAGGGACTAGAGCAAGCTGATATTGATCTTGAAAGCCATGTAGTGCCTGTTTATAACTTGTCCATATATTTGGGAAGTGAATGGTCACCCAAGAAGCTGAAACCCCCTTTTTTCCTGAGGTGGCAGTTCCTCATATTCTGTCTCTGGGTGTCAAAAGGTCAAATGATTGGATTAGATTATGTCCTGCTTTAAGTACTGAGCCATGGCACCAGTATTTCAAGTAAATATAAAGTTGCTGTGCAGCCTTGTATTAAAATGAACTACATCCCTTCCATGGAACTGACAATTCACTCAAAGAGATAACTCTTTCTCTGTGCAAAAAAAGAGAAAAAAAAAGTGAAATACATGAATGGATAAAGGGTTAGTCTGGCATTTCAGATTAAGAGGAACTAGGATGACACAGTTTTGGATCATTTGGGGTTCGAAAAAATGTAGGAGAGAAAATCTCTTTTGGCTCCAGTGTACCGCTGTGAAGAGATACGTTCTGTGGTGAACAGAGAGTTAATGTTTTTGGATCAGTCCCGCTGCCCCTGTTTGCCTTAGCATTTTATTTGAATGCATTAACAATGAGCTTCTGGCTAACTGTCAGCCTTAAATCCATAATTAATTCTGCTGTTTGGTGTCTTCATCGATTGTTCTGCTTTGAAAAGTGGATAATGAAGGAAATCTTGCAAAAGCTGTTTCAAAGGTCTCATAGTTTTAAAGATTTTCAGCTCTTTATTTTTCATCCTGGAGTCCCGTGGAACAGCCTTACTCGACTAATCAACTCTATATACCTCCATAAAACGGTATAATTAGCCCACTGTTTGCGTGTTCTGATTGGACATTTTGTTGACCTTTCCACAGAAAACAGAGCAAAAAGGTTTTGCCCCAAACCTGGGACGGGTATGACTTTAGAATCAGTACGCTAGGCAACATCACAAGAGGTGAGTTCCTGAAGTGTGTGTTTGAACACTTTTTCTAGAGGAAGCAAACGAAGTAAAAGAATCTCTATTCCGTTACCTGAACTCTGTTAACGTCACGTTTGAAGGGGAGCACTATCAGTGGCGGGCCTGCCTCCAACACAGAACAAAACCTTTTTGTTTAGTTTTATTTATCCAAAGCCAGATAAAACAAAACTAAACCACTGACATATTTTAGCAGAGTTCTGTGACGGATGCAGGTCCGACCCTCATAGTGGTCCCCTGGGAAACGCGACATGGTAATGACCTCTGGTAGCAGACAGTGATTCTCTGGATTTAGGGTATATCCAGCATCATTTAAGATAACTTTTCATTTGGAATGTATTTCATTGCATTTTCTTTCTGAATTGCACACACTCATGGTCGGTCCGGCTTTGTGAACAAATGGTTAGAAGTGGCTCAATATCAACAGACGGTGAGGGCGTGTGATGTGATGTGACGCTCCGCCGAAGAAGAAATAAAACCAGTAAAGCCTCATATACCATTTGTTTGACATTAGATGTGACAATGGTGAAAATCACACATTACAAAATAAAACTGTTGAGTTTGAGTCAGCACTTGTTGAAATGTCATACTTAGACATGAGCGCTTTTTGAACATGAGCTCTGCTAGCAAACAATCACAGCTGATTTGCTTTTTTTTTTTGACAAAGTTTGAAATGCAATAATAACTGCTTTGGATCGTACACTTAAAAGCACTGAAAAGCTATTTCCAATAGCTGCACTGCGCTGTGACAGGGAGCCGTTTCCTCAGCAACACCAAGCTCTTCAGCACGTTTAGTGCAAGAGGTGACGTTCTGCTTTTCAAGAGAAGAAATGTCTTCCTCCCCTGCGACAATCTGAGTGGTGCACAGATAAACATTTTACCTCTGACACGTTCCAGGGGAGCTGTGCTGTGGCCGATTGAATTGGAACACAATTACAGTTCACCGCACACGAGTGCGGTGAACTGTGAGCTGCGCGTGCGTGTGTTTAGCAAAGCGAGGCCAAACCCAAATGTGAAATGGATGACTGGCTGCTTAAAATCCAATGTCTAAAATGTAATTTGTGGGATTTGTAGGTCTGTTTGCTCTGTGTCTGCAACAAAGGTGCCTGAACCTTCCACGACCTCAGTCCACCTGAAAGCTTGACGGGTTAGGAAAAAAAACAAAAAAAAAAACATAGAGCCATCTGGCAGCCAAACAAGCAGAATCAGGTGCGAGCTCCTTCTACAGCATTGGTGGCTTTGCATCATCGTCACGGTTACTGGTCCATAACAACGGTCTCCTGGGAGCCTGACAAGTACTTGTGGCGTCATGTGACGCAAGTGGAAAAAGGTGAAGGAAAAAAAAAAAACAAGACAACCAACGCATCTGCTTTAAGAGGTATTTTTGTCGACAGTCACCAGACCTTTTATTGCCTCTGGGCCACTTTACCTTCAAATCTGGGTCACATTACGTAAGCAGAGCGGCACAGTATGGGAACATGGGGCTAACGTAAATAAAAACTTGCAGCATAAAGAATTAGGAGGGGAAGATTTGTGTTATGTAAGCGCAGAGATGCGATTTCTGATTCTGTTCTGCTCTGCTGTCGTCCCGTGGCACCTTATTAGCAAGAGTGCGTTTCCTCTTCTTGCTTATTCATGAATACTGAGGTGCATCTGGATATGGCTCTTATTTTTCAACCTCAGCAAACATCAAAGGAGGGGAGCAGACAAGACAATCGGAATAGTTTGGATGAGGATGGTGATGCTGACGACGCATTCTCCGTGTTTGATTTATCATTGGTTTGTTTTGTTGTTGTTGTTTTTACAAAATAGCAGAATTTGATCAAAGAAATATGTTCCATAAATCCCTAGAGGACAAATTCAGAATGAGGCAACAAATGGCTGGGTTCCTTTAAACTAGCACGTTAGAACATTCCCTAAAGCACATTAATTTTTCCTACACTTCCATCTGGGAAACAGACGTTACCCAACAGGCTTAATGGAGCAGTGAGTATCAAATCGTAACATATTGGCTACAGTGGTGGAAGCTGTGCCCTTGAAACGGAGACAAAACTTTACAATTAAATAAAAGTGTCCCACAAAAATGCAAGCACCTCGTCCACTGGTCAGTCCTTCAGATGAAGCACCTAACTGCTGGATACCTTATTCAATAAACGTACAAGTGGCAGGTGAAGCAGAGTCTGGTAGGCAACACCTGTACTTGTGTAATCACATTAGGCAAATTTTTATCTCACACAGTCGCTTCCTCTGTCTAGAACCTTTAACTTCCAAATTGGATCAGGGACTGAGGCAGCCTGGATGAGGCTGCCGTGGATTGATTGCTGGCTTCGAGATGGAAGAGGCTGCACCTCTTCTGGTGCAAACGCCGCATAAGAAATTAACTCACTTTGCAACTTCAGAGGAAAGTTAAAAAAAAGAAAAAAGACTGCAAGGTTGCTTGAGCCTTGTGAACCACAAACAAGGCCTGACCTCAACAAAGTCAAGGCCTTTAGACCACTCACAGAAAAATGTTGTAAAAAATAAAAATAAAAATAAAAAAGCCAAGAAGGGCAAAATGTTTTGTTCAACAACAAATAAAGTATGTGCAGCACAATAAAATTCCGACCACTGAAAAAACCTACTGTGTGATACGGACCGCTTCATGTGAATTGTGGCAGGATGGATTTAAATTGGGATGCAAGGTTCTGTCAAGATTTGTAAGGACCCAAGGATTTGTGACACTGCATCTTCAACAAAGTTGAAAATATTCAACTTGACAATTGTTGTGTAGTCAGGGAAAGTTAGAAAACACAAGAAAGCAACACTGGATCTGGGTCAATTTTCCACCATAGGATTCTTCAGCAGGTTGGAGGGTGATTGGCAACCCTGCTATTGACTGGAAACCCTGCTATTGATTGGAAACCCTGGCTGCTCTGGTGTAGGAATACAACTTTGATTGTCTAAATGAAACTGAAACCACTTCCTACTCACACCAATGTCGATAGAGGCTCTAGTGATGGCTTACCCTCTGGTAGACTGTTGAGATTAACTTTTGCAAGAACGACAAGTTGAGCGGCATGTTACCGGAGCGTTCCCTCCTTGCAAAAGCTGCACTTAAGCAGCTTCAGCAGCTGTTTTGGCTAAAACATGGTGTCAACGTAGCCATTTTGCGACAAACTGAAATGTTGCGCACACTGGCAGCCACCAGTACGAATGTGGTGCGAGTGAATAATGGTTTCTGTGTAAAGGGCTTTGAATACGTGCTAAGAAAGCACAATATATATTCGAGCCAAGGTGAAGGGAAAAGGTGAAATAACTGCAACAGTGCCATATAAAGTAGTGAACATTGTCCCTGTGAAAACGATCCCTCACAAACTGATTGCTCCAAATGAGGTCTAAAAGCATCGCAGCAGCGAGCAGCTCCCTTTAAATGCAGCCATTTATCAAGAAATAGATCAAACTTGAGGAAAAGTTGCCTCATCAGGGCGGCTCCCTTGCCATCCGCCACCGAAGACTCTCAGCGGAGGCTCTCGAGGCTAAATCATCAGGAATGTGAGATTTTACGCCCGCTTTACAAGATTTGGAAGCGATGTTGGGCTGTGATTAAAGCCGTTTATTCTGGCCGCAGCCCTTTTAATTATAATTATATGATCTGGTAGTAGAGGGCCATAGAAGCATTTGTAAAACCACTGGGGCGCATATACTTTCAGCCACTAAATGCTGCCTGCCAGGCTGTTAATGCGGACTGACCTGGTTTCCACCGTCTGCAGTTTCACCACATTGGCGGTAGTCGTTCCAGTTGGTACAGGCAGCCTCAGCACCTAATCGACAAACTATAATCAGACAGCCGAGGACGGATGATTGCAAGTCTTAGCCATCGTCATCCATTGATCGTGAAACGCCCTTTTTAGAGGCTTGTGAATCTTAATTTCTCCACTCCAGGCAGAAATCATCAAGTCCTTTGTCCATTGATCATTTTTATTTGTTCATTTATTTAGATATATTGCTTAGCTGTTGCTGACTGGTACAGTTTTTTTTTTTTTTACACAAATAAAGGCTTGGAAGGAAGGTGATGGAAGCAGCCCACATAAACAGACTCATAAAGGTCTTCAGGCTGCCGAACGGCAACCGCAACAAAAAAAAAGGGAAGGATGGCTGTGCCTCTGTCCCCAACCACATCCACCACAATCATTATTTCTGTCTCTCTGCACAAGTGATCCCTGACAAAACAAACGAGTAATTAATATCAAAAATATTTGAAAGATGACAGATGGCAAAGCAATATCAGGCTAGTTCGATAGAGGCTGCAAGGTGCTTGCGTTTATAAAAACAGCCTCAAACCGCTCGCTGATAAATGATCTCAAAAGTGATGTAAATGAACCGCAGTAGAGAATCAACTGTTGGATGAGGAAGTGAAACTCTCCCTTTCCAGGCCTCCTACATTGGGCAAGGTGGATTTAAAATCTGTGAAAATCTTTGCTGAAATGTGTTTTCTTGTGTTACTGTCACAAAATTTGAGTCGCAGTCAGCATTTTGCATCCGCGTTCTTCACATTTCTATGTCATTTATTTATACATCTGTTGCGTAAAGGGCTCATTTATATCTCCACCACATATCCATCCAAAGAGATCTCGTCTCGCTTTATGTGCATACCAAGACACCTAACCTGACCCGATGTAGCATTACAAAGCATTTTTTTCCAGTTAGTCAGAAATTGGAAACACAAACCTCCTGTGAACTTGCTAGAGCGAAGAAACAGTAAAACTGGGCCCAGGGTTTGACAGGAGCATGAGGGGAGAAGGTCCTGCAGAGACCAGTTCCCTTAATGGATGCACCATTTCCCATCCATTCCAAGAGAAGTGTGGCCAATCAACTGTTAAAAATGTACAAATATTTACACCAGAGGCGAATCATAAATGCGACGCCACTTAGTGGAAATGCCCTGCGTTCACCAGCCGCATATTGCTTTGCCACTTGGTTTGAACATCAATGAATCATTGATATGTTCAGGGCTCCACTGTACATCCATGTTTAACGACAAGTGCATCGCATACAGTCATCTGCAGCGTGTTTAAATCGGGTCCGGGACTAAAGTGAGCGGTTCGCCTTGATGTCGCTCTTTCTGTGCAAAATTTTAAGCTTCACAAGGAATTCCCATATATTTTAATTTCAATTGTAGGGACTTACTAAGAAAAACTCTCCGTACGTAGACTCTGGAACAACAATTACAAGTAAAGGAAACTGAGGGGCTCAGCATTATCCTAATGTCATGCTCTGACGCACACACACACACACGCGCACACACACACACACACACACACACACACACACACACACACACACACACACACACACACACACACACACACACACACACACACACACACACACACACACACGATGGAGAAATCTGATTAAAGGCTCAGTCAAACGAAAAGCATACAGCAACAATATTTGATGTCAATCCCAGTTTGCTGATGGCCCCACTAGATTTCGCATCTGTATTACAGCGGCGGTGATGTCAGAACAAGCTGATCAATGCTCTGGCCGACTGTAGATAAACTTCTACAGTCGGCTTCATTAGGTTAAATGTGTGATTGTTTGTTAACACAAATAACTGCTCCACCAATCTTTTGTAAGCAACTCTGCAATTGGTCATGTAGACGTGCAGAAGATGACCAGCTGGAGTTCAAGTCAAGTATATCTCAAGTCAGCAGTAGATATCCACATATTGAAACAAAGAACCATTTGCACTCGCAGCCAACTGTTTCCAATTCACCTCATGTCTTGGATTGTGGAAGGAAGCTGGAGGAGAGAACCCACACAGACACAGGGAGCACAAGCAAACTCCACTCAGGGAGGTCCAAGGCCCAGGTGCACATACATCATCACTAAAACAAGCCCTGCTTTTTAAGAAATACGCAAACCAAGAAGTAGTTGCGTCACTGCTCCCAGCTGAGAGGGGAGAGTCTGTGGGCAGCGTTTAAAGCAGTTTCTGGCTCATCACGTCCAACTGTCAGAACAAATAAAAATAGATAGTGTGGAAGCAGGTTAGAGGCACTTCATCCTCTGCTGGCCAAAATTGGATATTTTCTTCCCTCCTTCACAGGTGCTGCCTCCTGTTCCTCATTAGCTAAAAAGCAACAGGCCACACTGCAGAGTCTTGACGGTGCAGGTTTTTAACACAGTTCTCAACTTACTCTCAGTGTTTTGGCCCAGCGTGGCCCTGCTTTTCGACAGACAGACGGGCGATTGGGCCCTTTGGTTTGAGAGCGCCAAAAAAAATCTTCCCCACAAGGAGCCCATCACATCAGGACGTCAAGGCAATTATTCCCCACGGGGCCAGACAGCTTGGTAGTCTGCCTCATTTGTCAACAAATAACAAGCTGGCTCTGCTCCCACTGATCTGCTAAATTCATGCTGTCAGGATGACCGCAGCTTCCCACACAGCGCCCCCTAAAAAAACCCACAGACAACCAGCGAGCGCAAAGTTTAGAGGCCCACCGATGTCAGACAGAACACAAACAGGGTCGGGTGAGAGGTGCCCATTATTGAGAGGGCGGCTCTCATCTACAACAATTTTCAGCTCAACAATTTGAAGCATCTGAGCTGCAGAAAACCCGGACTCACCAACTGCTTCTTCTAGTTTCATCGCTGAGCTCAGCAAGTTTGAGATGTTCCATTTGTGTTTATTCTTGCATTACATCATAAGACATCTGGGGGCGTCTTTGGTGTAATGCAAGAATAGCAGCATCTTAATCACATCTGTAAGGGGTCGGTTCATCTAAAATGGACATTTCATCCATTTGTCACTATTTATCATTTCGTTTAAGGCTTTGGTGACATTTTCAAATGGAGGAAACTATTTTTGGGTTTGGTGAATATGGTGAATAATACGGCTGAAAGTGTTGATCAATCACTCAGCCAATCCAAAACGGCACCAGAGACGATTTTATCGCTCTGGTGTGAATATGAAGCCTTTAAAACTGTTCAGGTATTTCTACCATTTCAGTATTTTTGCTGCAAAATGTACGAACCCTAGTGACTCCCTGGAGCGTTAACTATGAGGCTGATTTGCACCTCTGTGCGGGTACACAGCGTCTGGAAGTGAGCTGATGAAGGAGACCGACTTCAAAAGGCTGCAAGGATGTGCTCCTGTCCCAAAGAGCCCACTTAATCAAACTCCAGTCCTGAAAAGATGGAAAAACAGATCCACTAAACAGTGGCCTAAACAATGAAATGGCAAAAAATCTGAAGAGCAAGTGGAAGGGTCTTGTCCACAACAAGTGTGTAGAGCTCTTCATCCAATAAGATTTCCATAAAAACACTTGTAAATTAAATAGTTAATTGTTAACAATTTAATCCTCAAGTTAATTTCTTCCTTGAACCAGCTATGATCAAATCTAAGAAGTTGTGGCAGTG
Source organism: Nelusetta ayraudi (assembly GCF_046127955.1). Taxonomy (NCBI): domain Eukaryota; kingdom Metazoa; phylum Chordata; class Actinopteri; order Tetraodontiformes; family Monacanthidae; genus Nelusetta; species Nelusetta ayraudi. The sequence goes on from NW_027466092.1 coordinate 5,448,861, forward strand.
CATTTAGACAGAGAGGGTGGCAGGGTTAGCGGCATACACATTAGTATGGCCACTTGCAGAATAAAGGAACACTCGTCAGAGTGAAAGCATGAGGGAATGGAAATGGATATATGCTGGAAAATTCTTTGAATGTATTTTTCTCCAAGACATTTCCAAACTATTCTTCCAGAAATTGGATACCATTTGAGTATCTTTCACAAAAATTGCAGGTGTGAATGAAGTGGAAGTAAAAGCTTCATTTGCATTGCAAACGTAACCATGGGGTAAGGGACGTGGTGAATTATAAATATGGGTTATGTATTGCAGTCAGTAAAGTGCAGTCACTGCATTTCACGAACAGCAAATGAACATTTGTTTAGAACATTCAGTTCATTAGAGGACGACTGAGTCCCCATCCATAAATACGAAACGCGCTCTCGGGATAGACAGCGCACAAGGCCTGGCTGCCTCACAGACATGGTGGTGTAAGATGGAGACGTCTTGTGAACAAGACCAGTGCTAATGTATATTCAAAAGATCCATTCGAAGGGCAGAAAAACCAAACCACTTTTATTTCACAGTGATTTTACTTGTACAAAAATATACGTGTAGTATATTACACTTTTGCCAATAAACCTTGACAAATTTCACACACTGCACCTTTAGGTCCCACAGAGAATTCAGAAAACCAGCTGCCAAACAAAGGTCATTGTCCTCACAAATGTTTTAGCTTTTGTTAGCCTGCAAACCTCTGTCATACTGTGAAAGAAATAATATCATAGTTAACCTTGGAAAAAAATATGATAGGTGGGGATTTGGTGTTGTGGGATGGATAGTTGTTGTACTTACAGGCCCAGAAGCAAGCGTTGCACCTGCATCTTCAAGGATAAAATGCAGCTGACTTGCAAGGTTACAAGAGGATTCACACTTGTCAGAAAAGAAAACAATGTAAAAACAAAAGCATTATTATTCCAGATGCTGCAGAAGGTTTTTAAATATGGATCCTCTCTGGAGGATTTATGAAAGTGGTTGCAACCGACTTTAACCGCGATAAAAACTTCCTTACTGCAGATGAAAGAAGTTTTTGTTTATTTATTTATTTCTGTTTCTTACCACTGTTGCCTGTGGTACTTCCTCTGAACCAAAACACAATCCTGTGATGCGGTTTCCTCTCAACCTGTCCTGATTTCACATTATCGCCTCAAGGGAGGAGCATTTGTTTCCTCTCTTTGGCTTCATATGTAGTAGATCTAGTTAGCACGACTTTCTAGCGTGTGGTACAAATCAAATACGAATACGGTTATTTCCACCGCCTCTAACTAGACGTTTTCAGAATGTCTGCCTGTGTCTACTTCCATGTAGCTGTGAGTGGCAGCCTGGTTAAATCCAGGCCCACAATCCCCCTTCTGGGAAGGTTTTTTACCCCCAAACAGCGGCATCAGATTTGCCACTTGTCAGGGAGCTCATCTCGACAGCAGAAATAAATTAAAAGGAATGAACGGGTCAGTGCTTCCACTCCACTGCTGTGACACTTCACTTACACTTAGCGAGCGAGTCGCACTCTTCACTGCCACTCTGACTCTGTTTCCCCCAGGGGTACAAAAAGCCGAAAATGGGAAAGCCGTTAGCAGTGAGAAAAAAAAAATGATTGACCGTTCAATAAAATGCCCTCCTTTTAAATTACTTTTTTAATTTAGTTTAAATGTGCTGTGTCCTGGAGGGATGTGTGGGCTCGTCAACGGGGCGCTGATGAGAGTCGCCTCTGTAAACTGCACTGGCAGTGAGGAGGAGACGTAATGAACCCCAGTTGTTTGTACGCATAATTTACATCATAACTCAAAAAAAAATCCATTTATTCACTCATTTATTTTTTTATTTCTACTAAAACTATCCAGTAGGTGCTCTAGGTTTCCCTATCATGTGGAACCTCGTCATCCAAATAAATGAAGTGCTTTTGAGGTAATACATGTATACATTTTGACAGATAGATTTATTATTAATGGATATTATTACTGTGGCTTTTTTTTGAGTGAGCAGCCCTGATGTACCAGGCCTTATTTAATGTGGCATTGCCTGTCATACCTCCAAGACAGTCTTTGTTTGATTTGTTTGGTTTATGGTCAAAACTTGGGCTTAAATGCTCTGTGTTGGTTTATGTGAGTGTTGCTGCCTACACCTGCACATATAAATAAATACATCTGTTGCCTTGGTTTTGACCTGCCTCCTTCCAACTACCGTACGCTATAATATTATTATTTATATTGCATATTGGCTGCATGCTCTTTCCTCCCATTTGAAAGATTTGGTGCCATTATGGAATTTTGGGTCAGTGTTGCCCAAACTTGCATTATACAGGTAAATATTGCAAATGGGAGGACAGAGCGTGCAGCGAAATATGTAATATAATTGTTCCAAAGCGGTAGAAGAAGCTGAGAAAGAAAGAGAAAGAGACATCATGTTTGCCCTGCTGGTGTAAACAAACTGGATGAAATGGAAAAACACAGCAAGTTTTTAGCTGAACTATTAATTTGCTTCACACAAGAGTTCACACGCTGGCGTCCCTGCAGGCTGCGGCTCCATTTGCAAAGATGTTCTCTTGTCCACTCTCGCTCGCGAAGTTTAATCCTCTTGTGTTTAATGTGTTGTGCACACGGAAAATTTAATGCATTTGACTTAATTATAAAATACGCCACACTGTAGCTGACACTAAAGAGTCAGCTGCAGAAAACCCTTTGCCAATCGCCCACGTTTCAGTCAGCGACAGTCAGGCTACCAAAAAAAGAAAATGACTTTCCTTAATCAGTAAGCCTAACATGTGTGTGTGTGTGTGTGTGTGTGTGTGTGTGTGTGTGTGTGTGTGTGTGTGTGTGTGTGTGTGTTACCCTGAAATCGATGCCCACGGTGGAGATGAAGCTCCCGGCCAGAAAGGCTCCATCCTTGAAGCGAACCAGCAGGCAGGTCTTCCCAACACCTGAGTCTCCCACCAGCATCACCTGAGAAGAGAGCGGACTCAGCCACGGAACTATTCAAAAACACACGCATGTTGAGACAGCAACGCGTGCGCACACACACTCCCTAAACTCTGGGGGAAACAGAGCATAACAAGACCTCCAGTGGGACGGGATGTTCAGACTGGTGCTACAGAGAGGCTGAGAGGGCTCCAACACTCTTTCAACACACACACACACACACACACACACACACACACACACACACAATTTTCTGTTTTTTCCCAATTAACTTGACTCTGTGGAGCTTGACTTCAAAGTACATCATGTTTGACTGTCTGCAGAGGTCATATTTGTGACACTGACTTAGACCAGTGGATGTGGCAGGCGCGCTTCAAGTTCAGCATACAACACTGATGCCAGCTGCCGGAACGCACGAGGGGAATTTAAACTGCCTCCTGCAACGTAACTGCACATCAACGTGAAAAGCGGCAAAGAAATTTTCAAGTTTTCAAAATAAAATAAAAATATAGATGACAGAATGAAAGTTATTTACAGAATGGATGGCCAAAAATAAAGAAAACCTCACTGTATGAATATGCAAATTCTAAAAAACATGCCCTTTGTGATGTCATGAGGGGCACTAGTATCTCATTAATACCGCTCCCAGCCCAGCGCGTCCCTCTGAGACCACCTCTCGGCTGCCTCGCTTGTGTTCCCTTTCAAACATGTGGGAGGAACAACAAAGCATCAGTTTTAGTTTCAGTCATTATGTCCGTGGCTGCAAAACAAAAAAGCCTCCCACTGCGCAGTTTGTAAATTAGCTCATACATAACCCAGTTTGCACAGCGGAGACAGGAGGGAATATTGAGTTTTGCATGTGAGATTAAACATGACAAAGCTGCGCAGCTGGTGGACATTTGCGCACCACAACTGAGCCTCTGAAGAAAATAATGGACTCATTGACGTTTCCGGTAAGACAAAGTGGAGGACAACAATGGTCAACGTGTGTCAACATCCTGCAGCAAAAAGATTTCTACTGACACTGGGTCTCTATGGAAACCAACAAGTGCCAAAACGTAACACTTTTTATATTTGCTGGTACATAAAATGTCGGCAATAATAATTTTATGAATAAAAGTTGGGGAGAGTTAAATCTGATTCATTCATCAATCTTCCATGTATGGATGACACTGGAGCTGCTTTCTATGATGAAGACTTAGTCATAGTATAAAATGACATCAAATGTCTACACATGAGATGGCATTCAAGCAGATAGTTAACAGGCTGGTATTTACTGTAACAGCCTCTAATGGAATCCGTAAATAACACACTGCTGACAAAACTACAAGCCATAGCGCACATTTAACTTGTTGTTTGATCAGCTGAATGCCCAATCACTCTGAGAATTATTTGATCTTTTGGTGTTTGGATTGCTTTTAACAATGTAGACAAAACCGACAACCGATCAAAAGTTATTGCTAAAGTTCAATCCGAGCGTGAGGAAGGGACAGGAAGGAGATTACAGTGACTTTGGCCTTGTCGGTGGCAGACCAGCTGCTTTGAGTAATTCAGGAATTGCATTCAAAAATAACAGAATACCATCTCTGAATGCACAACACATCCAGAGGGGACTCAGATCAGTGCCAATTTAAAGTGAGGCTACAATTCACACTAGCTAGCCAAAACTGAACAATGAAAGATGGAGAAAATATTGCCTGGTCTGATGAATTCACGATTTGGATGGTAGGGTCAGAAATTGGTGGGGGAAAAACGTCAAGCTTGGCTGCTACTAATGGTGGTGTGATTTTCTTAACACACCATTGTACCCCCCAAGTACCAACTGAGGTCACTTATAGCAATATCACATCCTACCTGAGGATTTTTACCCTATTGTGAAAAATATGGAGCGTTAATCTCAGCATGATAGAAGAAGTTGAACCGTCATTCAATTCTAATCTAAGGAGACAAATAAAAACATAATGTGGTTGTAAATTAATTAAAACTTTCTCTCTCTCTCTTTGCCTATTTCATCATTCATATCTCCAAAAACAAAAACTTCACAGCCGCCGTAGTTCGTAGATGATAAGAAAACGGCAGAGAGCCAACACATTCGGCGATGCTTTCAAGTGCAAATTAACTTTCTCGTCGCCGTCCGCCGAACACACACACACACACACACACACACACACACACACACACACACACACACACACACACACACACACACACACACAGCCAGATTTCCACCTCGGAGAGCGAAGAAAATTCTAATCAAACTTCCGCTGATTAGGAACACGTGCGGTCACCTCCCGAGTCCCGACAGCTTCACGACAAACAGCTCGCGGACTCACCTTGAAGGCGATGTCGTAGAACTCCCCGCTGTTGCTGAGGGACGGTCTGCTCGGGTAAACCAGCCCAGAGGATGGAGCGGCGGCGACGGCCAGACTTCTGCCGCTCCTCGGCGACGCCTTGGGGCTCTTGGAGCTCGGAGCTCTTCCTTTCACCGCCTTCTTCCTGGACATTCTCACCGAAACTCACTGAACATAAAATAAAATAAAATAAAATAAAATAAAATAAAATAAAAAACCTGCTCAGCACGGTGTTGGCACTTTTTTTTTCTCGCTCCACTCACCTCGTGGAGTAGTTTCTGCTCGAAGCTCTGACAGTTGTTGTTTGAGTTGTTGGGGTTTTTTTGGTTGTTTTTTTTTTTTTTTTTTTTAGCCGTGTGTTAAAATCATGACTGTGCGGAAAAAGAAGGGGGGGGGGGGGACAAGCGTAAATTGGTGACGGGTTTTTGTTGTTTTTTTTTTTAAAGTGGGACAGCTGTTGTACCGCAGGTGCAGTCCGATGAGCCTGAGGTCTGGACTACAATGTAAACAGCTCAACACCTCCTCCGCCTCCTTCTGCGTACTGCGATGTTGGCAGAGCGCGGAGACATTGCATTTGCGCGCAAATCTGCCCCCCTCCCCCACCTCCCGAACGGAAAGATTATATCGAGACGTTAAGTGCACTGGAACGAAGGGAAACAACAGATGATTCCTTATAATGATGAACAACCAGGTGTATTCTGAAATAATTTAGAACCTTAAAACAGTGTATAAAATACAGCTTGATGGTTTTATGAGTTCTCGCATGACTGCACTTGGCTGGTTTGTGAGTAAGGTAACGTAGAGGTAAAACCAGTGGCGTTCCTAGCTGCCATGGCGCACTACCATCCCCCCCCGCCCCCCCCACCTCCCTACACCCCTAACCCCCGACAACAACAACACCAAAAATACAGAAATATATTCTTATAATTGCACCTGAGTCAGCATGGAATTTCCAGTTGCTTCTGATTCATCTTAACTCAGGGCTGCATAATACCCACCAACAGTTTAGGAAGCAACAGCACTCAAGATGTTCCTCCACAAGCCTCCAGTGAGTGACTTTGCATTAAGCAGTCTTTAAGAGTTAAAGGTCCAACAACGGTGGCTACAGGTGGGGGTGACTGAGCACCGTGTGAAATGGTCACCTGTTGCGTCTCCATGGCTCCATTCCTGTGGGAAAGAGTGGAGAACTAGGACAGGTGGCATCAAAATAAAAGCTGAGGCATACTTTTTGATAAAAAATAAATAAATAAATAAATTTAAAAAAAGTTCACCAGATAACCATCCAAGTTTTTCATTTCCCTTCCAAACACTCTCCAGTTCTTGAGATAAATCCACCAAATTTAGGAAACATCTAATTCAAATGGCAGGTAAGTGACAACAGGTCACACAGTAACTGATACTGATCACATTGATCACCGTGCAATAATATGGCACTTTTGTGTCAATAATTTATACACTCACTGTGAAATAACCATTTATCTGTCTTTACGTATTACTCCTGCACCTGTACATATTCATGCTGCTATTGTTTTACTTGTGCATATAGTTATTGTGTTCTAAATGCTCCTGTTACTGTTTATGCTGCTGTTTTTGTTCTTTTTCTCTTTGACACCAAGAGAGTTGAAATCTTAATCTCGCTGTACCCTGTACAATGACAGTAAAGGCTATTCTATTCTATTCTATTCTATCCTAACCAAGATGATTCTTTATGAATCTGGAGATAAAACTGCAGGATTATTGAGGAACATCTCTCCAGTCTAACAAGGCCAGGAACTCACAAACTGTTTTTTTTATTTTAACATTACTGTTAAACAGAATTCTCTTCGACAAAAAAAACAAACAAGTATGCAAATTTTAACTGTGCATTCAGGGGCTTCCGATATCTTCCACCATCCGTGACCATCTCTCCATCCCCAGCCTTCTAATTGCTCATTACTATCACTTTAACTTCAAAGTCATTTCTATTTCCATCAACATAGTTTCCCAGCCAACTTAATTTGCATATCTAACACCTTGAGGCAACAATACTGGGCAATGCTGCCACTGGTTACATGCAAGCACACCTACACCACTCAGTGCTTACGTACACCCCGACTTGTTTCCTTGCGCCAGCTGTGACACTAGACACCACACAGTGAGGCTATTTAATTCACTGGCTAAAGTGGATCCTATGCTGTGTTTGCTTTTCACAGCATTGTTGAACGCAGTGTTTTTCAACCACTGGGCCCGCGGCACACTAGCGTACCGTGTATGTCAGGTGTGCCGTGAAAAATTATCCCATTTCACTTAATTGGTCTAAAAAAAATAATAACAGTCCATTGTTGAGTGACTGTGTTTTTAAAGGAATGTAAGCCCATTGGCCTCCCTCGATTCTTCCAAGGATATCAGCTTTGTGTGCATCTAAACAGGCCCAGGTTTCACATTGAGTGAGTATAAATAAATTAAGAGACTATATTATCAATATTAAAGAGGTTTAAAAAAAAAACCACTGGTCTACTGCACATCTATTTCAACTCCCCAGTGCAACCTATCGCCAACAGTGCATTGTGAATGTCGCGATGTGCACGTTTTTACCCTCTGCTCAGACTTTTCCCAGCTGGAGGTCAAAGGGACGGCCCGTCACATTCAGAGCCACAGGCCAGCCTTTGGCCATCCCCACAGCCCCCACTTATATACCATATCAGATGAAGACAGAGAGAAAGGAGCTGAAAGAAAAACAGGAGCCAAATTCACGCACATGTGATTCATCTGCAGGATGGGCTGGCAAGGTTACATTAAAATGCTGGAAAAGCAGCAAAGGCACCGCAGAGGAGAGTTTTATCTGCAGTCCAAAGGTGGGGGAGAAGGACAGACAGGATGCAGATGTGTTTGATGATGAGACTATTAAAAACAGCCATGCTGTGCCAGCACTGAAGCCCCGCAACAATGAGCAGCGGACAACCAGAGGACACGCAAATGCAGGCACACACCAAATCTCACACAAATTCAGCATGAAAGTCAGACTAGAGAAGGACGCTCCCATCTACAGCTACACTCTTTGGATGAAACATTTTCCACCTTTCCCACTATATTAGTTGGGTTGAAAGTGGCGTCTTGAAACCGACAAAAAAAGTGTTTCATTTAAAAGTCTCACACCCATTTGCAATAACCTCTTTTCTAGTTCATGGTTATTATTTTTTATAATTGTTTTATTATTCCGACATGTACCATAGGAGGAAAAATATGTAAGTGTCACTTGGACTCTGAGGTGAAAGTACAGCCTGATCCAGGAAAAAAAAAAAAAATCAGTTTAAAATCTGTTCACCTTCAGCCCCTTGCGAAAAAACAACAAAAAAAAACAACATTTTTTTTCATGATTTGCACATCAGTAAAACAGGATGATGGTCAAGCAGTTTTCAAGTGAGGAGCAAACACCAGTTAGGGCCATGACTGCCCTTTGTGACATCACAGAACTGTAGAAAGTGTAAAGGAAGGATGGACTTCACTTATTTCTGCTCAGTTTGCAGACAGACTGGCAGACTATTTGAAATGTTGGCAAGCCAGGCAGCAAAAGATTGAAGCTTTTAACTGATGCAAAAGCAGAAGTGCATCACCGTCTAATGGCAGACAGCAGTGTGCTGCAGTGTGGAACTAAACCCAATTGGCAAAGTCAGTTGTGAGTGAAAGAAAACTTTCCCACTGCGGAAAGCCTTTAGCGTTGTTGCGAGATTTTTATTGGAAGCTGGCAAGATGGACGGGCTTGATTTTAGGAGTGAAGTCTGGGTGACCCAGCAGTGCGTCTTCGACTGACAATCAGCAGCACTTGGAGCCACTCCTTCCTCCTTATTCCTGTCGGCTGCAAGAACACGGTTGAGATTGCCGCAGCAATGGGTGGAGTATGTTAAAGTCACCAGCTCCTTCCTCAGACCGACAGCTCCATTATATCACACAAACAAGGACACATCTCCATGTTTACTTAATGTTATCAGCACAGACAGAGAGACAGACAGCCTGCGGTGCTGACGTTCACACTGGCTGTGGATTTTAAACCGCAACAACTTCTTCTCTCCATCTGGTACCTCACCCTGTCAGTGTTCCATGAGACGAGACACAAAATACAGCAAGAACTGCAAACCGGAGAGAGAAAAGAAATCCAGATAGAAAAAGAATCTAGATGATGTTTTGTGTCCAACAGGCAGAAGCGATGTCTGTCACTCAAATGACAAACACAACCAGACACTTTGGTCAACTGAGAAGACAATGCTGCCAAATAATCAATGAGGAAAATAGAATTTCAGGGAGAACTCTACCATCTAGTGGTCATTAGGGGCAGTAACAGAGCCAATGCAATATCCTAAATCAAGAATTTGGCATTGGAAGATGTTATCGATCTATCTATCTATCTATCTATCTATCTGATTGTGGGCAGTGTTTTAAAATTCTTAAATCAGTACAGCAATATTAATGCAAATTGCAATGATAAAATGCAATCATTAATTGTTTTTTGTTTGTTTGTTTTTATTTAAAACAGCTTCAACATTCAATCCATATTCAACACATTTGACCATTTTGCTTGAGAAAAAGGCAGTAGGGAAGCACCCAACATGTCTTTCAGTGACCATTATCCAGTTAGCAACACTTAACATTTTGGACTTTCAAAGCATCATTTTGGCGTCTTTCTGTCTTCCCTTTGCGTCCTGTGTGGGCGGATGTGTGGGTGGGGCCAGTTCCTGGACTGGAAGTAGCCCCTGAGTCCTTCCAGGTCGACAGCGGGGAAGTAAGCACCGATACGTTTCCTCAGCCACCACTTTCCCTGAGCTGCGCTGGCGCTGCCCGGCTGGCTGAACTTATACTTGAAATGTTCTCCTCGGATCCACCTGGGGAAGAGAAGAAGGAAACCGAGGGAAGGATGGAGGAGGAAGAGGAGGAGAAGGAAGAGGTGGAAGGTGGCTTGACTTTGATTAGCATCACACATTCTTGTTGTGTTGGAGAATGCAAAACATGCAATTGTAGAACAGAGCATTGTGATGAGTTTGACTTTTAGGCCTTCGTGCTCATCAAATTTCATGAAAAAGTGATTTTCTATGAGCTTCTTACAAGCGTGCGGCCTGAGTGTACCTGGGAGTTTGATGGTCCTGGAAGGGGTTGTGGTCCAGCAGGGAGAGCACTGTGCTGTCATTGGATAGCAGACGTCCCGCGATGTGGATCACCCACTCACTCTGCTCATAGGTCTGCATGAACACATGATCCGCTGAGGTGTTAGATGGATAAAAGTGCAGAGAGGCATAGAAAAAAGAGCGGCAACCGGGTCAGACTGATGCAGAGGGCCGAAATATTAATTAATGAAAATCCAAGAAGAGGAAAAAGAAGAATCAGAAAACCAGTTTACTGTAGAACGCTGAAGGAAAGGACCGACAGGAATAGACATTACTGTGACAAGTGGGTGAAATACTACCCTCTAGTGGCTGCAAACAGTAGGTACAAGTGTAAAAGAGAACTTCAAGGAGAAAAAAAATATTAAATATAAATAAATAAGTTATTTTAGACCTTTTTTTTCTTACTTTTTGACCTTACAACAGCTTAAAAGCTTCCTTTAAACACACTCAGAAAAACTTGATCTCATCTAGCATCTAATATCTCCAGAAGGTGAAAAAATGGTTTAACTTTGTTTGTTTTCTTTAACACAGTCAAGCTGTGAGGCAACAGAGATGTTTGCACAACTGAGAAGCTCTGTGTGTTTGTTCGTAAATTCCGACAACAGAAATTGGAAAAATCCCAAAGGCACAGATTTCGGCTGGAGCGACTTTCAACATATGTTACCTGGAAGGCAGCAAACCACATGAGCCAGTCCAGCCGGTAGTGGTACGGCGAAATGAGGCACGGCCGTCGGTAAACATCTCCTGGCTTGCACAGGAACTGGTACTCCTCCCAGACCGCTGCAGGGTCCTTGGGATCCTGGCTCAGAGTGCCCTGGAAAATCACCTCGGTGCGCTCCTTGGTAATGCTGCGGGGAGACGGTGGAACAAGACAAAATGAAAACAAAGCAAATTCTCCACAGTGGGACTCCAACTGCAATGTGGATGGATGAGAACACCTGCGATGACAACAGGGGGAACTTCAACCACTGTGGATGGACGGCATCTTATTTTAGCTCAAAGTGGGTGCCATTCTAATACTTAAGACATCTCTCATCTCAGATGGAACAACGTAGATCTTCAGAAAACACCACATTTAGCTCTCTGTTTACGGCCTCCAGCAAAAATCCCTTAGTGTTAGCTTAATGCTAAACTGGACCTTCCACACGTTTGGAGGGACACAATAACGAGGCAAAAATAAAACAGTCGCAGAGGGCAGAACATTTTAGGGAGATGCATCAGCGAGGCCCTCTGTGACATCACAAAGTACTGATTCCCACAACTGTGTGTTTGAGATAAATCTGAAAATGATCAGAATGGAGCCAGTAAAGGAACTGAAGAATGGACTTTTCTCATTTGTGAAACACATATTAACCCTAACCCTATTAAACATTAATAATGTGAGTTTTGTATGATTACATTAGCTTTAAACCTTTAACTCCCAATAGGACAGATAGGACTGCACCTGGATCTGTTGCCGACTGATGGAGACTGCCTTCTCAAATTTTAGTGTTAAATTAGTTTATGCAGTTAGAATTTTTGGAAAAGAAAACTTTGAAAGTTTTGTTGAGTTTGAAATTCAGAAGAATGAGTTTTAATTATACACCTTGATTGCTCTCGGGTACATGCACCAGCACTGCAAACACTCCCCCCACCCCTTCAAATTAGTTTCAAAACAGACAAAGTAGATTTAATCAGACTGGGTACTGAGTCCACTTTTAGGGCACACACCACCTGATGGAATGAATGTGGAACTACCCCCTTCACGTCATGCTGTAGATACCAGTGTCATTCTTTCACATCCCAGCATCATCAACCCTGCACATGTTGACTCTTCATGTCCATGAACTCTACCTGCCAAAGGCTCCGTAGGTGTTGACGATGCGCAGGGGGTCGAAGGAGGTGTTCATCACCTGCCTGGGACTCAGCAGGTTCATCACCACAGGAACGCTCAGGCAGCCAATCAGAACGCCCAAAGAAATGTTCACCACGCGACGTACCAGCATACCTAGAGTGGGCAAACAGACACAGACGACAGCTAATCGGTGCAGCAAAGGCTAATTTACGAGGCCACGAGTGGGAGGTGGTGGAGAGCTGTGTTTACTTTAGTGCCAACATTTAGATGATTTGTGCAGAAGCTTTTTGCACAAATCTCAAGATGCCTTCAAGGACGTCACAGTGAATGAGTGGACCGGAAGGAAAAGGTTTCTAAGGCAGCATGTGAAGGACATTACAATACAGCCAATACAGCGCTTTTTCTAGCAGAACCTCAATGATTAAAACAAATTGAGCCCAACATAATTCCAAGACATTAATGGGTGCGGCGAGCCCATTAAAGTTAAATGCTTTTTTAAACCACATTTTAACAAGTCTATATAGTATTTAATGGAAAAGAAACAACTTCAGTAATCCATTTGTAATACTTCACAATTCAGCTCTGCAGGAGCCAATATCCCCACTTCCTGTAACGAGCCTTTAAAAATTATTCAACCATTAGGATAAAAAGTTAGACTGGTATTTTAAGACTGATAAAATGAAAGGAGAAAGAAGACAACTGTAGTAAAAGAAACAGAACAAAAACCAAAAAAAGAGGCAGTCTGACAATTTTTAACACTACACAGTCTCCAGTGGTCTGGGTCATCACAAGTTCTGCCACTGTCGGCTGACTACCTTTGGTAGGCTGGTTGGTTTGTCCAGCAGCATCCTCGTGCTGTATCTTGAGCGCTGCCTTCTTGGCCCCGCCCCTCGAGCTAAACAAGAATCCCAGTGACGCATCATCGAAACAGGCCAGACTGGGGACGATGGTCAGCCAGTTCAGGAAGCTGAGGTTGCCACTGATGATCAGAACCACCTGCGGAGGATAAATTCACCTTCAGGAAATGAACTCTGGGGGTTTGTGTCAATGAAATGAAAACATTCATCTTAAACAAGTCTGTCTGTTTAATATGAACAGATCCACATTCTGGGTTTCTGTAGGGTTTAGCTTCCTGATCTGGAAATATACAATAACCGAAAATGAAATCAGGCTTTTCTCACTATAATCAACCAACCTTGACTGGATTCTAGATGCAATTTACCTGGAAAAGGACCTGGATGGCCCCGTTGACCATGCACATCCGCCTGCCCAGGAAGGTGAAGAGAGGGAAGATGAGCTCGATGAGGTGGTTTGACAGCGTCTCGAAGCGATGGAGCCACCACGGGGAGCGGTGCATGTAGTAAGACATGGGGTTGGGCACTGGCTGCGTCTGTCAGAGCAAGAAGCCAAACAAGTGTCTCAGAGCCATGATGAGAAGTGAAGAAGGCCTCACACTGTACAGCAAATGGAGCAGAAAACTGAGCTTTCGCTACTTTTACTGCACTAAAGGTTTCAAAGTGTGTTGTTTGTTTATGAATATTTAAGGGAGTGTTTGAGCACGGCGGCCACACGCAAACCTCACCGGCTGCCGGGCGAGGTGTTCAAAAACAAACATGGCTCTGGTATATGTTGGAAAACAGGATACCGCCATACTGCTCTTTTGTTTTTTTCCAATGTAGGGGAAAATGGTGGGTTCGGGGGAGCTCCCATAACATAACAGGAAGCCAGGGGGCAAAGCGGGCCTGCAAGCTCGCTAACGCCGCAACCGCCACACCTCGGCTGCAAACTAGCTGCGTTACAAGGGGACAAACCGCAGCGCACAAAACAGCAACTATGGCGAAGCGAAAGCCGGGCCACCCCCCCCCCACCCCCGTGAGTCAGCGTGGGAGGGGACCCGCCGTTCCTCGGGCACGTCTGAAAGGAAGCAGTGTGTCAGACGGGGGTTAATAGGGCTTCACCTGGCGCCAGTGGCTTCCGTCGCTCCGCGCGCATGTGTAAATCTCCATCAGCCCTCAGACCATTGATGGCTGAGGTTAAAGCAGGACGGGGAAAGTGACCCACCGCCGAATAAGGGCGGCACTGTGAGGCCATTTGTTAGGTGACGGCGCGTTTCCTAATTATGGCCAAACAACCCGAAATACCTGTCGGCCAGCGACTGAAAGAATTCCCTTCACAGAGTTTTTTTCTTAATATGTTGGAGCATAGACTTGGTCTCAGACAAACTAGGACCACATAACTTTTTTTGTTATCACTCATAACACCTCGCATGAACACAATATTCCATATTCAAAATTTGGAATCTTTAAGAAGTCCATCTATGACCGCAGACGATCACTTGGAGAGACAATTTGTGTTGTTCCAATAACAAATCACAATATTCAATTCAAGTTTTTCCTACATTTGTATTTGATGAAGTTTTAAAGGAAATGTGATGCTCAGTTGAGTAAGTGGGCCTTTAATAGACACCAAAGTGAAACTTGTGAAAGATCAAGATATGAATCCCCCCCGTCCCCCTACACACAATAAACACACAATAAATACATAATACTACTGATGTCTACCAGGATTTGTGCCTGTTTCAAGCACAAGTTTATATATATATGTATATATATATACATATACACACACACACACATATATGTATACATGTATACATATATATGTATACACACACACACACACACACACACACACACACACACACACACACACACACACACACACACACACACACACACACACACACACACAGGTATATACACAGTGACACAGTTACCTGACGAATTGTACTTGCAATGATATTTGGGTCACACAAGCCAAATATAAGGCAGCTAAATACCAATTTATTTGTATCCTAAATTATTAGGTAGTCCACTTAACGCTGTCCAAGAACAAGAAGTACGCTTCAAACTTTCAACCACCAGAAAAAAAAAGAAAGTGCTTGTACTTGCGCTTCCAACGTGGATTTGAGCTCTCAAGAGGAAGGCAAATTACTGTTGCATAACTACAATAAGAATAGCTAGCATAGGCTTTCATTGTATTGGCATTGGGTGGATTTTTTTTCCCTCCATGTGACCCCAGGAGGATCATGTGGATTAGAAAAATGTCAGCTTAGTCTCCAGTGACATCACAGTGGGGGAGGCAATGCTTCATGCTTTAGTTTCAGCTGAAGTATCACAATGAAAATAAATTAATTAAATGCAACACTTAATGATGTCCGCAGCCACAGAGATAAGCAAGCACCAACAAGACGTTCACGTGAGACAGATACTGTAGGTACAAGCCACTGAAGTGTAAATGAGGCACATTGTTCGGGTTTACGAGTAAAAACATCCATCTGCTCCATTTAAAATATAAACAATACAGACAATATAATAGTCTTTGGTTTTGATGTCCACAGGAATTTGGATTGACTCTATTAGTAAATTGCTCAATAAGGTTTGATTTTTGTGTAAACCGTCGCTGACAGGCATAATGTAGCCCAACATTTTCCTGCCTCACAATGTAATTACAGTAGGTCACTGCTGCTGGGAATTGACATCATCTGGTCTTGTCTTTGTGAGAATTTCTTTTTGTCTATGCTGCTTAAATTCCTTTTGACTACCAGAGCAAAACATTATGTTTTAAGTATACATGAAGAAACACATCCAGATATTTAATAGTTCTTTGTGCTTGTTGCTTCAGCAGTGGTCAAATCCTGACGTTGTAGAGTTTCCATTATAATGCATGTTGGAAATAATTTTCAGAAATCAGAGCGTTACTATTGATTTATGTGGTACAAAGAAAATGACAATAAAACGTTGAAATCACATGAGACTCACACTACACTGGGACAGTCCTGAAAGCAAGAATCAGGGCAACCAATGCCTGAATCTGAATGTGTGAAAGGGAGAGGAATCTGGTGACGGAAAGAGCTGAGATGGCACCAAGCCTTATTGCGCATTCTCCAACCAGACTGAGATGGCTTGGACAATGTCGTGAATACATCAGTCAAGGGATGCTGAGGTTGCAGAGGAAGAGCAAAGAGCAGATTTGTGGATGCAGAGATGGAGAACATGGAGTCAGTTGGTGTGAGAGAAGAGGATGCACAGGACAGAGTCAGATGGAGGCAGATGATTGGCTGTGGACATCAAAGGAGGGAACAGTTAAAAGGTAAAAAGAAAGAGGTTCCATTTGGGGGGGGGGGGACCACAGAAAATATTAAGGAGGGAAGTTCATTCACAAAGAAAGAGGAAAAGCAGAAGGAGGAAAACAAAAAGGTTTCATCCATTCTCAGACCTTTCTCTGTCATTCAGAACCCCATTTTGGAGCAGCACCGTATAATTAATCATTATCGCAGGCCGACAGACAGACAGACAGACAGACAGACAGACACTCCAGTTTAAACACTAGGTTTTTCTTTCACGTTTGACAAAGGAAAAACACAAGACAGCCACAAGGTGGTCTTAAAGGGCAGAATAACGATTGTGCTGTGAATTTCCTCTCTCACCATGGAGAAGTACCAATGCCCTTTGTGATGTCACAAACAGGCTGACTCCGTTTTACCCTACCTTTTTTTTTTTTTTTGGAAAAGGAGGAAAGCAAAATAAATTAAAAAGAGACTTTTCTCATCTCCAAGTGATTCAGTAACAAAGTCATAGAAGGACATTTTAATCTTTAATTTACGATATAACTCCTAAGCTGCAACCACTGCCCAGAACGTGCCATTCCCTCCAATGACAGCTTTTACTGTCACAGTGTGGTATTTTTAAGAAGCGTGAGTGCCATCTCCAGTCATTAAGTCCCAAAGAAGCCAGTGTATTCCTGTCTTTGCTAATTTCAGACGCGGGCCTTCCTGCTTTTACAGGCTGCCCCACAGGGTTGGTTAGCCTACTGGGGGAAAGAAAACATTGGGCGAGCACAACTTTGGCACTGCTGAAATTTGTTGCGTGCAATGTGTGGTGAGTTTGGTTCAGTTTTTACGGGTGTGTTTGTCACTATTCAGGACAGCACGCTGAGACCAAATGTTTTTTATGGCTGCGTTTAGCAGTAATAACTGCGTAATAACTAGTAGTTACATTAGTAATTAACTACTATGGTTTGTCAATGCTGTACAGCTGATTTAGAATGAGTATTTTCACAAACTGCAAATGTTGTGTAATAGTTTGACCAGCGTATCATATAGACAATATGTAAAATCTATGACAGACAGATCGATACCACTGTATCAGTTTAAACCACATTGACAACTTCTGTAGCAATACAAAAAAATCAAAGACAACCAATGGAATTCAGCCAGTACCTCATAATGGTAGTCCATGCAGGTGAGGTCTCTCCAACATTTGTCACCTCTGATTTTAATCAGGCCCTGAAAACACAAAGAAAACACACACACACACGTGTCACAGTTTACACTGCACTAAATCAAGCTAATGCTGCAGCTGTAAAAAAGCCAGACAGACGAGCATTCAGGGTGAATTGGAAAATCAGGTTAGAGACCAGATTCTATGTTTAGAAACAGACCAAAAGCAGTGCAAATGGGACAAGTACAGCTAAAGGTGGAAAGCGCGATGATAAACAAGGTAGCTGGGCTTCAAACGACGCCACTGAACCAGCACCATCTATGCGAGTCATTTCTAGATTTATGTATTATTAATGTAACCAGACTTTTGGATACAACCCAATCAAAGTAGAGAAAGGAGTTTCCCCTTTGCATATTAGAAGATGGGAGTGACAGTGTGGGGCACTTTTACTGACGTTGGTTCTGCGTCTGAGAAGACAGGGCAGCAAAGACCAGGAGGCCCTTGAAACAATGTCTGCAGGCTGTCTGTCTCTCAGTCAGAACAACCACCGTGATGAACGGAGGCATTTCTTCAGAAAAACCAAAATGCAATAAATAAAACACATTATTTTGCAGTGTGATAACTTCTCTAATGATGTGCGAATTGAAAATAGCAGACCCTTGACTGAAGGCATCTGATGGTTCGGACTGGATTCAAACGTGCTCAAAAGAATGACATCATTATCATTATTCATACATTTATTGACAGCAAAAAGTTGAGAAGATAAAGAAATGGAAATTAAGATCTATTCTTACTTACAACCAGCCGCACAGCCTAATACAGTGCCTTTGGTTGTTGACTAGCTGTTGACAAGCAGGCTCTAACCGTTATCACAGTGATGTGACACAACTTTGGTGGTTCAGCTCTAAAACTGCATGACTCCTAAGGTTGGTTTCAGACCAGGGGGTGATGCAACAAGCTTTCCTGTGTGTTGCTTGTTTGGAAGGCCGTTGCACTGCCCCAAATGCTAAATACACAATTTAGTCACCCTGTAATGTAATCACAACCTCTGTCTCGTTGTCTTCCGCACTGGTCTGTGCGCAAGACGGCAGCTAATGGATTTGTATTGTTGCTCTCACACCTGGAGAGAAACTAACTCAGCGGAGGGTTCCAAAGTTGCAAAGAGCGAAGTTGCTTTTTCTTTCAGACAAAATATCCCCAGAAACTCCATCAGGAACGCGTCCTCCACCCAGAGCCTGTGACTAAACGATCCCAGTAAATAGCTGTTGTGTCCTGAGCACGAGACTGTCAATATTGACACTTGAGCTCAGCACATGGTTGCGGTGGCTGAGGTGGCTGCTGGCGCCTCTAACCAGATTTAGAAAACCCAGGACATTTCATTATGATTATGACCCTGGCTGTTTTCCGCAGCTGTTGAGCATTGAGATGATGCGGTTGAAGAAGCTGCTGATAATCCAATCATGATAATCCAGTCATGAGATCCGAAAATGCCATCAATTACCATTACGACGATAAGGAAAAGGATTTGGGTTCCCAGTACATTTCTGAGAAAAATACCTCTTAAGATTTCATTAAGAAACTTTTCGAAACTCCCTTATTCTCAACTACGCAAAATTCAACCAGCCAAGCTTTCTGCCAAGTTCTCCATCACTAATATCTTGTGATAAACATGCTGAAGTTAAAACGACTGGCTCTATTGTAAAAAGGGAACATTCCTCAAAGCAAGCGGGCTGATAACTACAACCTGGGTGCTCCTGCTCAACTGGGGCTGTCAAAAATGCGCAGGAAGTTTGGTGAGTCACAGCGTTGAGGTGTGAGGGCTGGGCAAGCAATGGTTTAGTTTGGAGCCCAACAATGAGAACAGTGTTTGAAAAAGAAGGCAACAGGAAGTGTCATGGCAGCAACACAGCGGGGACTGATTTATAAACCCAGCACCGCTGGGATCAGCACACTGGCAGCCATGGATACAGAGTTTTTCCAGAAATGCTCCACTATCTTGATATTTACAGTCACACATTTGTGTGTGTCGCTGCATCTGAAGCCTGAGTTAAACCTCTACATCATCTCTCAGGAGAAGCCCAAGTCCTAGTCAGTGAACTTGGCCTACTTAGGAACATTTACCATCACTCCTGGGATATCTTGAGACATACAGTAGATGCAGATACTGTAGCTATTACAAATATGCATAATTGTTTTTGTCTGGTGGCACTAGAATTGCTGCGGTCTGTGGTTGCATTTCTTTAAAAAAAAAAAAATAAAGAAAATGCAGGTGTTCATCAGAGGTTCGCTGAGGGCAGAGTCTGTAAAAGATTACATTGCATTTGACCCAGTCTTTTGTTTTCCCGTTTTGCTTTGGATGCACAATAACCAAATACATAATTTCACCACTAGATGTTGTAGTTTTTCTCTGTACAGCACTATATAAACCAGCTCTCTCTGCACCTCACCAGCAACCTCCAGTGTAGCAGGCACTGAACCTTCACTAAGCCAACAGGCATTGAATGGACACAATGCACCCATCAATGTTCAGTGGACAATATCAAGTGACCATACTATTACGTTGAGAGGATTTATTTCCACTGTATTGTTTTGTTAATTTTGCTCAGCAGTTCCAGAAGCAAGGGAGGGGGAGGAGAGGAATATTCATTCACATACAGAGGACACTGAGACGTTGAATTCCACTCTGTGTCGTGATGCCGCTAGTTCAGGGGTGGGCAAACTTTTTGACTGGCCAAAATGGGATGTAAAATGTGACAGTGGGGCCGGAGCAGGAGCAGATGAACGGAGTGTTTCGATGACTCACCTCATAGGAGAAAAAATATATCATGTATATCATGTAGAAAGCATGTGCTTCAATGTCAATTCAAAATGAAGAAAAGCGTTACAACAAAATCAGTGTCTTTGAAGCACCACAGCATTTAGATCTTTATAGAAATGACTCTAGAAAAAGCGAAAAACGGATGAAATGGAGCTATTTTATTACTCACCATCGATATAATTTCTTCACGTTTGGCCGGCCGGATTAAAAAGCTTAACGGGCCGCAAATGGTCCCCCGGCCGTAGTTTGCCCGTCATGCCTGTGCTAGTTCCATACCAAGCAAAATATATTTTTGCTGAAATCTAATCATCTCAATATTGCATGCAGCTCCTTTAAGGTCACAGCTCTAAAGAAGCTGCTGGACGCACATGAGTTTGCCCCGCTGAATCTTGTTTAACTCATTGGTTTACTCGTCATTAGAGTCAGATGACGACAGAGGCAAAATAAAACAAATATTACATTGATAAGTCAGTTAGAAATATTGAGTCTTCCCCTTCTTGTTTGACTACTGAGCTCCCCTTGAACATATTAGTTATACAAATCTCACTGTTACGCCTGATGTTCAGCAAAACCGTTGAGTGGAATCTTCCCACTTTAGTCACCTTTCCATTACCGGCACCAACCACCTGGAAAATGATGCAAGCCAGCAGGACTGCAGCCTAAAATCTTAGCAATGGGCAAAGTGATTTGAAACGCACTCATGGAACTCATCCCAACGCCGACTTGAGCCGTTTCTTTTTCATTTAAGGTTCCATCTGTTATCAGACTGGTGCGGTCGATGGGTGTGACTGAAATACTCAGTAAAGCATCCTAGAAAGCCAACAATGAAGGTGGAAAAACAGCAGGACATTGTAATAGTGTCTTTGTTTATTGTATGACGTCTAGATTGAATTTTCTGACACACCAGCATGTGAGTGCCTCAAACTAGAAGTCTGACATTCCCGAAAGAACTCTTCAAACTTCTCCCTACGAATACAAAAGAATGGAAATCGCTTTTTTTCCAAGTCAGACTTGCTGTCAAGCCTGCTGCTTTACAGACTTCACATATTTAAGAGAACATTTTGGAATGTTTGGCGTGATACGCTGTCTTGCATGTACAGTTTAAGAAGAAAAACCTAGCGGGCAACAATTTAAGTTTTTAGTTTGAATAAAAGTGTGTCGGATGCAGGTCCAATGCTGATGGGGGTCATTTTGTCAGTTAATGTTCTTCTATTTTCTCAGGGAATATTATACGTATATCCTGTGATATTTAGTTAGTTGAAGTGCTTCTTCTTCTCTTTTTCTTTACATTCCCAACAGGGAAAAAAAAACACTGGTTTGTGCTCACTGCACTGATTGGCAGATAAAACCAAGCCTCGTCCTGAAGTCACCATGGAAACTCTCAAACAATCACACATATTGTTTAGATGGCCACATAGTTTGGTTGGATTTCCAACAACTCTGGCAGCACTTTCTAGCAAAGGCACAGCTCCAAAAAGTAACACTCTAAATTCAGAAGGGCAAACGCTGGAACATCCCAGAGAATCAAACTGGTGCAAAAAAAGAAGCTTTTAGTTCTCCATGCAGGAGTTGTGGGGTAGATTCTCTGCCACTCTATCTGCTTACTTAAGAACAGAAATATCATGTGTACGCTTTACAGAATCTCAAAACTGTGTTGGCACCATAATGTGACCACACAGACATGCGGTTTTGGCTGTAATTCAACTTTAATTATGCCATATTGTGTTTTGACAAGCAAAGCAGATACTTTTTGCCGTTTTCTGTCAGAGCCGGACTCTCCTGTTGCCAGAAAGGCGCCGCAGGGCTTTGATCAATTGCTCTAAAATGCAGCTCACTTTGAATTGGCAAGTTGTGCTGCTTTTGTGATGATACGTTTTAACATTATATATAATTTTATTATTATCTTATTGAATCTAGGCTAAACAAATATTTATTCATCTTCCATTATTTTAGGAAGGTGACGACAAGAGATATCTTCATGTTTAGAATTCTGAGAATCTCAACAAGGCTCCATTTGGAAACAATGAAATTTTTTTTTTTCAGTTATTAAAGGAAGTAAATGTAAAATTAAATGAAAGAGAACATAAACACAAGTGTAATTTATAAGGAAACCAATGGAGCTGACTTGTGTGAAAAGTGTTCTACTCACAGCTCCCAGCATGATGCGAACTATCAGCCACCTGAAGGTCCAGATGCTGATGAGCGAAGGGGGACAGCAGCGGGGGACCTGGGACAGGGTCCACAAAGGACACAGGAAGATGGCGAGAAAGCCCGTCTCCAGCAGCTGACTCTCCCAACCTGGACACACCACAGAGCGTCAACTGATGTAAAAGCCTTTCTCCGAGCAGAGGCACAACATGCCAAGAAAAGAATAGATGATTTCTCCGAGGCAAACTGGGTCCAGACCACAGTCTGCTGGGGCTTTACAGGGAACCAAACCCCAAACTCCAAGTCCATAATAAGGCTGCCTGCGCAATGGCCACATTTGTCAGCGATGAGTTGTTCACAGTTCAACCAAGACCATGTCCCTTTCAAATAAACGCTAAAATAAATAAATGATGTACTTGAAGTAAACATTCACATAGTGAGTTGGAAAATGATGGACAGAAACAACCCTAAAACAACCACATTTAGCGATATTTCTACTGCGGCTGCACAATATTTGGAAAATATGTGATATGGTTTAAGGTGGTTATGGTTGTGCCGAGTGTTGCGATGGTGATAAGATTCATGATGAATACAAAAACACTTAACACAGTGCTAACGCCCTTTTTCTTTTGCTTTCGCTGCTCATGTAGACCCAACCAAAATAGTTGCACACTAGCATCTAGTAAATTGTGCATGCTGATGGTTCCATGGCCAATACATTTTAGATACATTGTGCACATGTACATGTAAAATGTAGAAGCAGCTTATTATTTTAAACATGGTGGATGATCTTGTATGACAATCAAGAATGAAAGGGACATTCTAAAAATGCTCACACATGGGGTGCGTTCAGAGTTGTAGCTCATTCAGATTGAAACTGGATGGCTCGTTTGTAGTGTGAACAGTCGGAAATCACATGAAATACGATTGTAGTTTCAAATCGCATTTGGACAGAAGCGTCTCAGTAGCCCCATTCAAGCCAAACTCCAGGGTATGTATCGCAACAAGTCCATTTAGGTTTTGCTGCTGTCGCAATTATATGAATGGCGTCACACACTACGCTGGATGACGCCTCCGCTCCGACGTCGTTGCTACAGGAACCTGTCAGATGGGTCAATAATGTGGCCCAGTCTGAACAGAACCAGATCCCATTTGGACACTTGGTTAAAAGCAGTGTGGACAGATTTGAGAAGGAATCTGATTTGAATCAGATTGGGCTCCAGTCTAAACGCAGCCATAATCACATTATTTAATATAAAAGGATAGTAATATTTCAACAATCTTCCGATTTCTCTGGGGTGAAGGAAGGGAGTCAACATTTGCAGCTGGTGACCATTATTTCCAAAGAATGCACTTCCTCGTAAACCAAATTGGTTTTTGATGGATTTCTGCCGCAACCCTGAGTTCAAGAAGAAGCCATTGAAAGTCGATGGATGGATGGATGGATGGATGGGTTTCACCTTTAAAAACAGCTAGTAAACACAATACTCAAAATAATAATGAAATGAGCAAAGAGCTTTTTTGATTCTGTGTAACTATAGATAACTATTTCAAGTATGAACGCTGTCATCTGTGATATTATTTCCCCACTTGACTCACTCATGCACAATTCAGGAGTCAAGACATTTAACTTGAACTTTAAATCTGTTAAAAAAAAAAAAAAAAGACAAAAACAAAGAAGAAGAAAATGTAAAATAAAATGAGAAAAAATAAGAAAAAAATCTGCGTCACAGTCAGTGACAGTGACGCAGGCGCTGCTGCCACCAGTGTGACTACAAAGAGCGATGAGGCCACATCTGGGAGACAGAGGTGCATCGGTGGAGTTTTCACATGTTGAAAAGGAGCAGGATTTGTACGCACTGCAGGCTGACGCTCTTCAGTCTCTGGTTTTTAGTCTGGACATGGGAGTGACTGGAGGAGCTTAGTCTGCAGACTCAGAGATGGAGCATCAACCGCAGGCCACGCTCGGTCGAAAAGAATAAAAAGGAGTGAGGCACACAGAAAATGAAAGATAAAAATAAATAAATAGAATAAACAACTCCCTGACCACAGACAGTGCTGTGGCATCGCTGACTACAAAGTGTCATTAACCAATCACAGAGCTGACACCGTCTCCGCCGCTTATGTGGGCCGGAGCCACACATGCAGCCTCCAGTCCTTTTTTTTTTTTTTTTTTTTTTTATTGCTTTCCTCTCTGTGTATTTACCAGACTCATGAAGAAGCGAGGAAGCCCAGCTCTGCTGGAGAATGTTTACAAGATGGCTGGAAGCGGATTCTGATTAGAATCTGCATCACAGGCACAAAACCCTTCCAGAGTAAAAACAGAACATGTTTCCTCGGGATCAGCTCTTTGTGAACACATTCTTATCAACACTAAAGAGAACAGATACAGTGTTTACACTGTAAAAACTAAACAACGCATCACCTAGAGGATATAGATTTTATAGCTGGGGGTAAAGAAGTATTACTGCATTTGTTTTACTGGCAAGCCAATGAACCTGCATTCTTCAAATAATTGTTTGTCCCTGGAAACACACAACTGTTAAAGAAACGATATATTTCACACTTCTTTTTTTTCTGACCTGGTCCTTGCTTTATCGTGGAAAATTGTGAAACCTGTGGTGCAGTCTGGAGTTCACTTACCAAAGGAGTACCTGAAATAAAATAAAAAAACAAGTTAAGCATTTAACACATTTCTTTGATTATTTCTAAGCATTCAAGCCAATGAAGAAAAATGCCAGCAACACTGTCACTTGATGTATGCAGAGCAGTTACATTGGAAAGAAGACTGACATCAGTGGATCCCCTGAACATTTTTTGATAAGGGCAACTAAGTAGAGCTTATAATAATCTTAGCAACATTCACATGTCTGTCTTTATTTATTTTACTTATTCCCTTTTTCCCAATTTTTGCTGAGCGGAATTTCTTGGTATTCACTCTGTAAGTTACTGGAACACGGGGGCAAGGGTTCAGAAGGCTGAGACGAGAAGAATTACACGCTTTAACGCGACTGTGCAGTCAGCCCAGCCAGTAAGCAACGGGCTTGGCAACAACACAAACACAGGACATGGGATGTGACGACGGCAAAATTTCTGCACTTGTTCTGTTGGTCTCATGAGCTGAACTTTGCATGCGGCTAAGAATAGGCACTGAAAATATTGAATATTTAGTTCAGACGTGTGCGACGTCTCTTTAAAATAAATTAAGATCAAACACAACAAACTCCACAGGAATATGTAAGAAAGAGTGTGGTTGAAAAAGGAGCTTTTGTTTCTCATCAGTTGCAAAATCTGCACACTAAGGCTCATAAGAATTGATAAAAAAAAAAAAAAAAAAAGGGGGGGAGGGGGTATTGACGTAGGTGCAGCATTTTGTTCAAGAATTTGGTGAATAAACATAAACATAAACTTCACTTTATTTCCATACAACCCAGGAAGTTTGTATGTAGCGTGATGGACTTACCACAGCTGTCCTACATTGACCAGTGAGTGGTACAGTGCCCACAGCGTCGTCATGATCAGCATGTTGGCCATTCCCGTCACCAGGACGAAGGCAGACAGCGCCATCCCCAGCAGGGCGATGCCATCCAGGTTGGCGTCCATGTCGCTCCAGTCCAAAAACCACAGGATGGAGGGCGTGTACGCCAAGGCCGCCGCTCCAATCTTACCCCCGACATAGCGCTTGACACTGTTGAGGTAGTTCTTGCAGGGCATGAGGCCTTTCTCCCCGATCAGCTGTTTGTTCTGATTGAACGCAACGCTGAAAGCCACCACTGCAGAAAGAACGAGGAGGGAGGAAGTAAGTGACACTGGCTAAAAAAAAAAAAAAAGTTTTTCATTCACCTGTGAAGTCATCCAGATGACATCTTTTAAATGATTAAACTTAAAGGTCCCTGAACATACTCTTTTGCCATCTATGTTTGACTATGTCAAACCATCCCAGACACAGCAATTCCTGGTTGGAGTTGTTGTCACCAGAGGTGTTACTCCCTTTGTGAACTCACAAAAGAGATAAACACTTTCTGAAAAACAAAATAAGCAACAGAGGCCAATATCACTGGTGAAGTGAAGTTTGCATACTCTGGGACCTTTAACCTATTATACAAGAGTTTCTTCTTCTCTGGAAGATTCAACTGGAGTACAAACATAAGTTAAGATGGTCAAATGAAGAGAAATTCACACAGGCCACGCTTTACGTGGCCTCTCCGTATTGTGTACAGAGTGAGGGAGACGGGCAGGGTCTCATGTATAAAGTGACGTAAAACTAGTCTGACATCATTGCTGGTCAACATGGAAGTAACCCAGTCTGAGTCAGGCTGAGTCAGGCCAATGCTGTCCCCTAACATCTTTAACTACATGCAAAACACCTCAAGGCAGTTGTACTTGTGCAAATCTTCCTTATAATAGCAATACAATTTGCTTTTTTTAAAACAGGTTTTTTTTTTCTACCTTTACACGCCACATACAAAACGTGTCACGTCTCTAGTCTAGTGGAAGTGCAGGTCTAAAGTCCATTAAACTGATCAAACAGGTCACAAAACCTGGGAATTGCTTGCCATACAGTTTGACCAGTTTCACGTTATTGACGTGAAAATTTATACCGACATAACATACAAATATTTTTTTAATGAGGGTGTAGTTAGTGAGTGCCACAAAGCTGAGTTACAGACTGAGAGACAGACCTATTTGTATTGCTTTGACTGGCTGTGATGAAGACCACCGTTAAATGCTTAAAGGCTACAGCTGCTCAGAAAACTCACATATATTTTGCTCCTTGAAACAAAAAAAAAGTTTAAACTGGGGACGGTGGTATTCCCACTTTTAACATCAGTGACATGTCGACGTGCTTACAGTAAATAAATGCGACGGAGCGCAGCAGGACGATCCGAGTGAGCCAGAAAGTTCCATTCTGAAGAGGCTCGGGACTGCTGTGCTTGTCGGGCTCCCTGCTGGAGGATTCTGCTGCGTGCTCCTCGCTGCTGTCTGCAGCCTTCTTCTCGGTTCTGCTGCTCTCCACGCGTCTTTTCCTGACAGTGCTGCAGCCAGAGCCGCCAGTGGCCGTCGCCATGATCCCGGAACTGTTCGTCACGTGACCAAGCGCACGTTGACGTCTGCTCTTTTGTTGTTTCTTTGGCTGTATTTGTGCTGTTGTTATGTACATACTGTTTTAAACGGCTTCATATTCATATTCATATTCATATTATTCATATTATTCATATTATTGTTATTATTATTATCATTATTATTATTATTATTATTATTATTATTATTATTATTATTATTATTATTATTATTATTATTATTATTGTAGTAGTAGTAGTAGTAGTAGTAGTAGTAGTAGTAAGAGGAAGAGGAGGAAGAGGAGGATGAGGATGAGGATGATCTTTATCTGGCAAAATCTAACATAATGATAAATATTTCAAAAATATTTCAAAAACAATTAATTCCTGATAAAATTTAATTTTTTAAAGGAACTTTAAATCAAGAAACTTCTCATAGCAAATTTGATTGCCACTGAAGTCCAGAAAAACGTTTGGTTTGTTTGTTATCCAGATAACCCACATAAATTAAATCATCTGGCCACAAGAGACAGACATTTGAAGTATGAATGTCTGCTTATCTTTGTCGGGTATTCAACCGATTAATGTCGCACCCTGCGATTTCTTTATGTATTGTTTGTGCTCTTCGTGTGTTTGAAAGTTGAAAAGAGTTTATACCTTATTTTTTTGTCATTTGATTTAATAAATTCAGTAGATGTCTTCTCGTCACAGCCTCGTCAAAACATTTAGGAGGGACTACGGGCACCAATAGGACGCCCCCAATAGGAGAGGTGGAGAATCTATGATGCGCTGGAGAACCAGAGAGCCATCAAACTCACCCTGGCTGTGAAGCAGAGCGCATAAGAACATGGCTAATCCAAGGCACGAACAGTGGAAATTCATCTACTTTTACGTACTCGTATTATTTTCAGAGTAAACGGGAGCAATTTCCTCCAGAGTTGTGCAGCTGCGCACATTTCTGTACTTGGAAAGAGACGAGGCGGTGAAGTATTTCCCCCCCAATACGAAAGAATGACAGCAAGGAGCGAGTCAACTTCAGACTACCTACGGAGTCCAGCTGCCAGCCAGAGCTCCATGTCTCTGTGTGGGTCGGACTCCGAGTCTCCCACCTCCCCGGTGGACAGCAACAGCCAGGAGGCAGCGCGCACTGCCGGGATTACGCAGAAAACCGACGGTGGCGGGGAAGATGAGCGCTTCCCCGCCTCCATCCGCGACGCCGTGTCGCAAGTGCTGAAGGGCTACGACTGGTCACTGGTGCCCGTTCCGTCTCAAGGGGACAGAGGGCAGAAGAGCAAACCTCACGTCAAACGGCCCATGAACGCGTTTATGGTTTGGGCGCAAGCGGCGCGCAAGAGGCTGGCGGACCAGTATCCTCATCTGCACAACGCAGAGCTCAGCAAGACTTTGGGCAAACTGTGGCGGTGGGTACCGAGTCACACCTGAGTATCACCACAAGATAGCCATTGTTGAAATTATAGGGCGGTTACGTTGAGTTAAAAACCTAATTGTACCGTCCAAGGGTTAATTTGACTAAATAATTAAAATGTAATTCAGAACTGTTGGCGCACCAGGGTAATAGAATGTTCTGTAACAAGTACAAGACCTTCAAAACTCATTCAAGGAAAATATGGGTGAACGACAAATCGACGGTCTAATCATTGAAACATGTTACATGCAACAACACTTACATTAGAAAACATTTGATTGTTAAAAATAAAGAAAAATATTTTAAGTGGTTGTTTTTGCTCTGGTACCTTTTTCTTAGTCATGACATCATAATGGAAACTAGATTAAATGGTCTGACAACAGTTAAAGCGTTACTGGAATCCACTTTCTAAACATAGACTCACTGCCAGATTGGAAGCTTTTCTGGATACTTATTGATCATTTGTACAGAACAGCACCCTGCATAATTAAGAACCTTGAATGTTTATGAATAATTATAATATGTATATATATATATATATACATATATATATATGTATATATATATATATATATATATATATATATATATATATATATATATATATATATATATATATATATACATATCATACTTTGATACAACCATCTCATCACTCTAATGTGATGTCATGTCTAATGTGTCACTCCCTGTTTGGCATTTCCAAGTACATGCTTGTTATTACTTTTTTTTTTTTCTTTTTTTTTTTTAACTCCATGTTAAACACTGTTCAGCAAACTGTTATAAAAGTTTTTGCCGGAACGTAATAAGACGTTTGAAAGATGGGGCCCGCATCTTATTTCCCTTAGACTCCTTTCTGAAATGGAAAAGCGTCCCTTCATCGAGGAGGCGGAGAGACTGCGGATGCAGCACAAGAAAGACTTTCCTGACTACAAGTACCAGCCGAGGAGACGCAAGGGCAGCAAACCAGGACAGGCGGACTGTGGAGCTGAAGAGGTTGAGCAGCAGCACCAGCAGCACCAGCAGCACCAGCAATACCAGCAACACCAGCGAGGCTTCTACAAGACAGAACCAGGAGTGTCCAGGCTGCCCATTGCAGGAGAGGCACACCACCATTATCACCAGGACAGGACAGGTGAGATCAACACACACATGGAACAGGTGGGCTGGGTGTTGGTGGTGCATCTGTATTCATTTCAGAATGAATAGAATGCGTTGGGCAGCCCAATCCAAAAACACAACCAAATAAAACTTGGAAGTTGGTCAAGCTAGCTGTCAACTTGCATGGCCATATTTCTAAGGAAGCCCAGTGTGGGCAATCCAGCCCGCCTGAGA
The DNA here is from genome assembly GCF_046127955.1 of Nelusetta ayraudi. Taxonomy (NCBI): domain Eukaryota; kingdom Metazoa; phylum Chordata; class Actinopteri; order Tetraodontiformes; family Monacanthidae; genus Nelusetta; species Nelusetta ayraudi. Next base: position 5,479,198 of record NW_027466092.1, read on the forward strand.
GCGCATTACATAATTAGGGTGACTGCTCGCATCTTTAAATAAACCAACGAAGAAGAAGATGGAAGATGTATTCAGGTTTGGGTGCGCACATGGATGTAGGCCACCATAGGCCACTATAATACATCCACAGCAGGCCACCGTGGTTCTCGGGTATACCGAGGAGGGAGAGGGAAAGTGAAAGACGCTGCAATCTAAAATGTAGCAGCTTGATGTCGCTGTTTCTTCTTCAAAATCTCCAAATATTACACACTTAACCTTTAATTCCCACTGGATTGGTTATGGCAATTTACACGGGAACTTCGAGAGTTGGACATGCAGCATTTCAGAAGATCAATCTTCTTTTTTCCCCCCCAAAAAAGTAATTAAATCACTGGGATTTCTTTGTCCAGGCCATCCTCACGGACCTCCAACGCCTCCCACGACCCCGAAAACTGAAGTTCACGTGTCAAACAAACACGACGGCCAGCGGCACCCAGACGGCAGCAGTGGCCCTGCGGCCCCTTCTAACCGCCAGAACATCGACTTCAGCCATGTGGACATCTCTGAGCTCAGCACAGACGTCATCGGCACCATGGACGGGTTCGACGTGCGCGAGTTCGACCAGTACCTCCCTCCCAGCGGCCTGGGCTCTACCGCTGCACCTCAGCCAGGCGACAGCAGCCCCTCCGGATCCTTCGCCCTCCCCAAAGCCCACTTTCAGTCCCACAGCATCCCGACTTGGACGCCAAAAAATGGCGGGGCTGCCTCCGGGACGAGAGCGCCCTCTTCGGGCCGGGAACCGCGTGGTCACGAAGACATCGGCCCCAAAACTCAGGTGAAGACGGAGCAGCTGAGCCCGGGGCACCACAGCGGCTCCTGCACCTCCACACCTCCGCATCCCCCACCGGAGTACCCCTCCCTCGGTTCCACCGCCGGCCCCCCTTGTGTCTCCTCCTCGCCCTGTGCCATCCAGTCTGACTACACTGACCTTCAGAGCTCCGGGTTCTACGGCGCCATATCCGGCTACTCTTCCCACCTGTACCAGTATCCGTACTTTCATTCCTCTCGCAGGCCGTACACGGCACCGCTCATCAACAGCCTGGCCTTGGCGCCGCCTCCACGCAGCCCCCCCTCGGGCTGGGAGCAGCCCATATACACCACGCTCGGCAGGCCTTGAAGATGGGAAGCAACCCCAGAATGTGTGTCCATTTTGACGGACGGAACAGCTGGAGAGCAACGGTGACGATTTGAGGTGTACAGATTTCTGCATCGCAGTGCCGATAACTGAATGAGATTCATTCTGTCTTCATTTAACATATGCAATTGTTGGTATTGTTGAAAACTACATCCATTAGTATCATGTGTCTGCGATAAAAGAAACATCCCAACAACAGCAGTGGCAAGATTTGTCGGGCAAAACTTTAAATATCACGGATGACTGTTATATTTGTTAAATTTAATTGGAATATGATTTGATTGACAAATTCAGTTTTGCTTTGTGCAATACACAGAAATGTCCCAATAAAACTGGACAGAGAAAATGGATGTTTGCCCACCATAAGTAGCAAACACAGACGACAGATATTTTAATGTTTCACAAGATTTCACAATTTATCGTATCAATGAAAATTGTTTCTTTCAACTTCGAATAAACAAAGGGCCGGCCATATATGTGTATTATTATCAATGAAACAATGACGTGCTGTCTTGAATCTAAGGAATGTCTGGTTTTATCTCATAACAATTCCACCGTGGAATGCATAACTAGCAATGAGACTGAAAAAATAAGTGGGGGAAAAATATATATTCTCATGTCTGTCTGTATGTGCTATAATCTCACAGTGTTGAGATTAGATTGGCTCTGGCGAAAAGAAGGGGGGATAAAAGACACACTGTCGGCATGATGCCGCTGAAAATCTTTAGTTTCTGCTCTGTCAGGAAACGCCATCTTTGGTTTGAACTGAAATAACTAAATTTAGACCTTGAGTCCTGCAGTGGGTCGACATAATGCTCAACAGTGAAACTCCTTCATCGCTAAAGATCCCCGTCTTGAAAGTTCCTGGCCCAGATGGGAGCACTGTCCTCTGAGAAAGGTGGAGTATTTGAAAAAGGATTGAAAAGAAAAGAAAAATGTTTTTTTTTTTTAAATACTTGAGAACCAGATTTAAACGTTGGTTTCTGTAATAGAAATGTGGTGAGTTCCTCCCAGTGTTCATGGATCCGGGCCAAAATTCTTGCAGTCAAAATGTGTCAAAAAGTCAGTACTTAAATGTGATGAGTCATTTTAAGCTGTATAAATGTAGCCCTGGTCTTGTACTGGTACTTTTAACTTGAGCAACAAGTACACTGTCCTTTATTTAGAGCCATGTGTGAGCTGCCCACATTTTATGCTGGTTATTGGTTACTACAGCGTCATGATGGATGTACCAAGTAGGTTTGCAGTAGCACATGAATGAGCTTGCAGCTGTCCAGTGATTCTTTGAAATCCGACACAGCCATTTTACGGTTAAGCTAAATAACTAGCTTACAACTGACATCAAGCTGCTGTCTACGTTAGAAAAGGACAACGTGAATCAAAATACATTAAAAAGGCACTTATATTATTAAGAACTTTCATGATCCTGGTAGAATAGTCTTGGAAATGCTTTGCTACATCCAAAGTTGGTATTACTCAGGATAGTTTCTCCCTGAGATTCTTTTTGGGTCATTCTGCGAACCATTTGCTCTCTGCTGCTTCACTTCTAGTTTGTTTCCAGTCCAGCAGCTGTTCCGGCTGGTTTTCCTGTGAGGAGATTAGCTAATTTCACAGTTGCAGCTCTAGCGGCTAGCGTCGTCCGTTGGTTTTTGATGGACCTAACAGCTGGACTGGCTTGTTCCCAGGCAACCGAATTAACCACAGGAAGCCCTCCATAGCGAAAATGAAAAGGTTTCAATTTACAAAAACCCAAGTCTGACATGGATGTGTTTTAAACTGAAAATAATGAATGTCAATCCTGTAAAAAATATGTGGAATATTCAAATTGAGGCAGCAGTTTTACTGGCGCTGGATGGGTTGCTACCAGGTCCCACCCTTTTTAAATACTTCCTGTCGGCCCACCGTTTCTCAGTGCTTCACTGTCCGACCAGCTCAACATGACAACTCTGGTTGCCAACTACAGCAACAGAACCAGACAGGGGCAACATTGACTTAGCCATGACTCCCAAGGGCCGCAGAGCGACTGCACCTACGAAGAGGTTTGTGTAGGAGTGGCAAGATCATCAGGTGACATTTACACCGACAGACCAGTTCCTGGTGGGAAGGTCCAGCTTTCTATATAAGACACTTGTTTTATGAGAGACGGATGAGCTCCACCTGCTATAATCAAATTAATGTGCTGTTTAATGATAAAAATAGACCCTATTCGAGAAGTTATTCCATGAGCCCTTGCCAATATGTTTTCATGATTTTTCTTTTATTTTCAACTCGGTTTGCAGTGATGTTGCTACCTGTTTCAGAGGTAGAGTTAACGGCAAAACACCTTGGAATAAAAAACCTCAAAGATACTTTTAATCTAGAGTTAGAGGGTGGGCACAAGGTAGGTAACATGAATCCTCATACTTGTTTATAAAACGTTGTCTATCAGAACCACAGAGGAGTAGAATTAAACTAGCTATCTGATCACAGCGTCCTGCCAACACACTTGTGCTTTTATCGTCTTGACAAACTGAGGTTTTATTTGGCCTGTATGAACAGGAGACAAAATAAGGTATCATCTGGCTACCTTGGGGGTGCAACATACTGTTACTGGGTAAATACCATATACATTGTGCCAAATGGAGAAATTGTACGCCTTCCTTCACTGGATTTATGAGCGAATTTAAGTTGGTTTTTCTCATGTCTCAAAAAAGTAGATAATTACAGAAATGCTTGGAAAATAAGTTAAGTTTTAATTAAGTTATTTTTTAAGTTTTAAGAAATAAAAATAACGAGCAATATGCTCCATTATGTGGTTTTAAGTGTCTTGTTTACTTTGTAACTCATATGCACCTTTTATATTATTTTATTTACAGTATTTTGTTTTTGTTTCCTTTGTAAAATGCCCGTTTTCATTTTTTTTTTTTTTTTTTTTTACATTGTATTTAATTTATCTGTGTTCGTTATCCTCTTCGACAATTTGAGAATTACTGTATCAGTTTCCTCCCTGTGACATCGCACATTTCCCAAGCTGGATGTTTTTGCACACACTTCTTGAAAAGTTCAGTAAGCAAAAGTAAACGACGGACCTTACTCATCACTGTGGCGTGCGCTGACTGGATAGGGACACAAAACCGCTGGAATACACGGTAATGTGAATTTTGCATCATATGAGACTTTGAAAGGAGAATTTGCACGTATATCTCAGTGTATGCCTCTCATTGCCAGATTGAAAAAAGAGGTTTCAATGTGTGATCCATCATACCTAATAAGAGAGTTCCATCTGCTGGACTATTTATGCAACTGTTTCTCTCTTACTCTCTCTCTCTCTCTCTCTCTCTCTCTCTCTCTCTCTCTCTCTCTCTCTCTCTCTCTCTCTCTCTCTCTCTCTCTCTCTCTTTACCCCCCGCCCTCCCCCTTTAGGTTTATCAGCTCACGATGGGAGTACATACGGAAGGGTATTGCATTCACTTGGCAAAAAATAAATAAATCTGTTTTTCAGTGTTATTATGTCTGTTTTTGGTGCTATTTTTTTTCCAGCCCAGTTTTTCGTGCTCATTTTTTTTCCCGCCCCGTTTTCCGTGTCAATTTTTTTCCATCCTGTTTTTTTATTTTTTTATTTTGAAATACCGCGAGAAAACAGTAGACGGGTGACTCTACGACATGGATGTGCTCTACGGTGGTGACACGTAACCAGTCTGAATGCACTTCAAATGCATCATTTTGTATCCATGGAGCCATGATGCCATATCTATCCAATTGATCCCGGAGAAACATTGCGATGTCGAGAATATCTGAATGGGCTTTCCTTCGAAACAACCGCAAAGTCCTCAGATGCCTACGTAAAGTTGATAAACTAATTGTAATGCCATCTATGTCACTTAAAGACAGGACTATTTCCCAGTGTCTCAAACCCATGTCAAAATAGAATTTGATTGAACTGAACAAGCTGGCCATGTTTGCTTGCATTATATGTAGCTCTCAATGAAAGAATGGAACTCGGGGAAAACAGGGCGGGAAAAAATTAGCACGAAAAACAGGGCGGAAAAAAAATTAGCACGAAAAACAGACATAATTACACTGAAAAACATTTTTTTTAAAAAATTTGCCCAGTGAATGCAATACGCTTCCGTAAGTACAAGACTGCAAATGTGTAACTTTAAGATGTTACCAAAGGAAAAAAAACATACAACATCCAAGTACATGAAAAAACATATTCATGCTATCGGCATTTCTAAAAAGAATAATTTATCGACTGTAGAGGCCTGCAATTTGTCATAATCAGTTCTTTTGCGCTTATGTGTATGAAAAAAAAACAAGGACAGCCATACAACTTTAGGTTCATCTGTATTTATATTAGGACTGACATAATGCATCAAACCATCACTATCATTGAAAAGTCAGAATAAGTCTTAAAAACAAAACGTCAACCCTGCACCCAAAAAAACAAAAAAACAAAAAAAAAAAAATTAATGATGTGTTTTCTAAATTACAATCCTGTCACAATACTATCCTCATAAAGCAGCGATGATTGTCAGGGATGACTCCGAGTGATCAGCAGCATAAGAAAATAAGTAAAACAGCCATCGGATTGATGTCACAACAGTACCTGGGGTGCGGACGCAGACAAGCCTCCTCCTGCCGTAGTGAAAATCTGAGCGCTCGGGTGTCTGTGTGTTTTATGCATATTTGTTGTTATAACTGCACTTTGTAGGTTCAACAGGGTGTCAGGTGGTCGGAGGGTTTGAACCTCACAACACCACATGCTCACACGCACGCACGCACGCACCCACACACACACGCACACGCACGCACACACACACACACACACACACACACACACACACACACACACACACACGATAAGCCACTATCATCAAAACTGTACATTCAATAAATTAACAATGCATCGTCTTTGTTAAGCAACCGGTGAAATGACTCTAGATTACATAATTACAATAGATTACAGGGAGCATGGACCATTCACAAGACTGGGTTGTGGGAGGGGGAGGGGGGATGACGACGTACAGCACATGATTGGTTGGTTGGAGAGAGTAGTGATGACATCATCTACATTTACTTTAGGTCTTTCAGCGTTTCTGGGCCTTTTGCTGAGGCTAAGGTTCAAGTTTTATTCACAACAGGTCGACGCAAGTCTGCTTGTCTCTTGTCTCTTTTCTCTCCATCAACCGCCCTCGTCCTGGCCCGTCCCCCAACTCTCCAGGTCCCGCCTCCTCCCCCTGGGCTCAAACATCTGTGGGCGTCTCTGATCTGAATGAGACCGGGCCGGATCCAGCTGAGCAGAGGCTTCCTGCTTGTCTCTTCAGGGCTTGTGTTTGAAATGGGCCTCCACTGGAAGGAAAGACAGACACAGAGACAGACACACAGACAGACAGAACAACTTTTAAAGAGCTTCTAAACCAAATTACATTACAATTCAAATCAAATTTCGATACCTTGGTTTTGATATATTGATATATCTATATGTTTGTGTATATAAATATATATGTACATATATATATATATATATATATATATATATATATATATATACATATATATATATATATATATATATATACATATATATACATATATATATACATATAGCTATATCGATATATCGATATAGATATCTTAAAATTATAGTTTCAAAAGCATTTTTATGATTGATGACGATATTCACATTAATAGTGAGAATGGCACCTTCCACTGAGACAGTGAGAGTTATGATAACTAGGGCTGGGTATAATTCAAAATGTTTTGATACGCTGCCAGTTTTGATACCAGTTCCAGAAAAATATGTTTTTTGATACAAGATGTTTCTAAACCAATTTGAACAACAACAAAAATACACGGCAGTTACAGCACAAAACTTCTTTTTTTTTTGTATTTTCAAATTTTACATTTTATTAGCGAGTGACATCAGGATTTCCTCCAAATAAAGTTTGTTGCATTTTGCCTTGTTTTTATCCACGTTGGTGAAGTGGAGTCACACTTTAGACCGCTCTGGCATGACGCTGATTTTCACGCTAATGCAAACAGAGGTTTATGTGACTAAATATCCAATTGCCAAAAACTTTAGATTTTGTAACACAGACGCCAAATCATTATTGGCTCACAGACGCAAAGACTTACTTTTTTGGATATTGGAATTTGGCACCGAAAGAGCATACATTTTTTTGATATTGGATAGGATCGGAGTAGTTCAGTATGTCAGTGTTACAAATGTCATGGCAGCACTTCTCACACCAGCATCAACACCTAGTGCCTGGCTGTGAGAAGCTAGCTAGGACACTCGTCTCTTTATATCTCTTTATATTTGTAGCGGTGCCAAAGAGACAAAAGAAGATGATGTTGGACACGGAGGTCCGACAACATGGAGGAGCTCAGGCAAGGAAGCAGCCAGGCCTTCCTCTTAAAGCCACGCCCAGTCCAGTGTTGGCTCTGTCATCTAATATCGCCTCGTGACTGACTTGTTTTTGTCCCTTCCAGACATGTGAAAGGTCCCCGGAAAAGGATAAGGGAGGCTGTAAAAAGAGGACTAATAAATATTTGGCTACTGGCCCTTTGAAATATTTATTTTCTTTATTTCTTTGTTTAGATCCCCATTAGCTCCCACAGCTGTGGTCGCTAATCTTCCTGGGGCCTACATAATATAAAATAGGAAACCGATTATAAAAGTCTTGTTCATTTTTATAAGTCTTACTGTACATCACAGTCCAGCCATTCATGTGTTAAGATGTTAACCATGTTAACGTAAAATGGGTTTCCAGCATACAGATAAGTGCTTTTGCAAATATATATGTATGTATATATATATATATATACATATATATGTACATGTATGAAAATCAAAATGTAATTGGGCAGCAAAATGATTCCCTTTTTGCAAAAGCCCTTATCTGTCTATTTTTACTTGTCACACACAAACTTGTAGGATCTTGCAATAATGACTCTTTTTATCTTCTGCCTTCCCCCAAACACCTGATTCTTTCCCAGGTTCCTCTAGACAAAATGTTTTTTTTCTTTCTAAAAACAGCCTTTGAAATTAAAGGACAGTTTCTCTCAAATCCCCTTTACAATCATATTTTGTGGTACATCCCACTTATTTGCAGCAAGGACAATAAAGCAAACTAAACAAGCAAAGACCAGGGGGGGAAATACATATGGCTTAATATCGCTGTTTGTTGAAAATAAATCTCATAATTAAAACTAAAAACAAAGTAAAACGTAAGAAAAAAAGTACCACAAAAAAATTGACAGAGATTCCTTGCGTTAAAAGTTTTGACTTTTCCCGCACCTGCATATTCCTGTGGCCTCATTGGTCGGTTGATGACCCTCTGGAAGGCGGCTATCCAATCCCTCTGCTCCGCCTCCGTCTCGCAGGCAAACAGGAACTTCCTGTCCGGTGTGACGATGGTGATGCCGTGGTTCCAGTGGTAGCCCTGCGTGGACTGCGGCAGCCCCGACAGGACGGTGTAGCTGTTCTCCTTGCTGCCGATGAACACCTCGCCGCGGGCGTACGCATCCTGGGAGACGGAGACACGTCCGGTCAGCAAACACGTTCATGACCCGGAGGTGAAAGGGAGGCCAAGAGAGGGAGGCACCCGCTCACCAGAGGATCTTTGAAGTACATGAGTCTTCTGTCGTCCATGGTGAACCATCTCTTCTTAAAGCCCTCTGTGTGCTGTGAACCAGCAGAGGAGCAAACCGCAAGAATAAAGTTCTTTGTACAGTGTTGTATACATGATATTTCCTTATATGGAAGTTTTTTTTGAATGAATTAATGACGGAATGAAAGAACAAACAAATGTGTAAATATCAATTTTTTTCCAAGCAATGCATGATGGTGCTTTACGAATTCTCCCCAAAACGCAAAACAAATTATCAAAACAAAAATATCCTGAAATATAATAATTTTGACACTGACATAAATTGCTGTATGGATCCCCATTGACAGAATAGTAAATGTTTTCAAGAAGAAATACATACGACAAAGGTTTCATAAAGATTTATAGAAATCCCCCAAATTGAAACAATGACAGAGAAAAAAAAATATTAAGTGGATACATTAAATACTAAATCATATTTATAAGAAAATAATGGACACCGTATGTATGAATTTAAACTGCAGTCCAATGCCATCATTAATCCTGACATCACTCCACACAGTGAATAAAAAGCAAGGAACCGACCTTGGGACCCGTTTTCTCCATGAAGCCTTCTTTCATAAAGTTCCGGGTCAGTTTGGGCACCAGCTAGAGGGTTGCACAAAAAAATAAAAAGACATCCATGAAAGTCTGCATTTCACATGTTATTTTTGATGCGGGGGAGGGACTCCACTGCGCCTCACCTCTTCGTCGCTCGCTCCGGGGAAGGCCACCTGGAGGTAGTGGAACCTGGCCGCCCTGATGGAGTTGAACCAGTCGACCATCTCCTGGAAACAACAGCCAGCACGCAGCGTCAGTCCCACTCATGTCCGGCTGGAAGGCACACTGTCACACTCCATCTATTCACAGTGTGTGCTGTTGGTTTCTGGGAGAGAGCCAAGTGGCTTCTTTTTTTTCTGACACTATCTGCGCCTGCACACAGTGATGTGGTGTCCAGATGCTGCAGTGCTGTCGATATCTCCGAGTGACAGCGATGCTGAACGAACCCAATGAACCCGCTCTGGCAGTTGCATTAATCGGCCAGCAGAGGGGGCGCTGGTGGAGGGGGTTGGGGGGGGGGTTCTATTCTGCTCCCTGAATGGTAATTAAAAAGCATTTTCTTCCTGCAGCCTTCTGTTTCTCTCCCCCCAGAAACACACACGGCATGCTAAGAGGGTGCTTTGCCTTTTAAGGCTAGCAGGTTTGTTTTGAATCCACCCAAAAAAAAAATTCCAGGAGTATTCTGATATCGGTGTGTTTTGAAATTATCCGCCTGTTAGAGTGAGCAAAAATATCACCTTTGGGGAAAAAAAAACACCCAAAATGTTGAGTGAGGCTGCACGCTGGTGAAGCCTCCGATGCACGATTACAGAAAAAGCTAAAAGCAAATGAATTATTAAAGCAAATTTCACCTCTGAGTGTGTTTAGGAGAACAGACAGCATGCACAGTATTCCAGGCGTGTTGCAGAGCCCAGTGTTGGAGCCACTCCTGTCGTGACTCTTGCAACAACCAGGCCACTACCTTGTGGGAAGGCTTTTATTTTATCTTCGCTTTTCCTTAACAAAAGTCAAGCAGTGAGCTGTACCGACCTTTGCGTCGCCGTGGTAGACGAAGATGTTCCTTGTGCTGTTGTCTTTCAAGTAGGTGATCTGCAGGCCGCACGGGTTGCCGATCTTTGCCGGCTGGAAGGTGGCATTGAGGGTCTCGATTTTCATCACGGCTTTTGGGTCCCTCGCCTTGGCGAAGGAGGACAGAAAAATGAAATGAGGCCCGTGAAATCCTGAACCGCTGAGCAGATCCATATTTCTGGGATACTGCAGATATATGGTGACACATTATGGCCACTTCCATACAAGTGGGTGAATGTATATTTAAATATAAAAGCATATTCATGTGAAAGGAAAGACGTAACAATTTATTTTCAGTCATTATATCCAACTAAACACATACATGACATTTTTAAATTCCATTCCATGACAGCAGACCCCCCTTGAAATAGCTACTCACTGGGCCTTTAAATCGACCCGTTTTTATTTCACTCACATCCTGTTTGTTGAAGTATTTGAGCGCTCCCTCCCTCTCCGCCAGGATGAACTTTCTGCTCAGAAACTGACCGTTGTCTCTGCCTCGTTTCCATAGAAACCCCTCTCTGTAGCCTGGGCAGAAACAGAGCGAGGGGGAGAGACGGGGAGAGATTTTGTGTGGCTGCAAGGCTCGTAGTCACAGCCAATCAGATGATGCGATTAAACCGTGGTGGAGCGTGTGACGGCAGCGGCGAGAGTTTGTACGGCGGCTGGCGTAAAGTGATCCTTGGAGGAGGCAGAAAAAAAAAAATCAAAGATGGTGCTGAGTTGTGCAGGACGCGGGCAACTGGACACTTCTACACACACAGACATTTGATTTTCTCTGAACCACAGAACATGGGGACTGGAAAAGCCATTCAAATGAAAATCCCTTCTATTTATATTCTGGAATGCCTCCGTTTTTCTTCTTCGTTGGTCTATTTTTGGGAAATGTCTGGCAGCACTGCGTCTCTCCTCCTGTGTGTTGGTCATGTGAAGTGTTTTCTCTCTAATCTGGCTCTATTGTTGCAGCTTCAAAAGGGAGACGAACACCTCAGCGCAATCAGCTGGTGCTCTGAAGTGGAGGCTCGTCCACATCTGACTGATGATGCCGTCCACAGTGTTTTACTATGACGGTGAAAGAGGAACACGCGTGCCTGAAGTGACTGTGCAGAAAATTGCCGTACGATGAGGTTAGATGGAGATGTTCTCCTGTGTGCACAGCCAGAAAAACTGAAACGAAATCAAAGGATCTGAGAAGAAGAGTTAGCTCAGATTTATTACTCGAGCAAAGAATAAGTTGCATTTCGGTTTTTCGACATATTACTCGCAAAGATATTGGGATTTATCCCCTTTCTTTCAGAGAACATCACCGCTATTTTTCACATATTTATCGCGTCTGGCTAATTATTAGAGAATTCTGGGAGTTTATATAGGGAGCTGTTTTCTTTTTTTTTCATCTGGCTACCAACACATTTAATGGGTGGGGCTCAATGCGGCCATTCCTAATGGGAACAACGGCCTTGGCTAGCTGCTTAGCGGGCTAGCGGCGTGAGCTTAACTGTCATTCATAATTAGAACTAACCTCGCAAAAAAAACCCAACAACAACTGGATTCCGAAAGCTTTTTAAAGCCAAAGGAAAAATAATAATTAATCTCATTTCAACTGTATTCCATTACACTCCTCTATGACTGTTTCCTGCCTTGGCTGCCCTTTGCTCATTGACTCAGTCAAACACTCGCTGCCATTGATTTCCTCTCTTCTGTCTTCTTGTCCTCTGCATTCACTTCCTTCAACTCGATGCTTTTGTCTTGCCGGGACATTCTGACACGACAGGTTCACCGACGCAGGCATTACCTCAGCGATCGATCGGCCTGCCGGTCCCCCACCCTCGCTCTAATACACGACACTCCTCCTCTTCCTCCGATCCACTGTACACCGGATCGATATTAACATTGACAACAGCGGAGAGCAGGCTGCTGCAAGTCGTCCACTCACAAACACTCAGACGGAGCCACTGGGTGACCTCCATGCCATGACTCATCACTCATGGAATGAGGAGCAAATGTGTGCAACCGCAGGAGAACATTTCTGATTTATATCATCAGGTGCGAGCGTGGAGGGCTGTTTCGTTTTTTCCCCTCTGTGTGGCCCTGCAATAAACTTTTATGGTGACACTGGGTGACGCTGATGATAAGGGTGTATATTACGCAGCCCCTCATGTTGTTAGCACCCGATATTTGTGCGTCAGCTCATATTTCAAGGTCTCGTTCAGAGGACAGAGGTTACTTGTTGAAGCAGACACACATGCACACCCGCAGAAACGCTCCATTAAAGGAGAATTTCTTTGAATTCCTGAAAAATTTTATTAAAAAATGATATTGCATTAAAAAAAAACCTGTTTAAAATATGCACTCTTTGACAAAAGAAATTGCCAGTATCACAGGTTTGAATGCAACTTCAACATGCACTTTGACCGTGGGGACGCATACGCAGCCACTTACACACACTGGTGAATTCCTGAAAAATGCATTTTGGAGCAAGAGGCGTCGGGCGTTTGGGGCTAAATGAACCTTGAGGACCTGACATCTGCAGGGAAACATCGGCTCAAGGATCTTTCAAGGTTCTGCCCATTGAAGAGCAAGTAACGCAAGAGTGGCACAACCGCTCGTGCACGTGAGCGCGGCGGCGCTTGTGTGTCTGTTCACACGTGCACGCGTTCGTGAGTTTGTTATGTCTGCGTGGAAAGGACACAAATAGGTCAAAATCTAACAGCGGAAACAACGCGGCCAAAGTGCCATATTTTTTATTTATTGCATTGTTACTGGATCATTAGTGCAGGAAATAGATGCAGTCAGTGTGGACAGTCAGTCTGCGCCAGTCAGTTCATGTCATTTCTTGTTAATTACTTTGACACAAAGAAAACCAGAATGTTTCCACATTCCACAGCAGGTGAGTTTTCAGAGGGTTTGGCTTGACAGCTCTAAAATGTCTGGGCGAACTGGTGCCGCCGTTGTCGCCGCAGCCGCCAACGCCTGAGCCGTCAAAGTCAAAATGAGACCTGCCACACCCGCACAGTCCTGAAGAAATGGTTTCACCTTCCCAAACAGGCCATCAATGTTCCTTTGTTTTCTTTTTCACTCACACCAAGTTGTTCGGGGCTTTGAAAGACATCGGAGCGTCCGCGGTTTCACATCATTGCAACTCTGTTGCCTGAAACAACTTGTATTATTTGCAGCGTTTCTGTGACTTTGACCAGTACAGGAGCAAAAAGGGGCGAGCGCAGCGCAGCTGAACCATTTCTTCGCCTAAACAAATTCTTTAACGATACATTTTACTGAATCAAAGCTCCCTTTCCTGAATTTTGCTCCCATTAACATCAGTTCCAGTCTAGCGTTTCACACGGATGCTTATTGAGACTTGAGTTGATGCCAGGATTGATTTATTTTTTGGCTTCCTTTTGCTTTTGTACTTTTCATGGTTGCTGTTTGAGTGCGTTCTGGAACAAAGGACAAGTTGTTTGTCATAGTCATACGTCTTTTCACTTTTTTTTTTTGCTATTTACTAAGCACATTTCTAAGCACATTCAAATATAAAAATGTATCTATAATAATAAAAATATACAAAGGCGAGTAGCCCAGCGTCTTACAGGGAATTTATGAAGTACGATGCCTCATTCTCACAGGACAAGAGTTGGTTTCCTGTTTCCCCAAAACACAAGACCATTCATTGCTTCAGGAGGGCGTTTTCAGTGGCCGTTACTGATCCACAATGGCCATGGATTGTGAACATACCTGCAGAGTAAGGTTCCTGTTTTTCGATGAACTCAAACTCATTCCTCTCATACTTGGCTCTGATCCACTGCTCTCTCAGCAGCCTGGAGGCAAGAATCATCTCACAGTTAGTGGTCACCTCAGCTCAGCATAAAGAAAATACAGAAACAGTTTGCATGTCGGTCGTCGGCTGTCATGCGGAACAGAAATACATACTCAGACAACTGGTTGACCTCTGACTATTTAACATAAATATGAGTGGGGAAACTCGCTTTTGTGGTTCCAAGAGAACATTTTTATGAAAATGAAGGAAATAAAATAAACACCAGGGTCGCTAAAAATCCTGAGGAATTGCGAGAATTTATGGTAATAGGTATTGGGTCAGGGAACTATCACCCCACTGTTAATGGCAAAAAGTCAACATGCAATCCATAAACTGATTTAATTTCATATTGTCATAAACTATTTGACATAATTCTCCACTGATTATAAAAAAAGATCTACAAAATTATTGATTGAGGTTTCCCTGGGGGAACTTTCAGAGGAAGTATTTAATACACAAAATGGGGAAGTGATAAAAAGTGATGATACAGATTTAGACCTCATACCTAAGAATATCTGACTGCCTTTGCATACACTTGCTTTAATCCTCAGTGGATTGTAAACTCTTGTACAAATATAGGAGGCTGCAACTTGATTTAAGCAGCAGAGAAAATGCTGTAAATCATATTAATATGATCTGCAGTACTCAATCTGCTGGTTCTATTCAAATGCAAGGCTTTTAATGCTATACGTTATTCACAGACAAATCAGTAACAAAGCCTGTTGCTTATACAGTTCAAGGCATCTGGGTAAATATGTTTTCATTGGTGGCACTCCTAAAATAAAATGCTGAATTTCAGTTTACTCATCTTACATTATGACATATTTTTTATTATTACATTTGACTCTTTTTGTACACCCCTTCCTTCCTTCTATAGCTATCCCAACTCTATTACATGACAACATTGAATGAGCTTGAGCTCGTTATGCTCCAGCGTCCAGCTCAAGGCTGAGGCGTGTGAGCCACAGGATGGTGCTCGGAGTACGCCTGCTTTATGAACTGACCAAAGGAAACGCTTCTGCGAGTAACAACAGAATTCTGTAACATAGGCAGATTTGCCAGGTCGATTTATTTTCCCTGAGATTCGCAGCAAGGGAAACTTGAGATATTCTGATTGATTAGGTTAATGAACGTCGGAAAATCACTTCGTACTTCGTGTTTAATAGCACATAAGCGATATAATTTCATAAGTGACATGGGAAAATACCCAATATTATTTAGTTATTCTGTGGCACCCCACTTGAGAACCCTTTAAGAGCAGTGTTTACATGCATTATAGTTTCAGATTATATTATACCTCAGTTTAGTTTTACAGAGGTTACCAAAGTACTCAAGGACCATCCCAAATGTCAAGTCAAGACACTGCAAAGGTCGACTTGCCACTAAATCCATTGTGTTGGACATTTTTAAACACACCTCTGTGTTGTAAGAGACATGGAACAGTGAAGGTCTAACTGGTGATATCAGATAACAGACATGGAAGGTGATGGCATTCTGCACATCACCACTGGTGGTTCTGAGCTCTGCGACTAACGAATGTACTTACTTGCAGTCGGTGTGCGTGGGTCTGTAATAGAAAGGAGGAACCTTCTGCTCGTATTTGGCCTTGGCTGCATTGTTTCCCACAGCAGCCATTAGCTACGAGGAAAAACAGCAACACAACAGTCAAATTAATAGCGTACACAGAGCGCAAGCTGCTCCTCTGCAGCTGCGTCTTTAAAAATCCATGCTTCAGAAAAAAAAAAAAGCCTGATTCATTTCAACCTTCTGCAACCTGTTCAGACCCAGACGCAAGTATTCAAAAAGTAGACTGATTGTGTCAAAAACTTTTCAAGGGAACCTGCACAAAAGAAATGTCAGCACTGAAAGTGATGAAACAAGGACACGCGTGGCTGTGAAAATACAGAAATTCCAAATGAAAATACACCAAAGAAGGCCTCAGCGTGTGGCGCATGGTGAACGGCAGGAGCTCGACGCCCCTAGAAAAGAGGAGAGGAACGTTCAAAACCTCCACATGAGACAAGCACAGAGGATTAAAGCTATAAAAGGACCTCCAAAGACAATGAGGTTCACGCGCTGTTACAGGATTAATTTGGGTTAAGGGCAGATACAGTGTAGAGGAATGTGCCCATCTCCTGCCCTCCTTTCCTCCTCCACTGCATTTCTCCAAGGATAATCCCCGAGTCCGGTCCAGCTGCCTGAATCTCTCAACACGCCTCTCATCTTCTCTAGCGGCGACGCAGCATCGTGGGGCTTTTATTGTGAAGGTCAAATGGCTGCGAAACGCCTCTGCTGACGGCGACACCAGCAGAAACCAACAGAAAAAACGAAAATCCTTAAACTGAACCCATGAAAACAGCCGTTCCAAAAATACAGTGGCGGGCCGTTGCATTTCAGGCCTCGGCCATCAGTGACGTCATATTTATCTTAGTCTTTATCTTAGTTATTTTAGTCCACACTAAACTGATACACCTCATGATATCCTCAATATGATTCCATGGTTCGAGAATCCATAGAGAATCACATTTACATTACATCACCTTCATATACTGTAGGTAACCTAGATGAGCAACACTTATTTTCCAGATTATTGAAATCATAATTCAAGTAGCTAAGGCCACTGATACTGCCAAAACAGACAAATAATATTCGATTTTAAGAGAATCCTCAACAAAGTTTTAACAATAGATAAAAGTGTGATAACTAAATTTTATTTTTCTCTTTCAAACGTCATGGGTTCGCCGTAGTGGCCACCAAATCTCTGGCTTGACTTCAGTGTTAGAGGTTCTCAGGGTTTATCCAATCACAGGGATAGCGGTCCTGAAGTGAAATTCAGCATAAAACAAGCTAGCTGGTCTCAGCATCGCAGACTCGAGGTCCGACTGGCTGCCGCAACCGATGGTGGTTCCTTCACTTTTAGCGGACGGGAGCCTGCTATGTTGATTCTGCTGGCCTAAGGCAGATTTTATGGAACCTGGCAACACAAGCTAGCTGAAATATGATTGGATGAGAACTCTACCGTAAATTACGACAATGGAAGCAACACAACCAAGTGGATTTTATGTAAAATAACAGATGATGGAGAGTAACTTTATTATCATATTTACGGGAAAATCTACTTCTCTCAGTATGTTTAGACCAGCAGAGAAGACCTAGCTAGCCTCGACCACCCACCACTGCCAAAATATGAATGATTTTTATACCGCAGACATGATGTGTAGAAGACAAACGATGAACTACTCTGAACTGGTTTGTCTCAAGTCACAGCTTAATATTCCAGACAGTTAACAGTAGTCGCGCATGATGTTCAACAAACGAAATAACCAAATCGGGATGAAATCCATTTCCATGGCAACCAATAATTGGAGCGAGAGGTCTTATTTGTGCTCTCCCTAATGGTGTCGTATGAAATATGATGTGAAATGGTTCTAATGCCTTGTTTACTAAAATGCTCTCGCATTGAATGTCCCACATTGGACCCATTTTCTGTATTTCTCATCTCCAACTCTGGTGGAGCAGCCATGCGTGATTGGTCTTTGAAAACACCGGAACACCACTGGCCCCATTGTTTACAGCTCCCTGCTGGGACATATGCTTTGCCAGTTCTTCCATAATTTTTGGAAGCAGTTGTGAGGGGCGTTTCAGTGGGTGGGAAGAACAATCTAGCCGGTGGTGGCGTCACTGACCGAGCACCATGGCATGAAAAAGTGCTGATTCTCCAAAAATGAATAAAACCAGGTCAATTGTCCACATTGTCATCTTGGTCTGACAGTATTAGAAATTGACAGTGTGATAAATTGTACTTTGATCAGCCATTTCTCCAGAAGCAGGAAACTAATTCGCTTCTGAGGCTGATGCAGATAACGATGCTGTTAACTACTCCATTTACATTATTTTTTGTATATTGTACTCAATATTATTTGGTTTTAATTTAACCAATGGAACATTTTTCCTAGAGAACATACACTTTTATTCTGCAACCCTCTTAATGG
Source organism: Nelusetta ayraudi (assembly GCF_046127955.1). Lineage (NCBI taxonomy): Eukaryota > Metazoa > Chordata > Actinopteri > Tetraodontiformes > Monacanthidae > Nelusetta > Nelusetta ayraudi. The sequence continues at coordinate 5,497,435 of NW_027466092.1, forward strand.
TTTGTGAATTATTCTTTTTCATAATTTGTTTTCTGCAATTATTATATACACTGCCATTACATTAAATATCACTCTATCTATCTATCTATCTATCTATGTATGTATCTATCTATCTATCCATGCATTCCTTGTAATTCAACGCAGCCATAAAATATGCAATGAGAATTGTAGATCTGTGACTGCAATGAAAGTCCTATACCTCCACCTCACTGGCATCCCATGTCTCCTGGACAGACTTGACCCGGCTGATGTGGGGGATGCTGCGGTGCAGGAGAGAGCAGGCCTGGCAAACAAACACGCCCAGAGTCAGCGACGCCCAGTCCGGCTCTGCAGAGGGCAGAGAGGAGAGAGGTAGGTGTGAGAGTCAGGAGGTGGGCGGCAGAGGCAGAGGGGGCAGGGGGGTTAGGGGCAGAACCACAGAAAGAAAAGGAAATTAAATTAGGCAGAGCAGGCCCATGGACAACAGCGGTGGGCGATGAAGAGGGAATAAGAGCTGGTCAGAATAAGAGCTGGTCAGAAGAAGAGCTGGTCAGAAGAAGAGCGGCAGAAATCTGCAGCTCGGGGTTCAGAGAGCAAAACAAAATGAAAGTGCTGACTCAGGGGCAGTTAGGAGGTAATAACAGCAACATAAAGGAAGCAGATGTTACAAAGGACTCTGGTTTGGCTTGTTGCTGTTTATGGGAGACAGCAGGGCAGAAAGAAATTTGATTTTTCCTGTTCCAGCTCAGTGACAGGAAGCAGACCGCAAGTCCATTTGATCCGAACAGAAGGCAGTGATCAGCTTCTTCAAGCGCACGTCTAAACAAGCTCATTCTAAAAATGCATTCACACGCGCACGGCTGCGCACGATACACAGAGACAGAGATTCAACCACAGAGCATCAAAACCCTCGGACAGAGGAACAGTCATGGGAGCATCCGTGGGAGTTCAGCAAAGGTTAGTGAGTCACTCTGTCACACTTACACGCTGCCTCCGTCGCTCCAACTGAAGCTGTCAGACGTCAGAGGCCCGGCGCGTCGGAGGCGGCCGCAGAGAGTGAGACGAGCGTCGGGAAATGAGGAACAGAGAGGGCAAGACCAAACAAAAAGCAGAAATAAGCTGCTCGCAGTCGACGCTCGGGAGACACATGAAAAGCGATGCAAATCACTTAAAGGTGCTGTTCTCCGTTCTTTTTCACATCTTTGGTTTCCACCCCCGACTTCAGTGGAGCAGAGCTGATCATGGAAAAAAAAAAATGAAAACAGCAGATTTATCCCTCTGTTTAGAACTCGATTTTGACTTCAGACAGGAACTGACACTTTCTCGAACCTTCTACATTTATTTTGGAAGGGGACAAAAACAAGGCGGCAATAAGACAGAAACAGGGATCGGAACAAACCGACTGGTTGTGGTGTCACTGACCAGGGAAAAGGTCAGGGTGAGTGAAGGTTTGAGTTCCAGAACAATGTGTTTGGAGCAAGTAAAAAGTCAAAATCACAAGAACATCAAAACAAAGAGATCCAGAATTGTTTTGACACTTTTTGGAGCAGAAGAAGAAAGTCACACCTCCTCAGTTCTGCACACAGCATAATAAGTCTTTTTCCTGGAGCGTAACGAGCTCAATGTTGCTTCTAACTAACTTAAGAAAAACAAAAAAAACTTACTAAAACCACGAAAAAAAATCCAGCAGAAACGGAGAAAAAGGATTCACGTCTGGTTTATGGTCCACTTCGGATGTGACAATACCACATTGTTTCTACCCAAACAGGTTGGGGCGGTGATGTCGCAATCTCCTACCGTCGGCCTCCCTGAATGCAAAGGAGGACAGATGGTTCAGGAACTGACGGAACATTAGACAGGAATAAAACTGTGTCTGTGGGGGAACAGGTCCAGATGATCCAGCTGCTCCACAAGGTTAACTTCTCGTCTATCAACTTAGTTGCTCCAACACAACAGCAGTTTGCGGCGCATGGCACAGCCGTGCTGCCGGGCTGATACTGACAGACTCTCCTTCGTCAGTGGACAATCAATCAATCAACACTGTCCATGACTCATTTTCAGCCGTCCACCTCACAAATTTAGGCATTTTCTTCCTAAAAACTTCATCAAAAACCCAGCCCATGTCCTGTTACGTTTATGAAGCGGCCCCACGTGACACATGCGCTGTGCTTGTGCACACTTTCTGAGCAGTGTGGCGCGTGCATAGACTAACTAAACCAACAGGAAACGCTCGACCATCGGCCCAGTCGCTCTGCATTTCCTTCTTTCGCAGCAGGCGGATGCACACAGTGCATGGCACACCGCAACCATGTGACCCCCCCCGCCACACACACACACACACACACACACACACACACACACACACACGCACACACGCACACGCACACACACACACACACGCAGTGCGTAATACTCCAAGGAGTTGCCGAAGGAGGAAAAAGGAAGTGCTCCTGTACTTGTCCCTCCTCCTCAGTCCAGTGAAGATGCACTAGAGGCGAAAGGAGGGGAGCTGCAGAGGAGAGTGCAGAGATAAGAAAGGAGGAAGTGATGGAGGAGTCGGATTAAATATTTTATACTCCCGGATAAAGAAGGAGCTATGAAAATTGTTCCCCGTCATGTCTGAAACGTTATTTTCAAAAGTGAGGGACAGATGTGAACAACAACAAAAAAGGAACCCCCCCCCCCACCTCCAAAAAAAAATAAAAAAGATCCAAAATTGGATTTTGCAGCATGTATTATTCATCCTTACGTCAGTGGAGAGTCTAGCGACATTTGCTAATCCACGACTCCCAGTAGGCGCAGCGGGTGCATTTTCTTTCCCGGAGGGGGGTTGTGGTTTAGGAAAGGTCGCTGGAGCAGACACGGGTGAAATTTCAAATTTCTGTGCAAACTGTCCCTTTAAGACACACCTAGACATGAGCCTGTGAGACACACACACACACACACACACACACACGCACACACGCACATCCAGGCTATTAGCGGTGAGGTCATCCCCCTGTTTGAGTCAGTCAGGCCTTGCAGAAGAACAGACATCACTCATGTATATTACAGTGGCCACATGACAAACCAAGCACACACACACACTCACACACACACACACACACACACACACGCACACTCACACACACCCTCTGTTTGTCTGCAGATGTTTCTCAACAGGGTAGCCGTGTACAGCAGATGCAGAGGGGGAGGGGGAGGGGGAGGGGGGGTCCCGACGCAGACAGACTCTGTTGTGTCGTGCACGCCGTTTGAGCCACGTCTGCTACAGAGCCGGCTCCCCGGAGGAGGAGGAGGAGGAGGAAGAGGAGGAGGAGGAGGAGGAGGAAGAGGAGGAGGAGGAGTGACCCAGACAAGAGCAGCGGAGCTTCTGCGCGAGCGACGGCGGAGGCTCTTGATTGATTGACGCAGAAGAAAGAAGAGGTGCCTGCGGTGCTGCTGCAAGGCGCAGGCAGGGTAACTGAGGAGGAGGGTCGTTTACACAACAGCAGCGACCCCCCCCCCCCCCCCCCCCAAACCCCACCCCTACCCACATGCAGGACCTGGACGGGTGTCCTCTGTGCCTGACTAGACGGTGGGGTCTGCTGAGGATACGCTGCTCTCACGTCTCAGCCGGAACCCTCAGGCGCCACACTTTGGTGATTTGTGCTGCATTTGCAGTGCACATATACAGCTGGTGCTGTAAAACGGTTGATGTTTTTCTAGCCATTCATTCCATAAAAATAAAAAAAAGACACAAAAGACTATTCACACTCAAGCCAACCGCTCGGGTTGCCAGTTCGCCCAATGAGCTCGTCTCCGGTCTGTGACTCTGGAGAGAGACAGGAGGGACGTTCCAACTCCCCACAGGAGGAAGGTCCCGGGTGGGGAGTCGAACCACAGTGCAGCCATGTCGCCCACCAGAGGCTCTTATTCATTTTGCAACTTCACCCCTCAGTCAGAAAACAGCTCTTGTTGTGTGTTTGTCACACGGTCACGAGTGTTAAAACCTCTCGATCGATCTCACAAAGCCGTCTTATCAAGAGGATGCAGACAACTTTTGGAAAGGGGAGGCAAAACGTGAAAGGCGATGGAAGGGGAACGTTCCTTCCATCGCCTTTCAAGTGGCCCCGTCTCATTTGTGAAATAGAAACGCACTGAATTTTGCATGTGAAAATCAATATAGTATGAATAAATAAATTCTTCTTAACACCTTAAGTACAATCAAATCTCATATCTACAACAAGTGAACAACACAAACTGCATGACCTGCGACTCACTGGGGGGCCATTCATCTTTTCTTGCTTTTGTTAAATAAAAATTCGATGTCATTTAAAATCCAAATTTAATAGAAAGTACAGACTTGGGACAGAGTTTTGTGTACACGTGGGCGGGGAATCCACACCCAAAATTTCCTCTTATCTAAATGCAAGCAAAATAAATGAGACAAAGCTACCGCGTTAAGGTGGTAAAGCTTTTTCATATATAGATATATACACCTCAACGGGAAAAAGAGCCTTATCTTATTTTTTCGCCCCTCATTTTCTTCCAGTCCAGCCATAAAGCTGCAGCTGAAAAGCAAAATGTTTCTTGCGCAGTTGCTTTCAGAAGAAAGTTCAGAAATGGGGTGAAAAGCTGAACCTCTGGCTAAAACAACAGCAAACCTATCTAATCACAGTTTCTGCTGTTAAAGGAAAAACTCTTTGCCCTGCTGCTGGGTGAACTGCTGAGGCGTTTCTCTAGGGTGGCAAGGGGGTTGGGGGGAGGGGAGAGGTGGGCTCATTTGTGCGTCCTTAGCGAAGGGCAGGAACCTGGCGGTGCTGAGCTACAGCAAAACTGTACCATACGCAGCTCAGCTCGGCCTCAACTGAGAACAGCAGCACAGATAGAGATTGGGTGGGGGGGCCAGAAGTATGGAAGGGCGGAGCAGTAACGACAAAGCACAAACTGAGCAATGATGTGTGTTTTCACAACCAAGTAGAGCTGTCCCTTTATGTTTGATGTTGTGATGGTCTTGACTGTCAACCTGATCAATCGGAAATACAGAAAGCTCATGTGGAGCACGAAGCTTTCAGTTTTTCTAGCTTTTTTTTTTTATCTAAGACGTTATTTTGGTTTCAGCTATCTGGCATGTCAGATAAGACATTTCCAAATTTCCTTTTGGTGCAGTGGTTAGCACTGTTGCCTCACAGCAAGAAGGTCACGGGTTCGATTCCCCGCCTCGGGCCTTTCTGTGTAGAGTTTGCATGTTCTCCCTGTGGCAAGGTGGGTTCCGTCCAGGTTCCCCGGCTTCCTCCCGCAGTCCAAAAACATGCATGTGAGGTGAATTGGAAACTCTAGATTGTCCCCGTGTGCATGCATGTGTGTGTGTGTGTGTGTGTGTGTGTGTGTGTGTGTGTGTGTGTGTGTGTGTGTGTGTGTGTGTGGTTGTTTGTCTCTCTATGTGGCCCTGTGATGAACTGGTGACTTCACCTCATCGCCTTCACCCTATGACAGCTGGGATAGTCTCCAGCAAAACCCTGTGACCCTGAGTTCAGGAACAAGCGGGTTTCGAAAATGGATGGATGGACAATGTCACGTTTTCTGTGCCAGTAACAGTGTTTCAGTGTTTGAGAAGGTGTTTGTAAAAGTTATGATTATCATGTTCAAATAGACCAATCGGATTTTGTTTGTGCTGCTAGAGCTTGAGGCTTCCAACCGAGCACATTCACAGCATTTTAACTGTGCAAACATCATCCAGCTGTGATAAACACATTCCTTCATGAGTTAGCTCAAAGTTTAAAGGTCGATAAATGGAATTGTATCGTTTATGGAATCAATGAAGATTAAAACTGAATTGAACCTTGCAATGCTGTGTTAGCTTTTCCGATTTACTAAATATTTTAAACCGTGAATATGATTTATTGGAATTTGAAAAGGTGAAAATGATGGCACAATTGTTGGAAAGGTTAGAAAGGTTGGTTACAAGTTAACGAAAGAGTTGTGGAACATGGCCGGATATGCTAAAGTTCAGACAAAAAGTAATTTTGCAAACATGAATCGAGGAACTGTGAAATGGATCGAGAGAACGAGTTGACTGCTTACCAGTGACACAAATGACTTTCCCCCCAATAATAATACAACTGGAAATGCTGATATTAAGATTACATATTGTTTAGTGGTAGTGGTTCGCAAAGGGTCAAAATGTACAGGGTGTATCTTGGTCCTCCAACAACTCATTGGCATCCAGTGGGGTTAATCCCAGATGGCTGTTTTACTGTTCAGGAGGAACAATGACACAAGGCAGCCTGTGCGAGCTGTGCAATGATCACTTACACTTCATTCTTTGGGAAAAGGCCGGCCAGTTAATGACAGGTAGTGTTTACAGGCTATGGTGTTATTTAGTTGTCTTACAAGAGAAACTGATGTTATACAATTCCAAAGAGTGACAGTGTGTTAAATTATATAGGAGAGTGCTAAGAAGGGGTATGAAGACAGGGATTACTATACAAAATGTACAGCATGTGTCTATGTACTACAACGTTGTATTTCCTAGCCTGACTGTAGGGTGGCCTTCTTAACCATTATAAACAACATTAATAATGGATTCTAGAATTATTACGAAACTCCTGATACAGCCCTAAATAATGTAAATTATATGTTGATTTCAGATTACAAGCAAAGACAGCTAATGAACTAATGAAACGACAAACGTGATGACAAACACATTCATATGTCTCGACTTCATCTGATTTTCCATCACTTGTGACATCTGCGAAACGTAAATTTGTCTCAAGCCATCATCTGTTTGTATGTTTTCTTGTTGAAATGATTCGGGGCATTTTGAGCAGTAACAATGCTGGTGTTTCTCAGAAAAAGGCCACTGATCCTTTCCCCATCTTGGGGGATAGAGACCTGCATCAATAATTCAGAACTTGACCATTATGGGATGAGAAATGACCTCAGGAATGCCTGTTCTGGTGGCAACAAAGACGCAAAAAAGACAACAACTGGGGTGATGGATGGCAGCCCTTGCACGTTTTCATTTGTGCAGCCCGATGGACAGAAATTTCAAGGAGTGTGTTTGAATCCTGGCGGGATCCAAACAGAGTTTCAGTCCAGACTGAAGAGCAGCTTCAGTTGTGACTGTCTGAAGTACCTTGCTTGAGGCAGTCTCAGCATTTGTTGAGCATTGAGAGGGCACATATTAGTCACCAGTTGAGATGTTCCAAGATGGGATCGGTCGTTTACCCTGGAATTACCACAGTGTTTGACTCCTCCGCTAACTGGAGCAGATCACAGATTATCCATCCCACCATTGCCGCACCTGGTCTTGATTTGCTTGTGTAATGATTGCAAAGCTGAAAACCAGTGACCAGTCAAGGTGGTGGATCAATCATGATTCATTATTTATTTACTATTCTCAAGGGTAGAGGGATCACTGGTTAAAAAACAAAAAACAAAAGTTAAATAGGTGCCTTCAAACATGTTTTCCCAAAGGCCACATTTAAGGTTAAGTGGGTGGCAGTCATTAAGCCGATTTTCCTGCTCTCTGGTTCTTTACTTAGCAACAGAAGTGTCTAATTAGCACTAAACACAAACCAATCCTAAGATTGCTGGGTAAATCACAGTTTTTGCACAAAAGCGACCTCACACCCACCCAAAAAAGAAGACTGGACAAGGTAAAACTTTAACGTGATGGTGGCACAAGAAGAGCTGAAAATCGTAAAAGGTTATTACAGTCCCCCCCCCTGCAGGCAAGCATGAACTGCACTAACAACACCCATAAATGTTTGCTGACTTTCTATAAGGACATTTTACTGCTTGGCTAAGATTCCTTATTCTAGAATCTTGGACAATGTGAATGCATATGCAGATACGTATCTTAACAATTTTCTCCTTTTCTCCAGTCCACATGAGAGGGTTTGGCAAAATGTTTCCATCCACACAACAGAAATCGACACACAAACACATGGAATTGTGATTTTGTCATTGCTGTTTTTGTGATCTTTGAGACTGAAAGGCCCAAAAGAAAAAGAAAAATAATCCTTCATCTTCTGTGACTGCTCACCCTACACAGAGGGGTTAAGAAGGTGCTGAAGCCATAACCTGGTGATGGTAGGGTGAAGATGGGGTACACCATGGAGCAGTTCATCACGGGGCCAACACAAAGACAATCAAGCAGTCAAAACACAGAGTTGAGGACAATTTGGAGCTAGCTAGCCTGCCTCTAGACAGTGGAAAGAAGCAGCCAGAGAAAATCCATACAGGCATAGGAAGGACAAGCAAACCTCGCACAGAAAGGCCCGCACTAACCACTGCACTACACAAAGAACAATCTATACTAGCTCAAGTTTAACGCGAAGAGCAAAAAAAAGAAGAAAAAAAAACCCTGCATCATAATTTTTTAGATACTTTAAAGCACAAAGATCAGCAGCAGAGGCAAACACCGTTCCTCTGCTTCTGCCTTCAACTAGATAAGACCCCTCTGGTCCATCGTCAAGCCCTCTCTTTCAGAGTTTGCCACTCGGAGGAACAAACCATCCAAATTTGTGAGAGCTGCTCTGCTATAGCCAGTCCTCAGAGGAGCTGTAGCCAGAACCGAAGAACAGACATCGTGGGTGGGCTCGGCTCCAAGTGCTGGGCGTACGGCCCGTAGTGTTACAGCCACTGTTGCCAGCCATTTTTTGGTCAAAAGAAAGGAGGAGCAGGAATGAGAGAGAGAGGGAGAGGACGGATTTGAGGTGCAGATGGAGTGAGGAATCAAATGGACACATGAAGCTGTAGATGTCATACACAGATAGATAGATAGATAGATAGACAGATAGAAAGTGTGTGTGTGTGTGTGTGTGTGTGTGTGTGTGTGTGTGTGTGTGTGTGTGTGTGTGTGTGTGTGTGTGTGTGTGTGTCCAATAGGGCAGGTGACTGTCCTAGAAATGGCAAACAGACGTGCGAGACAAAGAACACAGAGCAGTAATTACTGTGCGAGCTGCTGACACACACATTCTAGAGTCAGTAAGAGTAACAACACCCGGCTGATAGTCGCAGAGGCTCAACTGCGGACAACAAGCGTTATTAGTCCATGGCGCGGGCTAAGTCCAACGTTAGTTAACGACACACCTACAAAAAAAAGAAGAAGAAAAAAGAAGTGTGTATTCAAATACAGGTGTCCTTTAAAGCGGACCCGGTGGACTCTGCACCACTCAGCTAGTTTGCCCCCCTCCCCAACATTAGCTGTAGCACTAACGAGTCCGGTCGCCTGAATTCGGTTCTTTCCCCCCACCCCCCGCGACGAAGCTTCCCGGGGACGGGAAGCTTTTTTTTTTAATTTATTTATTTTTTTTACCTGGGTTCCCGCAGTCCGCGCACGTATCGTTGCCCGGTCTCGTCAGTACGTCCTGTAGGAGTCGATTGTTGCCCTCCGGTTCCACCAGCGCCATGGTGACTCTATCCGTCCAGCCTCACCGCGGTGGGAAAACACCTGCAGCAGCACATCCGCTGCCGGGAAACGCGCGGAAGAGACGGACGGCGGTCGAGACGCCGTTCACCTGTCACCTTCCTCCCACACTGGCTCGGCCGAATGATGAGCCTCTTTCTCTTTCTATTTCTATTTGCGTGCGTGTCTGTGTAGTTGTGCGCGCACGCGTAAGTGTATAGGCGCGCGTGTGTGTGTATGTGTATGTGTGTGAGTCTTCCCCTCTCTCCACCCTGATCGCTCTATTAGCAAGTCTCACTCAGTGAATAATAATCACGGCGATCACCAACGCCTCCTCCCGAGCACCCAACCGTCCAGTCTCCCCTTTGTTGTAAAAGCCTGACATCTAGCGGTAGACTACCACACCACATCCGAGCCTGCTCAAGCAGCAATAGTGTCAGGTAATAAAACTGACTACAGACAAAAAAATAAATAAAAAAATATGTACTTATAATATAATAATAATAATAATAATAATAATAATAATAATAATAATAATAATAATAATAATAATAATAATAATAATAATAAATCCAATTAAATATGGTATATTAAGATAGCCCATGCATTATCTCTATGCCAGTATTTCTGTTTCTAAATATAAATAACATATTACTATTGAAAGAAATACTAATCTTGTATTTGAATGTTTGATTCTAATCCAATTTTCTACTTATATACCACACTTCTTTGTTTTAAAACATTTATTTTGCACACGGTGTTCTACTGTTCTACAGTTCATCACTTCTTCGCATTCCAGGAACCTTTTCCTGTATCGAGGTATTTATGTTGCGCAGTCATGCCGTGATGATCACATAAATTTCTGATAAAAATGATTTATGATAAGAATGACGCTCATTTGTGTTGCAAAGGGGGTAAATAATAAACGCTTGGCAATAAAATAAAATAAAAATAATAATAAAAAATAAACTCTTCGCTCGATTACTAATGTCTATTCAACTAGAGCAGCGCGGCGCGGAGAGTCAACGTCATTTTTGTGCGACACGACGGACGTTCCTGGACGAAGTTGACGTTGTTGTGGTTGTTGTGAGGTCGCACGTTTTACAAAACAAGATTCTTTGAAGACAGGAAAAATGTCTACGGCTATGAACTTCGGCGCAAAGAGTTTTAAGCCTCGGGCCCCGGATAAGGGCGCGTTTCCCTTGGATCATTTCGGTAGGGAAAGACCTAGACATCTTAATGTCCCCGCTGTAACATTCATTCTTAGATTACTTTTTGTCTGTTGTAATAATAATAATAATAATAATAATAATAATAATAATAATAATAATGATAATAATCGGCACGTTTAGCCGTCTGTTTACAACCTTGGCTTTAACTTCAAGGTAAAACTTGTTTCTAAAAGGGACTCCTGCCAGTCCCTGTGTAAACCTTGGTGAGGTATCCTTGCCCCTTTGTGATGTCACAAAGGCCCCATTTCCAAATCATTTTGTTTTAGCCCACTTTTTCTTAAAAATGGTGGAATGAAAAGAAGTCAAGACTAGTCTTTTATTTCTAGAGATTCCACTGTCTGGTACATTTAAGCAGGTGTATTGTATCAGATATATTTCCACCCTTTAGCTTTTGAAGTCTTTCAGTGTGTAACGCACAGCAGCAGGTGTTGATGATTTGATGATTATGTCTTTACCTCTGTTGCAGGGGATTGTAAGGCTTTTAAGGAGGTGTTTATGAAGTGCTTGAGAGACAACAGTTTTGACAACTCCCAGTGCAGACTGCAGTCAAAAGAGTACCTGGAGTGTCGCATGGAGCAGTAAGAAAAAGAGAACCTAATTTCACCTCTTCTGTGTCTTGTGGATGCAGTTTCACAGCTGAAATCATGTATCATTATTTTTTTGTTTTGTTTCTTCTTTCAGTCAGCTAATGACCAGGGAACCTCTGGAGAAACTGGGGTTTAGGGACCTGGTAGACCCTCCCCCAAGCCCTGCAGAAGGAGATGCCAAACCCTGACCTGACGGGCGCTGCTTAAAGGATGGTGTTAACATGAACTCAGCTCAACAGTATTGGTTTCATCACCACAGATTCCACAAGGGCCACTGGTGTACGCAAGATATGACTACTAATATATTTAAATGCTCTTTTGGTATGTAAATAAATATTTTGTATTTAAACGGAGCCTGTATGTACCTTGATTCCATTAATTAAGGGTATAGTATCGACAAATCAAGACCAACAACAAGCAGTCAGCTTTACATTCACTCGCAGAATTTGCAGACATTGGATTTACTCAGGCGACACGGTGGCGCAGTGGTTAGCGCTGCCGCCTCACAGCAAGAAGGTCGTGGGTTCGATTCCGTGGCCCCGGGCCTGGGACCTTTCTGTGTGGAGTTTGCATGTTCTCCCTGTGTCTGCGTGGGTGCTCTCCGGGTTCTCCGGCTTCCTCCCACAGTCCAAAAACATGCATGTGAGGTCAATTGAACATTCTAAATTGTCCGTAGGTGTGCATGTGAGTGTGAATGGTTGTCTGTTTCTATGTGGCCCTGCGATGAACTGGCGACTTGTCCAGGGTGTCCCCCTGCCTTCGCCCTAAGACAACTGGGATAGGCTCCAGCAGACCCCCGTGACCCTGAATAGGAATAAGCGGGTATAGAAGATGAATGAATGGATTTACTCACTTGAGTTATTCACAACGCATGTGAGAGAAGTCACTCAGATTTAGAGAAAAGATGGTAGAGCACAGGCAGTTGTCGGGGAAAAAATAGTCATTGTCATGTTTTTTAAATAGATGTGTCTTGTTGGTTGCAATTGAAGAATGACACATAATGACGCTTCGCCAGCACACCTGGTTTTTGAAATACTCTTGAGACCATTATGGCCAAGGCAAGACCAAGGTTGAGACAAGACTGAGAGCACTTACAAGCAGGCTTGACACCGTTCTCAAAACCAAGACACGAGTTCTATCGGCCTGTTTACTCTCAGGTTGTTTCAGCTAAACAGGCCTTATTACCAACCTTATTTTCAGTTGTTACTGTAAAATATTCATTCTCCAAACCTCACCATCATTACTAAGTTGTGTCATTACTTTCAAAATACTTTTATCAGCTTGTCTAGGGTATAAATACACCTTCTCCTTTAAAGCATTTGGCTCCAGCCCTGTTCAAATGAATGGATGTTTTTGCTGACAGCTCTCTTCAGCTCTTTTTTTTAAATAACCATCAACAGAACAAAGTTCAGAGGTGGAACTTTTTCAATGCATTAAGATTATCCCACAGTAAAAGTAGAAGCAATGGTGAGGCGATAAGATAAATCTGTCTTATCTGTTCTTTTGTGAGGGTCGACCATTGGGAATGAATACATAGTTTACAATATGCAATGACGCATATATATACACACACTTTCCTGATTTGTTCAGACTGTTCAGGACAAAGTCCTTAACGGAATGTTTACGACTGAAAAGACCAGGGACATTGTGTGCCAATAAAACTTGATGAGAATAATTGTAAAACCAGTGCACCCTAATCAATTCAAAGATTAAAATAAATGAAATAATCCATAAAAGTGAATACGATTGATCATCTCATTCATTGGATGAGTAACAGCTCAGTGCAAGTTCAAGCACAGGGCACAATCACCATTTATAAATATGTATTGGTGAAAAGAGAAGGGGAATGCAGTTTATCAAGCAAATGGTTTTATGAATGTATATGAATATCTGTAGAACATTCAAAATGAAACTAGATTTGAACTAAACACTAACTATGCTACACTGCTAAACTAATATGCTGTATTTATTACACAATTAAAACATTTGACTTTCACTTCTTTATAGACCAAGTCACACTGTTCAGCCTGATTTTGAATATAAATACATTTCAGTTTTAGTAGTTAAGTTTAAGTTTGGCTATATTCAAGAAAGAGTTTTGCAAACATAAATCTCATACTTTGTCCCAAGGAAAGTCAAAGATGAAAGAGCTATTTCATCTGAATTTCAAAATGTCCCAACTTGCCATTACTCGTTAAAAAAAAATATTTTTTGCCAACAAATTTCATGGTTCTAAAATAATGTCGTCGACAGCACAACACTCAGCGTGGTTCCAGTAAATCAACCTTAAACGCCAGTTAAGAAAACAGTAGCTTGATTGTGCTGCGGCAAAACACCATAAATAATAAGTGAGGATTTCTCCTAAAGTAGACTGTTATTATTATTATTATTATTATTATTATTATTATTATCATTATTATTATTATTATTATTATTATTATTATTATTATTATTATTATCTAATAATAATTCTGATGATCATTAACTTCAATCCAAAATTAGGTAAAGTCAAAGGACATATTGTTACACATTGTCATTCTAATTTGATTAGTCTGACAGTAATCAACGGTAACAGTAATCAGTGAATAACTTAAGCAGTGTAAAGTCTCGTTCAGGTAATTTGAACGCGTCCAACCCATTTACAATTTCTCCCCTATGTTCTAACCTAAACCTTTTGTCACAAGTGAAATGTTGCGGGGAGGTGGGCGGGAATGGAATCTTGATGGATATCTGAGCACTTAAAACGTCAGCTTTTATGACGTATATGACGCAGTTGAGGTTCAGTGAGCCAGCTGCCGGTAATAATAATAAATATCCTGGGCGCACAGCAGTGACTTTGTCCACGAGCAGAGCTAGATAGGTGAAACAAAAGCCTTGCAAGAGCAGTGACAATGGAAGAGAAAGTGGAAATGAAAGGAAGTGGAGCGGGGACGGGAGAGATGGTGTCGAAAGCTGGCCGCCGGTTCGAGACGCTGATCCAGCCCTGCGTGGCTGAGCTTCTGGGCACCATGTTCTTTGTCTTCATCACCTGTGTGTCTTCAATTGAGAATGTGCCCATGACGGGTCGGCTGCATGTGGCGCTGGTGAACGGATTTATTGTGGCGGCCTTGGTGGCTGCCTTGAAAACACTGAGGTGAGTCCCCCGAACCTGAGCTGTGTGTATTTCTTCTTTGCATATCCAACTTTGGAAATGGAAGAGCCCATTTTGTGAAATATTTACCTAATATCATATTTGGATCCAGCCTGCAGTGCTGTAGAATTCATGACTCAAGATAGGAACTGAGCTCTAATTTTCAGGAATTGGACTCGGGCATTGGCTCAGACTTAGACTTGGACGTGTTCAGTACTGACTGATGATGATGGTTTGTTAACAACGCCTTTTCACACCATGGAACTCAAAGCCCAATGCTGGTAATTCCAGGAGGCAGTTTGTTCTTTTGTTTTGTTTTTCACTGTGTTTGGCAACTAAAATGTTCCTTGGTGTGAATGTAAGCAAACATGGTTGCATGGTTGTTTGTCTATCTGTGTGGCCCTGTGATGGTCCACCCCACCTTCACCCTTATCAGCAAGCAATAATTAATAGATTTTTAGTTAATAATACATGCCTTCAGTCAAAAAAAACAGTCAAATATAACAGCCATATACAACTTTAATGTCACACTATAAATGCTATTTTATTTCAAATTTGAATTCTTAATTTGTTTTGTATTTGTGTTTTCAGTGCCACAAATACAATATATATAGTTTTCGTAGCCGACAACTATGGCCTGGAGCCATTCTATGATGTTTTTGCTCTTTATACTGACTTGTGGCGGCAGATTCTGAGTTTTTCTGGTTCTTGGAGTTGTAAGTTCAGCACAGCTCAAAAGAATGGCTCATTGTGATATGAGTACGTTCTTTAGAAGTTAACCTGTGATAACTTGTTTTTATCAAGGAACAATGACTGATAGCTAATAACTCATCCTCCCTGATAAAGTTGTAATCTGGCTCCTCTCCAGTCTTGTGTAACTCAGGCACGATCACACTCTTCACAGATGTGTTCATGTCAACGGATCATGCTGTAGACAACTCAACATAATTCCCTTCAGAGAGCCGTTCAAACGGTTTCACTCGCAATTGTCACATCTCAACTTGTTGTACCTTCTCTTGTATTTCTTGTGTCTGCCATTTTGCAAAAGTGAAGGTTTCAAAAATAACAGACATAATGTTGAAACCCTTTGGGACATATTGACAAGTGCTGGATTCTTGTTCAGCTGACTATGACTCAAATTTGTAAAGTGCCCAGCACTTGAGCTTTGCAGACTTCCAGTAATAGCAACAAGTGCACTGCTCTTGTTGTGTCTCAGTTCGATCTTGGTCAGGACTTGACTTAACTTGGTGACTTGAGACTCGACTTAAATTTGAGATGTAGTGATTCGACTGAGACTTTCTTGGCCTCGCTGTACTCTTCACACATTAGACTAAAACACACAGTTCTGAAAGCCCATTTCTGATGTCTTGGAGGACATTCTTGATTCTTCCTTCTTCTTCTTCTTCTTTACTGACAACTTTGTTGGGCAGATGCCTTTTCCACCATCTGAGATCACCTCAAGGTAGTTCATCATATGAGGTTGCTCTGCTGGAGGATCAAATCTGAGAAAGCACAAGACAGTTAGCATTTCTTGGAGTTTCTCTAAACCCATCTCTGCTGCCTGTCTTCCTCAGTGGCTCGCACTTCAACCCTGCGCTCACTGTCACCGTCTACCTCTGTGGAGGCATTAAGCTCATTATGGTGGGGCTTTACATTGTCTCCCAGCTGATTGGAGGAATTTTTGGTGCCGGAATAGCCAAGGTTTGTTCCGAGCCAACGACACAACGTGCAACATTGGGTTTAAAGCATTTTTAAATATTTAACATCTATATAACATCAATTTTTCTGACAGATGATGACTGCTTCAGACCGTTACAACAATGCCTCAGGCGGAGCCTTCAGCATCATTAAGTCTGACAGCCAGCTCTTCAATGCCATCACTGGGGAGGTGGCTATGACCTGCATGGTCATCATGGTGTTTCTCCTGGTGGCCATTAACAACAAGACCCAAACCCCAGATGGACCTTTCATTGTGGGTTTAACTGTGGCTGCAGCACTCTTGGCAGGGTGAGACAAAAATAGTCTTGGTCAGATCCTTAACTCTCGCTGACATCACTGTCAAATATTCACGTTGCTAACTTTGGGTGCAACCATGAAGTAGCTCAAAAAATTCAAAGAAAATAATTTGTATTTTAAATTACAGAGTGACTAGGTGGGAATTTTAAGGTGCAATACATCTTCTTGAGTCTTTTAATTTCTACTTTCTACTAAATCTCTATTGCTAATCAACCAAAGAGAAATGAAATAAAAATCAGCCTACCTAAATACTTTTAGAGATTGTTATTTTAAAATGTAGTCTATTTGTCGGCGATTGTTTTCAATTGTGATAGATTAATGACGTTCTGTTCAAAGCAATGCACTGCTATGCCCAAAGTAACAAGAGTTAACTTGAAAAGTTAATGATTCAATCTCGTTAGTTAAATAACAAGGAGCTCCTGCAGATTACTGTTCTGTCAACAGAAATTAAATGTGTAGCTTCTGGCACAAAATGGGGAAAATACATACACGGAACATGGATCTAATCAGAGTTTCATGCTTTTTCCCTGATATCCCAGAAAGAGAGATTAAATTGGAGATCAGAAAACAAGAGAATAACACTAATATTGTTTTCAATCAGCTTTCTGACTATTAGATTCTACTAAATCTCACACACTGGACCGTTCATGCATGATTCCGAATAAACATCTTTCTACAAAAGATTTATTTGACTGTATGTTGTACAGTCTTAGATCTCTTTAGGTTCTAAGTGAATTTATAGGTCAGTATTCTTCTTTCCCAAGTCCAGAACACACTTAAATTTCTGTCAGATTAAAAAAAAACAAAAAAAAAAACAAGGGGGCACTGTTGTACATGTTAGCTTTGATATAATTCACCACGCCAAGTATGTAACCTTCAAACTCTACCTCCTTGATCTGGTGATTATCAAGCTTCCTGCCTCATGGTTGTGGTTTGTTTGTTTGTTTTTTTAACACAAACACAAAACTATTCAAATGTTACAAAAAAAGTTCTCATTTATATGATTTTGATCAAGAATCTACATTTGAATATTAATTAGAAATAATTTTTATTAGATTTTGAACATGAATCTAATTGTATTTTATAATTTAAAGCTATTTTAAGTAAATGTAATGTCATTTTTAAATGTGATGATTTTTTTTCTTTTCTTTTCGTCTTCTCCTTCGTCTTCTCCTTCTTCTTCTTCTCTCTCTCTTTTTTTTTTTTTTTAGTGTTGATGTGTCTGGAGCGTGTTTGAACCCTGCACGGGCTTTCGGCCCAGCTGTGTTTGCTAACTACTGGACCTACCACTGGGTTTACTGGGTGGGGCCCATCGCTGGTGGTCTGATAGCCGCTCTTCTGCTCAGGTAAGACGGGCTGATGATCTGTCGCGATGCACTCAGTCAGTTTGTCAGTCAGTCAGTCAGTCAAAAAAAAAAAAAAAAAGTGACCTGAGAGTTATCAGGAAGTTGACATTGTCTCTGTCCTGTTCCAGGCTTCTTCTTGGAGATGAAAGGCTGCGAGTGGTTATGAAATCATAACAGTGACCTGTTTTTCCAAGTCAGATGGACTGAGGCAGAACTGTGCGTCCATGCAGAAAATGAGTGATGTCGACGAGCCCATTAAGAAACTATTGTATATTAGCAAATACTCGTATGTAAATAATTTAGGTAGTTTGTTAATTCATGTTCCGTTTAGCCGTGCTGTATATTTGTGGAGTATATGTGATACCGTGACAGGATTTTATTATCGTTATTATTATTATTATTATTATTATTATTATTATTATTATTATTATTATTTTATTTTATTTATTTTTTTTATTTTTTTTTCTGCTGCTTGAAATAAATTATTAAAGACCTCTTTATATTTTTGACGGTTTATTTATTATGGTGATACGAGAAAATCAAGACACAGTGTCAGGTTTGGGGCTGCATGAAGTTTATTGTTTTTATTTTGCACCATAAGTGTTTGGCGTGTCCCACGCACAGCTGCTGCACAGCTTAGCGGTACCTCTCGGACAGAGACAGGCTGACAGCGCACAGGAATTTGTCGAAGGCGACGTGAACCTCGGGGGAGAAGTCCTTGGGGAACATGATGGAGACCGCCACCAGAATGCAGTGACACAGGATCTGAGGAGGACAGAGGGGTGCGGTTGCTGAGTTTATCGGGGAAGCGCTCAGAGGTAAATCTCGGCACTACTGTGCCCAGGTTGTTCCTCACCTTGAAGTTGGCCGGGTCCACTCGCATGGAGTAGGCGTGCTGCTCGCTCAGATCGAGAAGACCAGTCGCAAGATCGTCGATGCACTTCACGGCCAAGGCGACGCCGCTAATCACTTTCGACCCGTGGTTATTGACGGAGGTGGAGCCGACAGCCAGATCTGGCCAGTGGGAGAAGTAGGTCTTAGTCTGGGGGTACACGGTGATCATCCTGCGGTGGAGGAGAAGAAATCACAAAGGTTTATTACATTGTGTGGAACAGCTTGCTGGGATTTATCTAAAAACGTTTACTTTGTTTTATTTTTTATTCACTCAATTTACTGTTCCTGTTACGCACAAAAACAAAAAGCAGAGATTTTCGATGTAATGCACCTCACGGAATTCCAATTATTAATAGCAAGTCATGAAAAAGCATGGCAGTCTTCTTCATGGGTGTCACACTTACCTGCCCATTGCCTCGGCTCCGATGGCATCTTGCGACTTGCTGACTTTGGCCCAGAAGGCCTTGACAACAGCCTTGTCCTTTTCGGTCAAACTCATGTCGGCTTCTCAGTGTGTGACCACCTGAATCCAATGCTGAATTTCGGTCAACTTGGGCTTAAATTCAGTTGGCACTGGCGCCACACCCACAGCTCGCGGTGCCAAGACTCCTATCGGACCTTGCTCGCAGGCCTGATAGAAGGCCAAGTGGCGGAGTGCCAGGCCAAAGGGAGCCTATCAGCTGCCCTCATGCTGGACATCGGCGGAAAAACAAGGCTCGGTTTGGCTCAGGGGTCCGCAGCACGCGCGTCGCAGTGACGTGGAGGTTTGCCTGATGTGCGGGCAGCTAAGGTCACCGGAGGATGGAGATAGCATCACTAGAGGGACTCAGTGTAAAATTTAAGAAGAAATGTCCTGTTATTATTATTATTATTATTATTATTATTATTATTAATAATAATAATAATAATAATAATAATAATAATAATAATAATAATAATAATAATAATAATAATTATAATGATAACCAAAGTAAATACAAAAACAAACATAAATAGGGAATAATTCCTGATAAAAGAATTAGTCTACTTCATTCCTAACTGCATAAAATTGTATTATATTGTAATATTTAATACTATTATTTTTCATAAGTTACATTTTTTTCTAGTTAAATTCTTAATTTGAATACACGTTAAATTATAATAATAAAATTATTATAATGATATTATATTGTGTTATTATACTATTTCGAATATATTTATAATTTCTTATATTTGCAAGATTCCACATCGCCAATAAAAGAGCAAAATCAAATGCATTTAACAGCGATACTGTAATAAAAGTCACTGCCCTAATAATTCTCATGATAATTAAATTACCGTTGACAGACACTGTATATAGATGGATGGATAGATAAATCGACGGATGAGCATGACGGTGACGGTGCTTTGTGAAAACGGCGCTCATGAGGCGTGTTCACCCCCGCGAAAAGTCCAGCCTCACCCATGCACCATGGACGCGCTCCTTATTAGGTCACTTTTTAAAGTTTCATTTGTTTAGCGTCGTGTAACGAAGTTATCTCAGGGCCCTTTGAGTGGGTGGCATGGCAGCTGCTCGGCGGCAGAGAAGAAGGCTCTGCAGAGGGTGGTAAAAGCTGCACAGAGGACTGTGGGACGCAGCCTCCCCACAGCCACGGTTGTCTACACTGCCAGATGCCCGAGACCCCACTCACCCCGCACACACTCCGTTCTCCCCCCTTCCTCCCAACTCCAACCCTCGACACCTACAGACAACATATATACTGCTCTCGTCACTTTTACTGTTCTTGTTATCACTTTTACTTTGCACACTACCTCATTTTGTGATGTTATTTGTTGTGCTGGTGTTGTGTTATCTAATTCTCCCTTTTCTTTTTTTTAAATTTCCTTTACTGGAAATTATTAATTTATATTACTCTTTAGCCATATTTGCACATTCTATTTTTATAATTAGTTATTTAATCTGTTTTTGTTTTGTTTTTTTACACTTGGTGGCACCGGGACCAGAGTGTCTAATTTCGTTCCACCTCATGTTTTTTTTTTTTTTACATGTGTTGAAATGACAAATAAAGCTTCCTCTTCACATGCGCAGCACGACGGCCTGACTGCCACTCGTTCCCACCGAAAGCAAGGAATGAAACGAAGTGGCAGGGATTTTATTTCATTTTCCCCAAGATTTAGAAACAAAATTATATTATGTATATGTATATGTTTAATGAAAGTTGCAAAAATATAATCAATAGGGAGGTTTCACGAGTTTATTATTATTATTATTATTATTATTATTATTATTATTATTATCAGAGCAAATTATGTTGTGCGTTTGATTAAAGGGAAACAGTTAAGGCTCATGTAAAGAGGACGCAGACAGCACAGAACAGTTACAATATTAACTGTAATAAATCCCTAGTTCAACTCCAAAACTCACATCCACTCCGTAATGAGGACTTTTGCGTGATGATGCATTTTTTTTATTATTTTTTTTTTAATCGCCGAGCTCATGTATTTTCTGAATCGAAGTGTATGTGAATGTTGGCAGCGTGGGCGAGGGTGGGGCAGGGGGCGCTGTTGTAGATAACGCCAGTGTGGCTGCCCAGATAACACAATGGCTGTGTCAGAAGACCTTTCCATCATATTTGCACAAACGTGATAACTGTTGTGAGTCGAGACAGATTGTTTTATTTCGAATCTTCAATTCTCCACATCTTGAATTGAGTCTTTACTTCCGTGCTGTGTTCGAAGGAGTTCATTTAAACATGATTAAATTAGACAAGAGCAACACGTGACGACATTTAGCTGGAGATTCAGACTTTTGTCACCCAATCCTGTGCTAAAGTTACCCGTTTGATTCCACTTAATGTTTTATTATGAACTTGGTGATTTTTATTTATTTATTTATTTTTATTATTATTTTAGACATGCATTATTATTATTTCTTTTAGAAAAATAAATGGATGCTGCTGGTGCAAATGGCAGAAGGTTCTGGAAACTTCTGCGGCAGTCCGAGGCTTATCTCACACGCCTCATCTTCAGCCAATGGCAGCTGACCTCTCCTTGGGCGGGGGTTGTCTCGGCCGCAATTAAATAGACGAGGCCTCGAGTCGAACAGCCATTCAGCCTTTTTCTCGCTAAAGCCTGAACGCAAACTAAAAAGCAGCCATGGTTGACTGGACTGACGACGAGCGTGCCATCATCAACAGCATCTTCTCCACCTTGGACTATGATGACGTCGGCCCCAAGGCTCTGAGCAGGTATATCCGAGTGGCTTCCGTTGAGAATCATGGGTCAAAGGGTGCAAAGCGTTGTAATTAACTTGGCTGTCCTCATCTCCTCATCATTTGTAAAGGTGCCTGATCGTTTACCCCTGGACCCAGAGGTACTTCGGCGCTTTCGGCAACCTGTACAATGCTGAGGCCATCAAGAACAACCCCATGATTGCAAACCACGGAATCAAGGTGCTGCACGGTTTGGACCGGGCTGTGAAGAACATGGACAACATCAAGGAAACCTACGCTGAGCTCAGTATCAAGCACTCCGAGGAGCTGCACATCGACCCCGACAACTTCAAAGTAAGCAACAACAACGAACACACTAAACATATCAAAAATGATCAAGACGGTTCGCGTTCTAATTTGCACCCCGTCCCCCCTTTCTTCGCCAACAGCTGCTGTCTGACTGCCTGACCGTCGTCGTCGCCGCCAAGATGGGCAACAAGTTCACTCCTGAGGTCCAGGCCACCTTCCAGAAGTTCTTGGCCGTCGTCGTGTCTGCTCTGGGAAGGCAGTACCACTAAACTAAACAGACATTTTGCATGTCTACTCAGCAATGAAATAAAAAACTCACTAAAGCAAAGCAGGACTCTTTCTCCTTCATGTGCGCGAGTTATATCATGTTTAAGGTCATATAAGTAGAGTATGTTGGCAAAAACAAAAACAAAAACTAACGACGGGAAATGAGAAGTCTAAAAACGCTGAAGGGGATTTCAATGTTGGGGTAAACGTATTCTCCATCTGCACAACCATGGAAGTGGTTGGCGAATGTGTAAAAATAAACAAGAGCTCTCTCTCTCTCTCTCTCTCTCTCTCTCTCTCTCTCTCTCTCTCTCTCTCTCTCTCTCTGTCTCTCTCTTTACCAAACAATGTTTAAGTCATCCAGCAGCTTAACTTTACTGCTACTCGTCGTTGCGCATTGTCTTCTATATCACTGTGTGCAGATATGGTCAACATACAGACTTAAAACCTTCCTACAAATTAAAATGCCCTGATGAATGAGACGAACTGAAAAGTCACTCTCAAGCTTGTCAAGGCACTGCCGAAAAGTTAAAATGTTTAAAGAATTTAGATTTTTTTTTTTCCCCCCCAGGGGATAGGCAATTGGAGCTAAAATAAACATTATTATTTATTATCATTATTATTTATTATTTATTATTATTATTATTATTATTATTATTACATAATAATAATAATAATAATAATAATAATAATAATAATAATAATATTAATATTATTACTACTACTACTACTACTACTAATAATAATAATAATTATTATTATTATTACATAATAATAATAATAATAATAATAATAATAATAATAATAATAATAATAATTTTATTTTTATAATCCGATATGTGATTATTTCCGTTTAGTTTTTGCTACATTGCAAATCAAACGGATGAAACGGCAACAGTGGGTCTAATGATGTTTTACTTGACATCGTGACTTCCCTCTCCTTCTTTCAAAACATAGAAACCAATTTGTGAGAAACTCCACGGCTCAGTGAATAAACCGCAGCCACAAAATACTCATGCGCTGTCCATGCGACGTCATTCAGTGCCAGTTACAGCTGACCGAAAGTTTGCCGCAGAACTTGTTGCTGATCACTTCCAGCACTACAGACAGCTCCTTACACAGCGTCCATAACAGTGGGAGGGCGCGAGTCACGGCCAACCAATCAACAGACTCCTTTAAAGAAAACGGAAGTCGTGGAATTTAATGTTGCTCTAGCTAGCAGCTATGGCTTGTTCAAATGAACAGATGTGACAGCTGTTTGAAATGACCTATTTCAGTTCTTTCAGAACATAGTGACACAGATTGTTGCAAGACCAATGCATGGCAAAATGAATATCTATATGTCCACCCATGAATTTTGTTTATATACTACGGCAAAGGATACTACGGCAAATTAGAAGGGTAGGCATGCATGGGCAAACTCAGGCTCTATGCGGCCCATTAAGTTTTTTTTTAATCCGGTCCACTGAAGTTGAAGAAATTTTACCAATAGTAAGGAAGTGATAAAATGACTGTATTTCATCCATTTTTTCCCCCAGTGTTTTAAGAGTCATTTTAATAAAGAGCTAAATAACGTGAGGCTTCAAAGACAGATATTGCTTTAACACTTCATTGCTCATTTTCAATTGATACACTGTATTGAACCACATGTTTTCTACATATCCCATTATATGTTTTTTCTCCTATAGGTGGGTCGCCAAAACACCATCCATCTGCTCCTGTCCCGACCCCTCTGTCAAATTTTAGAACCCATTGTAGCCCTGGAAGCAAAGAGTTTACCCAGGAACCACCAGAAACCAGGGCTGTGTCTCAATTCAGGGTCTGCGCCCTTCGAACGGAGTGTCCTCTGTCTGAAGGAAGCGTTCTTCGAGGACCCAGCCTAGAAGGACGGACCAAACCCCGCCTCCCATTTCAATACTTAAATTTATATGTTGTGTCTTTACCAGTACATGCCGCTAATTTCAGCTGAATTCCCAGGATCGCACGATTCTTTGCAGCAGCACGCAAAGCATCATGGGATACACAAGTACGCAAAGGATAGTAGCGGTGCAGCCTTGGAAATCGGCTAAAATGAGGTGAGCGGTAAAACTCCCTCTATTAAAACTCAAGTCAAGTCACACCTTAACACTGGTAATTAAAGTGAATGTACCAACACTGTCAGACTATATGACTTTAGGGATTATGACAACAGGCAAAATTTGCCAAAATATTCAACCATCTCTCTAAAGATCTCTAGTTTGCAAAAGTAATGACACATACGTCTTGCTGGAAAACACTCAAACACTAACAAGTAAGAAGTAGTTTAATCAAACACATTTTAAATATACATTTAGAGGCTGATATTCACACATTATTAATTACAATAGTTTGATCATTTATATCCAAAATGTAAAATATGTAGAAGAAATTCAACAATTCCAAAATAAGAAAAATGTTTTTTCACACTTTTATTATTACAAAACAGTACATTAAAATGACCACAAACTTATTAACATCTCTTCACATATTGTACCAAAATAATTCTCTGCAGTCACGCATCTCGGACTTCATCTGAACTTCTCGGCGAGCACCGCTGCAAAAGCTGACAGGTATTTGTCCACTGCTGCGTGGGCCACTGGCGTGAATTCTTCGCCCAAGTTACAGGCCAAGGTGACGAGCATACAGTGAGAGAACAGCTGCAGGGAGAGCAACAGTTGTTTATTCCAGCAGGGTGTGACTTTGGAAATGAATGAAAACCAAATAGGTGCTTCCCAATCCGCGATTCAGAACATTCATTTTAAACAGGATGAACAATTGGAAACAAGTTGTTCAATTAAAAGTATATTTTAAAATGAAAAATATTCATGTTTGAGTTACCCACTCCTATCATAGTGTGATTCATGAGTGCTGGCCCTGCTTTACAGGTACCTTGAAGTTGCAGGGGTGAATTCTTAGCGTGTAGGCGTGCAGGGTCTGCAGGGGCTCCAGACTGACGGCTAGCTGGCTGATGTCTTGGGCTCCTTCTGCTATGGCCAGTACGATCTTCCTCCCATGGGACAGCAGGTGGGGTGAGCAAGGGCTGATGTCAATGTGGGAGAAGTAGGTCTTGCTGCCTGGGTAGGAGGTGAACATTCTGCAGGAAGAAAAGAGACACAGAGATTGCTGGACCATGCAGTACAATGCATGATTCTGTCTTGTGTCAGTAGTCTGTTAGAACAAGAACCAAATCCTGTGCTCCAGGTACTCACTTAAATGAAAGTAACCTGCCAAGCCATGCCGAGGTTGTGAGTTTGCGCCTCACCTGGGGCACCATATTTTGAAAGTAGCTTCTCATTGTTCCTGTTGGTCACTTAACCGTTAAAAAGCACAAGTTCTACTTTCCAAGGATTTGTGAGGAACAAATGCTTCTGGTTTATTTCAGTGGTTTGTTAGAATAAGAACCATTTGTGGCTACTTATTGTCCCTGTTGGTCACTCAGCCAGAAGGTGAACTCCCGACTGTTTTTACTTTGCATAGGTATGGTTATCACTGATTTCTACTGTATGTTGAATATGCAGACTAGTCAGAGCAGCTTCGCCGACGTGAATGTAATAGCAGAATTAATTCTACACAATAAATACAACAGAGACAGATGTGTGGAGGCTTTATTACAGTTATTTCAACATTTCAATAATGCTCCACTTTAGAAATAATGATTTTGAAATATTAAACCAGTGGGGTATGGATATGGTAAAATCTTTTGTTTAAGCCTGATTTGTCACAGAAAAAAAGTTTTTTGTTTGTTTGCGTCTGAAATAAAACAAATCACTGATGAATGAGAGGAATATACTAAGTTTGAAACCTATACCAATAATATCTTACACCATTTTATGCATCATTTTAAAGTCAAATTAGTAGAAATTGCACTGTTGAGGTAACATGCCATGTCTGAGTATTTTGATTATTACTGCAGTTAAAAAACAGCTGTGGGAAGAAACCTCTCAGTCATATTTACCAGGATCTTTTTATTTGTCAAGATTGACCATTTAAAAAAAAAGCAGAGCCATTGTCATATTAAAATTTGGCCTAAATAAGAGTACCATCTAGACAAGGCAGTGGTTTGTGAGAACAAGAGTTTTGTGGCTCACAGTTCCTGTGCTCCAGTGGCGCAATCGGTCAGCGCGCGGTACTTATATGACAGTTACCTGCAAAGCCATGCCGAGGTTGTGAGTTCGAGCCTCACCTGGAGCACAAAGTTTTTTAAAGCACTTTCTACCATTGGCTCTTCAGTCAAACTCTGACTATATTCACTTAGCATAAGTATGCCTGTCAATCGTACGTGGAATATAATGAGTTGTATATTTGGGCAAATGTACTGATGGCAACACGTAGAGTTTAAAACACCTTATTCACAGAGATTATATAAATGCAGATGGGATAAAAATTATAAGGTGATTTTTAAAGAAAAAAGATAACAGATGATAAATGCGCAGAATCTAAAAGATGGTCTTTGATCATGGACTCATATTTCTGGGTAGATAGGCTAGATTCTTGTGATATTGTTAAAAAAACAAAAAAAAAACCAAAACATTGGTGCAGTGAGTTTTGCATAAGATTGGATAACTCTTGAGTCTTCTGAGTCAAAATAATCATCATTATCATCATCATCATCATCATCATCATCGGCCTCAGGGCTTCTGTCTCTTCTCTAAGACTCTGTCTTAAATTCCATTTCCCATCTGTGGCTCTATACGCTTTAAGGGATGATTCTGACCAGAATTCATGTGACCAAAACAATTGCTTTCAATAATGTGATAGTGCTTTTGCTTTATACATAATCACACTGAAAAGGGTTATCGAACATGCAAATCAAAACAGGTCATCAACCAAGCTGGGCATGAAGGAGGGAGAGGATGTTGATGTTGAAGCCCCTAAACTTTTAAAGACACTCAATTTACTGACTACGGACTAAACTGCATATCGAATGAATATCTTCAAATGAATGAACCTACCTAAGAAGTGCCTCTGAGCCAATGTCTTCTGCCTTTGGGATCAGTCGTGTCCATAATTCTGCAATCAAAACCTTCTCCTTGTCTTTGAGCATTGCAGCACAACTTCTTAAAGCTTGAATTCACAGCAGACGAGTGACATGCAGCCAGCAGGTGTCAGTCAACAATTTTGAGAAAAAAAAAAAAATGAAAATGAAGGAATTAAGTAAATCTCTGCTCTAGCACTTGAGCAAACTAAACTGTGGAATACAGGTGATGTAGTGGGGTCAATTGCGTCTGTGTGAAGTGTTGTGATGGCTATTTCTTCCTCGGCTGTTATCAAAGTGCAGACACAGCAGGGTGGAGACCCTGCGTCGCCGCATTATCGCCTGCTGCATGTGCGTCACAGTGGATGTGGTTGACCAAAGTGCTGGTGGCTTGTGGGATTATGGTCCTGTGGGAGTTTCCTGGTTGTGTTTAACACCACCATCACCAACACCAACAACAACAACAATAATAATAACAAACAACAACCAGTTTGCTCTTTTTTTCCAAACAATTCCAAGTTGATTTCTTCTTTATAACGCTGCATGACAATGACACACAGCCACATAACCAAGAATCCACTCTTGTCAAATCAAAGCTTTGTTTTTAAAAGCGCCGCATTGCTTAAGCTCTCTGTTTCAGCCACATCAACAGTGCAATTTCTACCATTGTGACTTAATAATACTGCAAAAAATTGTAAAACACCGGGCAGGAGGGAGACGGGGCGCCCGGAAGAAATAATGTTTTCACGTCAGAACAATGAACAAAAAGTGTTCAGGTTGTAGCTAAGAAAAACGCTGCTCAGGTACACATGATGGACAAATATTTGACAGGGACGAAAAGAAGAATTCAGGAGGTGGCCAGTGTTCTTTGTTGTTGAGTAGTAATATGATAATACATACTGTATTTGATGGCCATCAAAACATTCAAGATTCCTTTACAACTAAACAGTCCTCGCTTGTTTCTCTTCCTGCATCAAGCTTTGGATTGTTGTGGCCAGTAGGAGCTCCAGTGGCGCAATCGGTCAGCGCGCGGTACTTATAAGACAGTGACTTGCGAAGCAATGCCGAGGTTGTGAGTTCGAGCCTCACCTGGAGCACAGCTGTTTTAGAATCAGCAGTAACAAAGGGAGAGGCACCGAAATGGGCGCCGCCATTACTCCAACACCGGGACTCAACGCTGGAAGTTAGTTGATTTTTTTTTTTTTAAATGTATTTTTCAATAATTGCGCAAAACAGTACAAAAAACCCCCCCAAAAACAATAGGGCATTTACTTTTAAATTACTTTTAACTTAACTTCGCTGAGTAGATGTCTATAATTTGATTTTCTCTTATATTGAACCTGATTTTACCCTTTCTTTTAAAAAATGTATTAAAACCCTTTTTCTTACATTTGAGAACGATGTCCAACCGTATATTAAAACAATTTGAAAAATAATAGTAACATAAAAGCTATCAAGACCCTGAATCTATCTGCCTTCTACAATTATCTTTTATCGTGCAAACCGTAAAAATACTTTTATGTATGCAACCCCCTGGTGATAGTTTTTGTTGCTATTGTTTTTTTGTTTTTTTTTGTACTGTTTTGCGCAATTATTGAAAAATACATTTAAAAAAAAAAAGATCAACTAACTTCCGGCGTAGAGTTCCGGTGTTGAGTCAGGGGGTTGGAGTAATGGCGGCGCCCATGTCCCTGCATTTCGGTACTCTTGGAAAGCGCTGCTATTCCGTGCACTTTGTGAGGAGATGGTACCACAACATAAAGCTGTGTTGTTTCACAGGGAAGCCAGGATGGTGGATGTTACAAAAGTGGTTTACCAAAAAAAGTTATTTGCACAGCAGAAAAGTGAAAGGAGTATTCTTGTTTAAAAAGTAATGTTCAGGATTTGATGTCACAAAGAATGATTTGCTAAAGTTGTTTATTTGTACAAAATAAATTATTTCATAAATGAAGAGAAAAGTGAAATGAATGTGAAATGAATGTTCATGATAAAAAAGAATGTTGGTTTTGATATCACAAAAAGTGGTGTGCCAAAGGTAAAACATTATTTGCACAACAGAAATGCGTAAAGCTGGTGAGAGGAATGTTCTTTTTTTTCATGTTGTTGTTTCAGTGAAGTTGAAAAAACCTATTTTGTCACCATTTTGTCTGGGTGGGGGGCTTGAAAAAATGTCTTCCTCCAAGGTGGGGCGTGGCAGAGAAAGTTTGAGAACCACTGAACTAAACGCATACACTGCTGCTGCATTTATATCTTTTACATTGACAAGATGAAGCTTAAACAATACATTTTACCATCAGTAAAACCGGCTCGCTGGGGAAAAAGGCAGTAACACAAAGCCACGGTGTTATAGTAGAGTAAGTTTATTGCTCCCTGTTTTAGGGGAGGCAAAGGGGCAACAAACACAAAACAAGAATTCTTGATTCTTGTTGCCTTAACCAGATGTGAGCCCCCCCCCCCCCCCGGCGGAGTGGATGGCATAGCAGCTGTCAAGTGGAGGTCCGGTGGTGTGGAGCAGGTGCCGCACCAATCGGAAATGAGGTGCAGTGAAGGATTTCCTTGATTGGAGAGCTGAACCTCCCAGATGCTGCACCAATCAGAGGGGAGGAAAGGCAGGGCAATGCCGGTAGGGCCAGGGTGTGGATATCTTGGGAAAGAGGGGAGAAAGCATACCACACACACAAACAAAGTGAATATAAAGAGAAGCATCACTGAAATACTGAAATGGTAGTGGAATAAAGCTCCCACAGTTTTTACTGTCTGTTATATTTTTTTGTGTAGAATTGATTCTGCTATTACATTCATGTCGGAGATGCAGCTCTAACCAGTCTGCATGTTCAATATACAATTGAAATCAGTGACAATTATTCTCATAAGCTCCTGGTTAAGTGACCAACAGGGTCATTGAGTAGCTTCTTTCAAAATGTTGTGCTCCAGGTGAGGCTCAAACTCACAACCTGAGCATGGCTCTGCAGGTTATGGTCATATGAGTACCGCACGCTAGATCCATTGCGCCACTGGAGCACAGTGTTGACGAGAGCCACACACAGTTCTTGTTCTCACAAACCACTGAAATAAGCCAGAAGCATTTGTTCCTCACAGATCTTTGGAAAGTAGAGCTTGTGCCACTTAATGGCACACATTGCAATATTGGCTTTGCCATTGTGCTGTTCCGCCTGTCATTGATCTCCCCCGAGTAGCACACCTAAAGAAATATGGCAAAAACCTGCTTGACATGACTGAGAGGTTGCAGCTAAATATCTCACATTTTTTTCAGATAAAGCCTTTCAGCTGCTACTATCTACAGCTCCATAAGCTGCAGGCCACTGTGGGCGTGAGGCAGGCCTGTGTCAGATAGTGGCTTCACCACCCAGTGGATTTCACTTCTGGGTGGTGACCATGTGTTTGAGCTGACGTCATCGTGCAGGACTGGACTGAAGGCAGATCAGCAAGCTTGCAAAGAAACACATGGTCATTTTTAAACAGAAGCACTTTGATTGTACAAGCACTGTCAAGATGATTCAAATTAAGACTTGATTTTGTGGTTGTGGATGTGCTGGTGCACGCCACGACCTGAGAGAGCAAACGTAGATACAAGGAGATCTTGCAAACTTGACACAGAAAGTCCTGGACGCTGGGAATATTAACCTCTGAACAACTGCAGGACTCCTTGGAAAAAACATGTTATTTTTTTTTATCTATTAATGCAGGAGTGCTGCAGAACACAGAGAGGCTTAAACAAAAAAATCCTGCCCTCTCAGTGTCATTTCTAAGCACTGTACCGCAAATGTCGCCATGCTGTTATCGGAAAATATTGGTTAAGTGAAGGTTACCCCCCAAAAAGAGTTTAGACTTGTGTTTACTGATGATTTTTCCACTGGATGGATAGAACTACCATCTGATCTTGCAATGTCTTTGTACATTAACATAATGACAATAAAATCTACTTTTCCTTTTACCTTTACCTTTAGAAGTGTGTGTGCTCATAGCTTGCTTAAAATAACAGGCAGAGAAACAATCTGTAAGACATTTCAAAGGGTTCACAATCCTCCCCTCTCCTGCCCAACCAAAAGGTTTCACATTAGGACGACCTGAGACGACCCCTCTTTACACAGTCATTTAAAGTCAGACGCTCTTGAAAACAGGTTTCATTAATCTTTTATGCACATTTTAGTGCATAAAGTGTTTGAAATAATTTTAATATGTCTATGTATGCATGGAAAATTATTAGCAATAACATAATATCATAGATAGATTTGGATAGATTTAGTGTCATACATGTATGTTATCAATTCCTTCCTGTTACATTCTCTGTCTTCTCATTGCCAGTAGTCATGCAGTGAGGGGCCGAAAGTGTGACTCAGCACAAGGAGTGCAGGGGGGGCTCCCTCCTTAAGAAAAGTGCTTAGTCATGCTATCCGTTTCAGAGAGAGCGGTTGAAACTGGCACTGATGGATAAGAGGGCAGCAGTATGCCACAATTCAAAACATATTAATATCATGTTATTCCTACATGAGCTTGTTCGCTTTTTAACAGGAAATAAAAACGTTTTTTACTCCATTATGTTGCATAAATGATCAAACTTTTTCAACAATGCAAACATTTAAACTAATAAATTGTACATATTGATTAGTACACATAAATAGTATACTTTTTGACAGAATGAGTAGGGTATTTGCATTTCAGTACCCACTGATACGGATTACTTGATAAGACCATTACACATTATAGAATTACTTGGATTCCTCCCCCCCCCCACAGATGTTCTGTTATTTGAACAACATTCCCCAGCATGTTTTTTGTAGAACAGTTTGTAGAAGTTTTGTAGAAGTTTCACTGCAGTAGTAACACGAATGTAACAAAATTGTCATGTGCATACACTTACAACTGGTCCACTTATATACATATTTTAGTTATTCATTCTTATATATCTGCATCTACTGTTTATTGTGAAAGCTTTAACCCTGCAACTCACTCTGGCCTGTCTGATTTTTGTATTTCCTTCTCACCCCAACTGGTCATTGGCAGATGACGGCCCCCTGGAGTCTGGATCTGCTCTCGGTTTCTTCCCACAGAGGAGTTTTTCCTGGCCACTGTCGCAACTTGCTTGCTCTGGGGGCCCAGTTGGTTCCTTTTTCTCTGATTGTACAAAGCGCTTTGAGACGTTTTTGGATGTGATTTAGCGCTGTACAAATAAAAGTTGATTGATTGATTGATTGATTGATTGATTGTAGTATCAGCACATATTTTATGAGTGTGAGTAGAGTACTCAACCCTCTGTACCAATACCCGATACTGGTCTTGGTTTCGCTGCATCCCTAATAAAGTATAAAAGTATATAGTATTGTATTGCTAAAGTATTATTATATTGTCATTTTGGACAAATAATATAAACAAAAACGTGGTGGGAGTGAATTCCTTGCAGTTAAATTTGAAGTAGCTTAACTGGCTGCACTGAGGGTTGCTAGTGTTTATTTTCGAGTTTGGAAAACCTCCTCACATGCATGTTTTGGACTGTGAGAGGAAGGCAGAAAACCCAGCGAGAAACCACACAGACAATGAGAACATGTATATTACATACAGGAAGGCCCCAGGCACATGATTGAACCCAGAACCAGCTTGTTGTGAGGCAACAGCACAAACCCCTGAACCACCGTGTCGCAGAAACAGTCAATGAGAAACTTACTTGACTATGGAGTCATCATTATCAAATTTGATATTTGAGGGGGGGTTTTTTGTTTGTTTTTTTATGAATTATTGTGGGAATGAGTATGAATTACTACTGCTGAAAAGGTAATTCAAGAGAGATTTTTAGAAATAAAGCCATCAGATTTCTGGATTGTTGCC
This sequence comes from Nelusetta ayraudi, assembly GCF_046127955.1. Classification (NCBI taxonomy): domain Eukaryota; kingdom Metazoa; phylum Chordata; class Actinopteri; order Tetraodontiformes; family Monacanthidae; genus Nelusetta; species Nelusetta ayraudi. The sequence goes on from NW_027466092.1 coordinate 5,530,617, forward strand.
ATCAGCAGCAGCTCCAGTGGCGCAATCGGTCAGCGCGCGGTACTTATAAGGCAGTAATTTGCGAAGCGATGCCGAGGTTGTGAGTTCGAGCCTCACCTGGAGCACAGCTGTTTTAGAATCAGCAGTAACAAAGGTGCAAGTGCTGTTCATGCAGACATTAGTAAACCAAGATAACTGAATCACTGATATTAAAATTTGGAAGGAAACCAGTAGTATTGGTGAAGCAACTATGTATGTCCTTGGTGACATCACAAAAGCAGATTCCTCTCGTTTTTGAGACTAACTGTACTGTATTGTTGATTCAGATATTGTGGTTTCTTCAATGTGCTCCAGTGGTGTAATCAGTGCAGCCGTTATACAACAGTAGTCCAAGAAGGCTTGAACTGACAATCTTAATAATTTTAATACCCAGTGATTCAGTTATCTTGGTTTACTAATGTCTGCATGAACAACATGCAACATGTTACTGCTGATTCTAAAACAGCTGTGCTCCAGGTGAGGCTCGAACTCACAACCTCGGCATTGCTTCGCAAGTTACTGCCTTATAAGTACCGCGCGCTGACCGATTGCGCCACTGGAGCTGCTGCTGACCGCGACAATCCAAAGCCAATCCAAAAGGAGGAAGAGAAACGAGCGAGGACCGTTTAGTTGTAAAGGAACCTTGAATGTTTTGATGGCCGTCAAATACAGTGTGTATTATCATATTACTACTCGGCCAATCCAAATACACCTATATGGGAAAAACTAATGCAGATTAGACAAAAAGAAAAAAACGAAAAAACAAAAACAAAAAACCTGACAGGCATAGACAGCTATGAATGTTTTCAAAACCTCTCAGGAATGTGATCGAAGCAACGATTAATATAGTAAAAAAAAAAAAAAAAAAAAAAAAAAAAAGAGAGAGAGAGAGAAAAAAAGATCTTCTAATACCATTTATTATTGGATAAAAATGTTCAGTATGTAGTTGTTGTTTTTTTTAAGTGCGGGTTTTCTGCCACCTAGTGGTGGAATGCGTTTTAGCTGTAAAGTGACATACGAAACGATTTTTGTTTAACTTTAAATGTTAATGAATCTTTCTAGAGAAATGCTAGGCACGTGGGGTTTTAAGCAATGTGTGTGCGTGTGCATTAATAAAAGGGAGAGGAGAAGAAGACTGGGTGCACAGGTGGGTTTTTAATGAGAGAGCGAGGACGTCGGCAGCGCTGGAGGAAATTTTTGCCGCTAAAACCGAAATTTACTGCAAGTTACTCAACCAGGGCTTTTCAGGGGAGTTACAAACTGAAACGTTTGCACGGCGTTTCCGCAATTGTAACTCAAAAAGCCGCTCGTTGGCCAAACTATATAGTGGACGGGTGGCCGGGAGGCGAGCGGCTACCAGCTAACCCAACTAACCACACTCGCTTCGCCTGCACGTCCCGACCCGAACAAGAGGATCATCCAAAGCCCAAACTCCACCGTGTGGGTTAGGGTTTGGGCTCTACTGCTACCGCAACCATCTGGACAGACAGCCGCGAGCTGTGAGCAGCTTTGCAGGATATCTTAAGGAGCCGACCACTGATCTCATTTTATTTATCATTATTATTATTATTATTATTTTTTTTTTTACGCCAACAGGGTTGAGCTAACCACTGCGTTTTTGGAACCCACGAACACAAGCAGTGGTACAGGCCTGCAACTTATTTTATTTATTTTTATTTATTTATTTTAAATTTGATTTTAGATACTTTTTCTTCTTCTTTTGTTTGAGTGTTGGCATTTCAGATGATTTAAAATTAGAAAAAAAAAGAAAAAAAGAACTCTGTTCTTAACTGTAAACGTGAAAAAATGAAACAAAAAGCATTCTGGTTATCATTTCTCTATTTCCTCAGATTTAAGCAAGTCCAAGAAATACTTTTTAACGTTAGCCTCTGAGTGGGTTTTGTTATTGTAAAGCTTTAAAGCCCGACTTTGTGATATTGGGTATTGCCAATTTAAAGGGTAAGGCCAAAAATGTTGACTGATTTATGTTCTTGCGCCCATCACTCTGGAACAGGGTGAATCTGGACTCATTAGACCACATGACCCTCTTCCATTGCTCCAGAGTCCAATCTTTATGCTCCCTAGCGAATTGAAACCTCCCCCCAGATTTACCCTGTTCCAGAGTGATGGCCGAATCCGGGTAAGAAGGGAGGCAGATGAAGTGACACACCCATCATGCCTAGTGCCTACTGAAGCCAGTGCTATGATCTGGGTTGCTGCAGTTGGTCAGGTCTAGGTTCAGTAACAGTATGTGCTTAAAGAATGAGGTCAGCTGACTACCTGGATATACTGAATGACCAGGTCATTCCATCTATGCATTTTTTTTCTTCCCTGATGGCACAGGCATATTCCATGATGACAATTCCAGGATTCATCGGGCTCAAATTGTGAAAGAGTAGTTCAGGGAGCCCGAGACATCATTTTCACACATGGATTGGCCACCACAGAGTCCAGATCTTAACCCCATTGAGAATCTTTGGGATGTGCTAGAGAAGGCTTTGCGCAGCGGTCAGACTCTATCATCATCAATGCAAGATCTTGGTGAAAAATGAATGCAACACTGGATGGAAATAAATCTTGTGACATTGCAGAAGCTTATCGAAACAATGCCACAGCGAATGCGTGCCATAATCAAAGCCAAAGGTGGTCCAGCAAAATATTATAAGGTGTGTGACCTGTATTTTTGGTGGAAACTTTTTTTGGGGCCAGGCAGTGTATGTGTGTGTGTGTGTGTGTGTGTGTGTGTGTGTGTGTGTGTGTGTGTGTGTGTGTGTGTGTGTATTTTTTGTGTTTGTGTTGTTGTTTTTTTTCAGTTTCAGTTTCATTTTTTTTCAGTTTTAGCGTCATTCTGAGCTATGCATGTTATACTGTTTAACACATATAATAAAACATGTTTGTACAAATATATTATAGTTTAAGGTGCCATCACCACACCACCATTTCTACTTTTACAATATGTCTTGTCTTATATCCTGTATGAACAGGATTCAAGCAGATATGTTCACACTGAAATCCATCCTGAACAGGAAATAAGCATGGCTGAACTTGTGGCTGAACGACACAATCTGAAGGAAGTAATTTCTAGATGGTGATGTTTTTTAACTAAAACAAAATTTTTGTATGCTTGTTTATATAAAAAAAAAAGTACTAGAAAGATATCCACTTTGTTCATTAATTTATAAATGTAGACATGGACATTTCTGCTTTTGCACATATTTACATACTCATAGGACATAGATAGATCTGGCCAGAAAACTAATTTTCATTTGTTTTCCCGGCAGGTCAGGTTATTGCAGAAGAAAATTATTTCATAATACAGTGAATAAAAACAGCATTAGACAAATATAAAACAGTTATGTTATGCTGAAGCTGATATATGCATTAACATATTTTATTTTGTGATTGTGGTATTTATGGAGAAACTGGTTGTTGCGGTTGATGCAGGTTGATGATGATGATGTGTGTGTCATGGGCTGAGGTGAGAAAAATGTCAAAACGATGTTTAAAATATGATCAGTTTTTCTGAAACTCCAACAATTAATCTGCAAAAGTCACAAATCATAAGCCATCTTTGCCAGGAATGATTAAAAACAAAAACAAACAAACAAACAAAAGAAAAAACGACACCCCACCAAAAATGAATAAACAAACAAAAAAAAGTTAACAGTAACATACCTTTATACCAAAATAAACCACTGAAGGGACAACAATCTCTCAAGGAGACAATGAGAACCATCAACACAACCATCAACACTAAAGTCATGAATTTTGGATCTGTAAATGGTGCTTTATCCACAACGGTGTGATAGCAGCAATTGAGTTAAGTTATCATTGCTTGTTGGTTCAGAAATAACTATAATTAGTTGTTAAGACAAAGTTTGTGGCTAATAAACTATTATCGATTTTGTTCATTAATTATATTGCATATGTTCCCTGCTTTACTGCTTTGGCGATACTAAGAATAAGAATCCAGATAAAACTATTTTTATGACACATAATTAATTGACTAGCTGATAATACAAAATAGTAGGAGGCAGTAAGCCTCTTTCAACATTACGTTTACCCTGCCAAATGACAGAAACAGGCAGGTGCTCAGCAGTCGTGGGGGCACCGCAGGCAGCAGGGACGTGCACAGATAGACACTGGGTGGTGCTAGAGCACCTGGCCTTTTCCCCTCTGGAGCAATGTGCTCTTTTTCTTTTTTTTTTTTTTTTTGAAAATTCATTTTTTTGCACAGTGTTTGTTTTATTGTTGTTATATTTTAAATATCATTATTTTACAGTGTACAGTTTGTGGCCTATGGTTTCATCTCTCAATTCGGGATTAATATATATTTATGACCCAATTTGTGTGTGTGTGTGTGTGTGTGTGTGTGTGTGTGTGTGTGTGTGTGTGTGTGTGTGTGTGTGTGTGTGTGTCTCCCCTTCTCAAGTCGGCTCGATGTCCCTCCCTTCCCCTCCATTCAGTCAATCAATGCCCTCGCTGCTGATGCAATGAGACATGCAACAAAATTAAAGCAAAACATTTTTTTCTCTCTTTAAAATGTCCCGTTCTCGGAGGTCAAACAAGCGAAACTCTGCTATGATAAACGCGCTCCTTTGCGCGCCTGCCTCCTCCATCTTACCAAGTGTCACGGTCTCCAAGCCAACGCCCTTATGATCTTGATAGCCAACAATCTTCGCCTTTGATCTGCAACGCCTTTAGTAACCAGTCTCCCGTGTTCCGCCGTTGCCAGATTATCGCTTTTGCGTTGCACCAGTAGTCCAGCGCCTGTCTCCTTGTTGTACTCCTTCGTTCCCCGGTTGACAACAGCCCGTCTCCGACCCTGTCTCCGCCTCGTCCTCGGACCGACTCCCCGGTAAAGACCCTGCTCGCCTCGGACTACGGTCCTCGTCTGCCCCGTCTGGACCCTGTCGCTGTTATCGACCTCCGCCCGTCCCCGGCGCCGATCTCTCCTGCCTCTCTCACCGCCTGCACTGGTTCTCGACCCTGGACTGCCCGACCGCTACTCTTTAATAAACACCTTAAACTGCATCAGTGGTTGTCGTGCATTTGAGTCCACCAACACCTGACACCTGCTGCCATAATGGAAAGAAAGTCAAGACGCAAGACGCGTTAGTCATTATATAAGCAAGACAACCACCAACACCTGAATACCATTTGTATTTTTCATAGCCTATCTAAAATATTGGCATACATACTGTAGTCTATGCCTATCTATATATAAGATTTGGGGAGCCATATACTGTATATATTTCAGGCTTTTCAGAGAGGAAAGTTTCACCCAGAAGCAAGAAACACTTTGACAGACAGAAGCTGCGCCTGGTTTTGGCTTGCGGTGTTTCCGTCTGTCAAACTGCGTGCGGACACGAGCGCAAAGTCTTTCTGGATCTGCCGCTGTTTGAATAAGGCATATTTGCGTAGAAGGGGGTGTCCTTTTGCGCGTAATGACTCATTTAAATACATTCAAATGAGTCTGGCGCAACCCTGCCGCTACCTGCGCCTCGGCGCATCTTGCGCCGACTTTCACGTTTGCGTCCTCTCTGTGGATCGGAATCACCGTTTTTGGCGCTATTTACACGGATTTTCTGGCGCAAAAGCCGCGCAAACGCTTTGTGGATCCACCCCTCAATGTTCTGTTGCTCCCTATTTGAATTGTACAGTAATTTAGCAGAAACCAACCTGTTGAATATTAGTAAACATCGGCATCAGACTGCATATGACAATTACCAATAGTCATATGCAGTCCTATTGGAATAAATACATATTACGACAGAATTGCACGTGTAGTACAAGGTAATATGACATGCCTGTAATAAATCTCACAGTCGGCAGTTCAACTTGGCGCACAAGGTGCCCTTTCTCCCCCCCCAGTTAGCATCACCTCCTCAAAATGTCCGTGCAAGCTCATGGGTCTCAGGGTTGTTTTGCATGTTGATTTCATGTCCATTTGTTACTGTGAACTCAAACCCCCGCGTCAATCCTCCACCTGAAGAAGCAATGACACCACATTGACACCGCTTAGACTGAAGAACTTTTATTGTTGTCATTAATTTATTGTTTATTATTTACTGTTTAATTATTTTATTTTTTTTTTACTAAACTCTGTGGTTGTATGGTTTTATTTGATGCTCATAGTAGTCACAGAAGCAGGAAGTAAAACTTAGACTTTTCTCTATATCTTTATGAGGACAGGACTTTAAACACACGTTGATATTTACTTTATGATGAGTACTGGCTCCACCCAAAGAGAATTTGGGGTTAAAGATCATTTGAAAGTGACATTGTGAGTGCTCCTCTCAGTTGTAAATCCCGGGGAGTTTTTCTTTTTCAATATTCAAGTGTGTTCCATGAAAGTGTTAAGTATGAAGAAACTTCACATTTCAATGACGACAAATCCCCCCCAAAAGCAGATTGAAGAGACTGAGTCTGTTAAGCCACTGCTAACTTCTTTAGATGACTTTAAAGCGTTTATGGCTTAACATTTTGTACATTTTTAATTAAAAAAACAACAACAAACACATTGAAGTTGAGGTTGTTGGTCGAACTTTTATGACCTCTTAACTTGATCTGTCTTTTTTGTCACAGTATCAAAAACATACTGCGGATAATATGGGGATAAAAGATCTTAAGTAATAAAGTTTCCGTGTTTAAGCCCTGTGTCACTGCACACACCTTTGCACTATGGAATATACTGCCTTTATTGAAAAGCAGTGCATTCACAGGCTACCTTTGGTCACCTAAACCTTTTCTCCTTCTTTTAAAGAATTAGGTAGAAACGAAGTAAGTGTGTTTAGGCAGTGGTCGACTGCCTGTCTTGGCAGGACTCAGCTGCTGTCATTGTCTAATGGAGAACTTTGTCTTGGTGGTAAATTATACAACACAATTTTGACAAAAAAAAAACTGAAAATGCCCACAGAACTCTATTCAATTCATATAATATACACTCAGAGCAAGAAGGTTATGGGGTCGATCCCAGGCATTCCGGTGTGGGGTTTTCATTTTCTCCCTGTGTCTGCATGGGTTCCCTCCGGGTACTCCGGCTTCCTCCCACAGTCCAAAAAAACGTGCATGTGAGGCAAACTAGGAATTTGTTTGTAGGTGTGTGACGGAGTGTATCCTTGGTTGTCTTTCTATGTTGCCCTGTGATGAATTGGCGACCTGTCCAGGCTGCCTTCACCCCCTGACTCCCTCAGTGTAGGAGGAAGCGGGTATAGAAAATAGACAGATGTTGTTACAGTAAAAACCTGCTGTTATCCCCGCCCACATCCCCTCAGACCTCTATGACTAAGGACTACGGAGTTTTAATAATTAAGACATTTCCTGGTTTGGTGTGCCTATGTGTGCTAGAAATATTTTCTCTCTTTCTTCCTTCTTCTCTCCCTGCCGTACAAATCCTTGGAATGAAAAGAAAACACCTATAAAACACATTTTGATAACAATTGAGAAACAGGTTTTCTATTTCCCTTTGCCATGAAATAGAAAACCAACATTGGTTATTAAGAAAAATAAAAAAGGAACATTTGTGAATAGGCCAAACACAGTTGTCCTTATAGACAATAAAGAAAAGCCGAGTTTTAAAGATAAAAAAAAAAAAAAACGACGATACATATTATTGCATAGCATAGCACAGCATGATATTAAAGTCTAACATTAGTGTAGTATATTGTCAACCTTTATAACTTTATAACCTTTATAATTTTGATGAGATTTTTAAACCCAACATTTTTTTCCAATAAGCTTTTGAAGGCTTTTGAAGAGTGCATATATTTCAAAGCAATTCAAGCCTTGGCTTTATTCTGACTAAAGATACTGACGTTTTTTCTTGTTTAAATGAGAAGCCACTCTGGTCTGGTTGTTGTCTTGATTTTTGCTTGTGTTCACTGCATATTGTTGCCACCATTGCTGCCGAATTTTCAAGCATAAACTTTGCGTAAACATAAAGCTATTTAAAGGATGGTTGCTTCGTCATACAATTAGGGGAAAGGTGATTTCAAGTACATAATCTGACGCAAACAATGAGGTGTTAAAAGGCAAGGTGCAGCCGGGCTTCTTCGCCTTCCTTTTCTGATTAGGTTCACTAATGTATACGGCACACTGATGCAGTGACCAGGGCAAACTACACATGGAAAGTTCAAGCTGTCTGTTGCTATGGAAGACAAAGTTTCACAACATTCTGTTATCTGCCTGTTCAGGGTAATGATAGCCATGATTCTTTTTTATAATCAATTTTATCACACTGCATGTTCTCCCTGTGTCTGCGTGGCTTCCTGCCACAGTCCAAAAACTTGCATGTGAGGTCAATTGAACATTCTAAATTGTCCGTAGGTGCGCATGTGAGTGTGAATGGTTGTGTGTCTCTATGTGGCCCTGCGATGAACTGGCGACTTGCCTTCGCCCTAAGACAGCTGGGATAGGCTCCAGCAGACCCCCGTGATCCTGATCTCAGGAAGAAGCGGGTATAGAAGATGAATGAATGACTGAATTTTATCACATTTCTGGAGGGTTTGTGTGTACCAAGGGTTCTGATCCCGAAGCTCTGCATAGTGGTCAGCAGCACTGAATACATTTGACTTTACAGCATGCATATGTTTATAGCAAAGTATCATTTAAAAAAAAAAAAAAATCTGAAAAATTTGAAAGTATGACAAATGGCACAATGAAAAACCCCATGGAGAAGACTGGATGTCTTTTTTCTTTTTTTCTTTCTTTTTTTCACCAGTGAGGAATTAAAGTAATCTTGAGAAGGAAGAAGTGTTGCTGTGTTGGTTCATGTTTACATTGAAAAACCAACACTGAGTTCCCATGATCTAAATGCTATGGGTGATCCTCATTGTATGTTATGTTTTAAAATGATAAGGAAGAAATTGCTGCACGCATTATGAGTCCACAATGCATTACAAAGTGCAACGTACCACTCGCGCATGAGGCTCTGTAAATTGGAGTGCCCATGTGGTTCAAGTGCCAAAGTATTCTGTTTATAACAAAATAATCTGTCAACTGCACAACATTCTTATTAGTGATTATACTGCTTGATAGGCATCCCCACCCAGCATGTGAACTGCTCAGAGGTCAATCCTCACATGACGATGTACATGTGCACGCACGCACGCGCACACACACGCGCAGGTCCAGATAAAAATGTACACGGCTTCCACCTGCATCTCAGGAAGATGCACCCCACCCTGTCCCTATCACATACAGTTACTCATTTACACATTTTGCAATATCAGACAGCGTAAAAATTCAGTGTCTGCCCAAGTTTCCATTTTGTCTGCGGGGGCAGGAGACGTCACTCGAGCACTCACTATAAATAAAGCACTCTGCTCCGTCCGTGCGTCTTCCCTCGCTAACTTACAGTTAGCCATGGATACGTTACAGTTTCTGATTGTGCTTTTATGGATGTGTGGTTGCAATGCGGGAGGACAACAGTATGGGTGAGATTCAAAATACATAATTAATACTTAAATTCCACTTATTCGTTAGAGTTGTTTATTTATTTATTTATTTATTTAACTCACTGTCCTGGGTGCAGTGTTACGCTTATAAATCAAAGTATAAAAAATAAGTACATACATATTTCTGAGACTTTTCCGTTTAAGAAAATAGGAAATCTAAAACAAATTAATTGCATTTCTGACTTTTCAGTCTTTTGGATTAAAGGAGAATAATGAGTCATAATTTCACATAATACCTCGGCGCTGTTGAATCACAGTAAGAAGGTTGTGGGTTTGCTTCCCACCTGGGAGCTTTCCATGTAGACTTTGTATGTTCTCCCTGTGTCTGTAAGTGTTCTCTTCAGGCACTCACATTTTATTGTAATTTAATTATTAATTTCATAGTTATCATTAAACATTGCCACAGCGGCACAAGGCCCCAACGGGCTCTTATATCGTTGTAATCTAGTTACAACGATATAACGATACAACATTGTATTTATTTTCCCAACACCAAGCAAATTTAGTTTCAACTTGTTTCTGTCCTTCTTTCTTTTCCAGCCTGCAGAAAGTGCCAAGAGACGATGGTATGTTTGATTGGTTTAAATCAATAGAAAAATGATTTACTTTGTTATCACAATGAAAGCCACACCCAGAATGCTCACGTGTTTTTGTGCTTATGGAATGATGTACTTACCACACCTCTGTATTCTTGCCAAATTATTGAAGAGTTTTGGTTCCTGCCCCAAAGTGACCTTGGACTGGAAGTGGACTTTAACTCTTTATTGCTTCTTATCTTTGCAAATCCATTACGAGTGCACACTTTCGCAGTTAGTATGTGTTAGAAGAGGTCAGTCATGCAATCTGCACACGACCCATGACAAGCCCATGGGACAACTACGCCCATCATTTCGGTAGATAGTGGCTCTTAAAGTACAGTCTGATTCAAGTTGTTATGACGCATTTGGGTTTTCCAAATGCGTCATATGAGGCTGAAGGTCAACAGTAGAGTCTAACCTTTTGAGCTATCGATGTGTTTTCAAGTAGATCATTTAAAAATGACTTTTCCATTCAACTTTGAAGCATTTTTTTTTCCAGATTAGTGGTACAGGAAAAGTGATGGTTACAGCGACTTATTTGACGCAACAGAGGTGTTAGACATACAATCAATAAGCCTCTTATAAACTTTTCATTTGGAAAAAAAACGTTGTCCAGCTATATAAAATAACCACTTTTGGCAAGAAATGTACTTCAGTCTAGATTCGTAAAAATGCCTCCCAAATTTACAGCCAGTCTTGTCATTTTTTTCCTTTTGAACAACATGAACAACAGATACACAACACAGTTAGCAATGTCTTCTTTTTGCATCTGATATCTGGATGTGCTGTGTTTGTCTCTCTGTAGGCACGTTGATCTCCTGTGACTTTAATCACAACAGCCACCCATTCTGCAACTTCACACAAGACCAAACAGACAACACCGACTGGATAAGACACAAAGGTTCAACACCAACCCAAGGCACAGGCCCCAGTGGAGACTTCCCTGATGGAAGTTAGTACAACAAGAATTCCTGTTTGAAATATATTCTCTTCACAGGTTTTATTGATTTTATGGTGGAGGCTAATTTAGTCCCATTTTTGGTGGTGGTTGCCGTTGTTTTCAATTAAAATTGAGATGTCTGTTCTATCTCAATCTTTTGCTGCAGAGGGTTTCTTCATATACACGGAGTGCGACAATGTGTTAAACGGTGGATTCTCTGGTCTGCAGAGTCCTTCCCTCTCATCAAAAGCCACTCAGATCTGTGTTCAGTTTCGTTACTACATGTACGGCTCAGACACAGATAATGTGTTGAGGGTTCTGGCCAAGAGGCCTGGAGGCGGGGAGGATGAGATCTGGAAAAAGACGGGTTATCAGAGTCCATCATGGCTGAAGGGTGATGTGACTGTGACAAAACAAAGTGCTGACAATGTCATCGTAAGTTTTTCTGTCTTTGCTGAATACGTTAAGAAAACATGTTGTTAGGCAACTTGAAAGTAAAACTCAATTATTGAGTGCATGTGTTTGTGCATGTGCGTGTGTGCGCGCGTGGGTGTGTGTGGGTGTGTGTATCATTATTGTTGATCATTTTAAAAAGTTTTCCCCAACAAAAGAAGTATTTGTTAGTCCTGTCAATGGAAGCTTTTCAGACTTTTTTTTTTTTTTTTTATCAAAGGTTGTTGTTGTTGTTCGTTTATTTGTTTAATTATTTATTTAATTCATTAAAATAATAATAATAACAACAATTTTGTCCGTGGTTGCAGATTATGTTTGAGGCTCAGAGAGGTTCATCTCACTCATCTTCCTGCGACATTGCTTTGGACAACATTGTCATTTCAGAAGGACACTGCCCCTGTGAGTTCACCACACAAACACTCAAACATAACCACACAGACAAATGCATGGAAGCAGGCTTATGTTTGTTTGTTTTTCGTCCACAGCTTGTATTTCAGGCTGTGATTTTGACACTACGGATGACTTATGTGGGTGGACAACTGAAGCTGAAAATCCTCTCGGTTTTGGCTTTGAGCAGTGGGGTGGGTCGACGGAAACTGATGGCAGTGGACCTGAAGATGATTTCTCCAAACCTGGATGTAAATTGTTCTTTTCTATGTGAAGTAATATTTAAACAAGTCTGCTGTTTTGGTACTAGAAATAACAAATCATAACAGTCGCATAACAGTATTCTCTCGTTTTGCTTCTTGCGTTCTGAGTTTAATATTGAAAACAAGCACATGTCTTTACAAATTCTTAAGGAAATAATTAAACACATTTATTTCTATTGTTCTTCAATTTAGTAAAGCTAGTTGCCTTGTTTTTCAGAAATATTGTACATTAATTCTTTTGCATGTTTCATTTAACACTACCTTCATTTAGAATTTTTTTTCATTTTCTCATTTTAATTCTTTTTTTTGACTAAATTATGCTGCAGGAAAGGTGAAAAAGTTTGCTCCAGTAGGAAGTTACTCTAAAAGTGTATTTACGTCAGACCTTTCTTAGTTCTTTTGCTTTTATTGTCAGGAAATAGACAGAATAAAACTTTACTAAGGGTGGTAAAAGAAAAGACGTTCTGAGTTATGTGCACCACAGTTATAATGAAATTTGTTTTTGACCCCTCCCTGTGTAGTGGGTCAGTACATGTTGATGGATGCACAGAGCGCGATTCCTGGAGAGAAAGCTTTGTTGAAAAGTCCTCACATAAACTCATCTGGATGTCTGGATCTCAAATTCCACTACTATCTGTATGGCACAAGCAAAAACATGGAGATCAGTGTCCACACCATGACCACAGGTAGAAACACACATTTTACAATCTATGAAACACAACAGACAGCATGAAAAAGATTAAATGTGTGTGTGTTTGTATTGGATTGTGTGTGTGTGTGTGTGTGTGTGTGTGTGTGTGTGTGTGTGTGTGTGTGTGTGTGTGCTTGTGCGCGCTTGTGAGTATGCATGTGCGGGATTTATATATATTTATATGTTTATATAAAAATATGTTTTAGGTGGAAGCCTAGGAACGGCTCTCTTTAGTGTGAAGGGGAATCAGTGCGAAGGCTGGAAGCCTGCAGTCGTCCGTTACACTGGAACTGCTGCCATACAGGTAAATGCTGGAAACTGTTTGCATTTGTAAATGTATTTAAACACACACACACACAAAGTAATGGATGGTTGGATTTAAGCTTTTTGTATACATATTAATAAAGGTTAGTCCAAAACACCAAATCTCCTCTGGGGAATACATTTGACAGCAACACACAAATAAAGACAACAGTTGTACTGTACCGAAACAGAAGCGAGTGTGAACATAATTTGTTGTAATATTAATGACAGCGTTATCTGCGTTTCAGTTTGTGATTGTTGGTACCTTTGGAGAAACCCCTGAGACCGATATTGCTGTTGATGCAGTTTGTGTCACGGCTTGTGGAGGTGAGAAAATGTCACAAGGTCACATGACATGATGAAATGCTGTTACTTATGGCAAGTTCTGAATGAAATGTATGGCTGGTGAACACAACAATACTAGAATAATGTGTTTTTACTCTGCATCCAGAACCAACCCAGAATGAAAAACTCCTGGTCCAACAGTGACAATCCATCTCTTTATGCCGTGCATCAAACAAAAAAAGTTTTTCTAAATTATATTTTTGTTTTGCAGAGCCATGTCCGGATAATGCCGAGTATATCGAGTGCGGTCCCGCTTGTATTCCCTCCTGTGAGGCACCTTCCACCAACTGCACAGGCTCATGTATCAGTGGCTGCTTCTGCAAACCAGGGTTTGTCTTCAAGGGACGGCGCTGTGTGCCAGTGGAAAAATGTGGCTGCCTGGATGAAAACAACAACTATTATGAGGTCAGACATTCTATGTGGAACTTTTTCATGTATTATAATGTCGTGAAGGCAACAGATAATTTCATTGCCAGCTGTAAATGTAGGTGTAATGCTATTGGAGGAATACAGTGTAACCTGCCAGTACTGATCATTTCTTCTCCTTCTTCTTCTTCTTCCTCTTTTGTTTTCAGCCTGGTGAGGTTGTAAATGGTGACGGTTGTTCAGAGTTGTGCCGCTGTGCAGGCAACTACACTTTGGAATGTCTTGATAACTCCTGTGATCCCGATGAAGAGTGTCGTGAGCATGATGGAGTGTCAGGCTGCTATCCTAAAGGTAAAAAAGTCTGCTGAATGTGAAGGTTGACAGAGTAGAAATCCATTCATTTCCATCCTTTCAGACCAGTGACATCACATCTGTGACAATATGACCTCTGACAAGAGTTTGTCCTCTTTCATTCCTGCCTGCAGATACATCCACATGCGTAGCTTCCGGTGATCCCCACTACACCACGTTTGACAAGCGTCGTTACAACTTCATGGGCAACTGCAGCTATGTGATGTCTAAACCTTGCAATAGCACATCATCTCTGCCATACTTTGAGGTGCATGCGGACAATGAAAACCGCTTCAACAAGCCTACAATCTCGTATTTGAAGGCTGTGCATGTACATGTGTACGACGTGAAGATCTCCATCTTGAAAGGTGGCACGGTGCAGGTAAGATATTGGCAGATGTGCAATTAAATGTAGTCATTTAGGAGAAGATGTGGCTGATGCAGTTGAGAGACGTCTCTGCTTATGTGTGAACCTGTTTGTTTTTTGTTACCTCTCTAATAATCTTGGCTTTTATTTGAAAGGTGAATGGGACCAACGTGAAGCTGCCCATGACTGCGGCCCCAGGTGTCTCTGTGTCTAAGAAAGGAAAGCATTACACTGTGGCCATGGACTTTGGTGTGACCGTTCGCTATGATGGAAACCACTTTATGGACATCAAAGTTATCAAAGAGTGAGTGAAAGACTGAACTGATGGTCAAAGATGGGACCTGAGTGTGGCCACAAACAAGCAACAAAGTTTTTGAGACAGAGAAGACGCAGGTCTGAGCTCTTGCTGTCACCTCCACATGTCACTGACTTGCACATTTTCTTTCTCTAACTTGCAGCTATGAAGGTTTGCTGTGTGGACTGTGTGGAGATTATGATCTGAATTCTAAGGACGACTTCAGAAAACCAGACGGATTGTTGGCTAAAGACGCCAATGAGTTTGGACACAGCTGGAACACTGATCCTAAGTTAGTAGAGCTTTCAAAGAGCTTTCAAACATAACAGCTATCATAGATGCATGATGGGGTTTTTCCATTCTATTTGTTCAAACTCTGTAAGAGAAGATGGAACTAAACTTCACTCTTTGAACAGAGGTTGCCATCTCTACTGGAAACACGGTGAGATTCCCTGATGACGTGTTTGTGTTGACAGGTGTAATCACAAACCACCACCCCCTGGCCCTGAGTGTGACGATGACGAGGAGGAACTGTACGAAAGCTCAGGATTCTGTGGCATCCTTTTGGACAAGAATGGCCCATTTGCTGTGTGCCACAAAAAGATCAATCCCAACGTAAGTGAGATTTCACTAGCCAAATGAAATAAATTGTTAATCCAGACTGCAGCATGTTCTGCATGTACAATTTCTTGAGGTAAATGTGGTTGTTTGAAGTCATAGAAATACAAGTGACGTACTTCAGCAGTGAGAAGAGCAATTCTTGAAAAATGTCCAAGTTGTGACGCTGACAAGAAAGGAGTTGTGACAAGATACTTGTTTTTCAGAATTACTTCAAAGACTGTGTGTTTGACCTGTGTGAGCTGGGCGGAGCGAGGCCCATCCTTTGCGAAGCCATTGAAGCTTATGCGAATGAGTGTCAGGACCGCGGAGTCACCATTGGACCTTGGAGAAATGAAACCTTCTGCCGTAAGCTTTTCCTTACTACAGTATGAAGGCAAAGGAAAGAAGTGAATGGATATTCTTGAAAACTAACTCTCTGGTCCACTTGCAGCCTTGGACTGCGACTCCAACAGCCACTACGAGCCGTGCGCAGACTCGTGCCAAGAGACATGTTCAGGCATGCCCCCCTCCTGCGCTGGTCCCTGTTCTGAAGGCTGTGTCTGCGATCCCGGCTATGTCCTGCGTGATGGCAAGTGCGTGTTGAACACCACTTGTTTCGACGACGTCTGCCATTTCAACGGCCAGCTCTATGAGGTACAGTGAAGTTATGCCTTCATAACCATGGACGGAATGTGTATCTACTTGTGTTTTATGTCTTGGACCCAAGGTGCTCCAATTTACTTGAGTCTGTCTTTGTATTTTAGGGTGGAGAAGAATTTTATCTAGAAGACTGCAAGCAGAAGTGTGAATGTAACCCTCCCAATGTGACATGCTCGCCCTTCACTTGCCCCCCAATGCATGAGTGTAAAATCCAAGAAGGAGTGCAGGGATGCTACCCAAGTGGTGAGTTCTCCTGGTCATTTAGTGAGACAAAAACCTTGAATTGAAGGGGTATATGTCGTGTCACATGAGATGTTTTCTCACGTAATAGTAGTAATCATGCAATCAAGTCAGTGACAGCTGCCAGGGCTACATGCCCGGCTATGGGTCTCCGGCAAACTACATCTAAACTTCACCCATTATTCTCTTGCAATGCTTGAGTAATCCCAGGACTGCAGCTTGTCATAAAGATCTACTAAAAACACCAGCCAATCTGTCATTAGATTCTTGTAATAAATAAAGAGAGGATACGAATAGACCTCTGTTTTTGAATTCATTCGATATTGAAGCAGTCATGAAGGAGCTACGGGAGTTGTTCCCTGAAAGTTTGAAAAGGTTCAAGTTGTTTCCTCTGTCCCTCTGTCTCAGACTACCAGGACTGTGTGGTGTCTGGAGATCCTCACTACACGACATTTGACAAGAAGTTCTATACCTTCATGGGAACGTGCACCTACACACTGGCTCGAAGCTGCAAGAACAACACGGGTAAGGAATGAGCTTTAGTCATCACCTGCTGCAGTCCAAGTGCCGTGTTCTGGTAAAAATGATGATGATTGAATGGATTGAATAGTGACACACAACATTCCACATCATGTACTGTGCAGGTCCTTGGTTCTCAGTGGAGGGGAAGAATGAGGAGAGAAATGTCCCAGGAGTGTCGTACCTCAAAAAACTCTATGTCACCGTAAATGGAATCACTGTGACCATGATGAAATCCAGAAAGACGCTGGTCAGTATGGCCCCATCCCGTAGTCTGCCCAATGACACACGCGCATCAGCATCTTCACTCCCTCTCTATTCTTTGCTCTTAATCCAGTGGTTTAATGACATGCCAGCTTTAACCTGGCCCATGATCCCGTCTCATTCCTCAGCTTTTATCTTTTTCTCATGCCATAATCCCAGAAATCTTCCACCTTTTCTCCTTGTCATGGATTTGACCAGAGCTGAGATAAAAATCATTTCAAGGTTAAACTTACACAAATGAAGGTTTAAAAAAATAAAAATAAATAAAAATCTAATCAAAACATTCCAGTTTCCCCCAAAGTAATGTAGCCCTGTGTGTAAGATTAAAATATTTCAAGTTCAGTCCTAAAGCAAATGTTTAACTGCAATTCTTGCAACTTCATCCTGAACATATAGAACTGGTGATAATGACAATGTCTATTTCCACTGTCCTGAAGTATTTTTTTCTTTTCTTTTTCTCCTCTGGCAGGTCAATGGACTGAGGGTGAACCTCCCTCATTCTCCTTCTCCCCTCATGTCTCTCAGTCTGGCCGGTCAGTACGTCACCCTGCAGACAACGTTTGGTCTGCGGGTGCGCTGGGATGGCAACCATTATGCTCAGATCACTGTTCCCAGGTTGGTAGTAATAAATAGCTTTACACATTGAGATGACTGGTTATGTGAGTAAAATTGGTTTGGTGTCCTCATTGAGTGAAAATTTGTCCCTTTCATTTTTTTTAAAAATGTGTTAATAAAGATCAATGTCCCCCTGCTTTCCAAATTTTTACTCATTTTTTTTTTTTTACTTGATGTGACAGTGCTGATGTAAATTTAATCTTTGTCTCTTATGAGGTATATTTAATGAAAACTCTCAACATTGTTGTCATGTGTTTCCATAAGTCATCCTCAGTCTCTTTTTCATACAAGATCTCACTCTTCCTTTGGTCCCACAGCTCCTACTACAATCAGACATGTGGCCTCTGTGGCGATTACAACGGGGCACCAGAAAATGACTTCACCAAACCCGATGGCACTCTGGTGACAGATGTCAATGACTTTGCAAACAGCTGGCAGACTGAGGACGATGAGGATTACAGGTGAGTTCCATGCATCTGTCTGAGACTTTGCTTGAAATTCACATCAGTCATATCATCCTCATGTGTTATATCCAATATCTACAGGATTGGACTTTGCTCAAGTGTCTGTTGAGGAGATGTAATCCTGTTGTTTCTCTTTCTGTGCCTGTATTGTGCAGTTGTACCTCAGGTTCAGGGCCAGACCCAGAGTGTGACCCTAAACTTGAGGCTGAGGTGGTCAAACCAGAAAAATGCGGCAAGATTGAAGACAAGACTGGCCCCTTCAAGTAAGGAAGCAGTCTGTGGCTGAGTAGTGAGCTGCTTCAACTCACACTTTAACCCCACAATATCCAGCTCAGTTGTGTCCTCTTCAAAGTGTCCGCAGATTCCTGTGTGGAATACATGATGTCCAATTTTGTCTACTCACAATTAGTCATTGTGTTGAAGACTTTTTGTTCCATGTGATTGACCACTCCCTGTCCTTTCCTTCCTTCCAGGGAGTGCATCTCAGTGGTGGATCCCACTCCGTTCTTCAGGAGTTGCGTGTTTGACATGTGCCAGTACAACGGCAATGAGAGTGTTCTATGTGACCAGCTTCAGGCCTACACAGATGCTTGCCAACAAGCTGGAGCTAAAGTCGATCAGTGGAGGTCTTCAGAATTCTGTCGTAAGTTGGAGGAGACTTGTGAAAGAAATACTTTATGTTTGAGAGAGAAGGTGTTCCGTTCCTCTTGTTAGGGTAAAATACATCTTCATGCAAAGGAGCGCTGCTAATTTCTCCTTTGATCGACGTAAGAACAACAGCACAGCAGTGATGCACCTGAGAACAACCACAATCACAACACATGACACATGTTTTTCCTCTCCTTTTATCCCTTTCTCCCTCCCTCCATTCCATCCCCTGCTTCACCTCTGTTGCTATGTGAAGCCTTGCCCTGCCCACCGAACAGCTCCTACACTTTGTGCATGAGCTCATGCCCAGAGACGTGCCTTGGTGTAGTCGGGCCTTCTGGTTGCGAGGACGTGTGTGTGGAGGGTTGCGAGTGCGACCCTGGCTTTGTTCTCAGTGACGACAAGTGTGTGGAACTGAAAGACTGTGGCTGCGTGGACAGCAATGGATCCTATCACCCTGTAAGTTGAAACATCCCACAAGCAATATTCATCAAATCATAACGTCTAACCTGCAAAGTATTCTTATTGTTTGTCTGGAATCAGGTTGAAGTATAGCTAAAATTTGGCTAATTAAGGGTTAAGGAAATGTTGATGATGATGATGATGATGATGACGACTGAAAATGTAGTTTTATGTACAGGAATACCTATATATGTATGGTTTTATATATATTTGAAGACAAATTTCTCTTATATTTCTTGTGTGTGTGTGTGTGTTCCTCAGGAAGGGGATGATTGGTACTTGGAGGGATGTGACCAGAAGTGTGAGTGTCTGAGTGGAGGTTTGATTCAGTGCCACAACAGCAGCTGTAAACCAGGCACTGAAATCTGCCAGCTCGAGGATGGAGCATATGACTGCATAGTTGGTATGTCGATGACTCCTTTGTCTCCTTCCTTTTCTACACATTTATGGAGATCATTTTGAAACGCTATGATTTTAGTTCATCTCAATTATCTTTACGTCTTTGTCTTTTTAAAGCAGCTTTATTGTCATTTTGCAGTCAATTGTACGAGCATCATCTTTTCTTTGTTTTGCAGATCCATGTCCGGATAATGCAGAGTATATCGAGTGCGGTCCCGCTTGTATTCCCTCCTGTGAGGCACCTTCCACCAACTGCACAGGCTCATGTATCAGTGGCTGCTTCTGCAAACCAGGGTTTGTCTTCAAGGGACGGCGCTGTGTGCCAGTGGAAAAATGTGGCTGCCTGGATGAAAACAACAACTATTATGAGGTCAGACATTCTATGTGGAACTTTTCCAGTTTTCATAATGTCGTGAAGGCAACAGATAATTTCATTGCCAGCTGTAAATGCAGGTGTAATGCTATTGGAGGAATACAGTGTAACCTGCCAGTACTGATCATTTCTTCTCCTTCTTCTTCTTCCTCTTTTGTTTTCAGCCTGGTGAGGTTGTAAATGGTGACGGTTGTTCACAGTTGTGCCGCTGTGCAGGCAACTACACTTTGGAATGTCTTGATAACTCCTGTGATCCCGATGAAGAGTGTCGTGAGCATGATGGAGTGTCAGGCTGCTATCCTAAAGGTAAAAAAAGTCTTCTGAACGTGAAGGTTGACAGAGTAGAAATCCATTCATTTCCATCCTTTCAGACCAGTGCCATCACATCTGTGACAATATGACCTCTGACAAGAGTTTGTCCTCTTTCATTCCTGCCTGCAGATACATCCACATGCGTAGCTTCTGGTGATCCCCACTACACCACGTTTGACAAGCGTCGTTACAACTTCATGGGCAACTGCAGCTATGTGATGTCTAAACCTTGCAATAGCACATCATCTCTGCCATACTTTGAGGTGCATGCGGACAATGAAAACCGCTTCAACAAGCCTACAATCTCGTATTTGAAGGCTGTGCATGTACATGTGTACGACGTGAAGATCTCCATCTTGAAAGGTGGCACGGTGCAGGTAAGATATTGGCAGATGTGCAATTAAATGTAGTCATTTAGGAGAAGATGTGGCTGATGCAGTTGAGAGACGTCTCTGCTTATGTGTGAACCTGTTTGTTTTTTGTTACCTCTCTAATAATCTTGGCTTTTATTTGAAAGGTGAATGGGACCAACGTGAAGCTGCCCATGACTGCGGCCCCAGGTGTCTCTGTGTCTAAGAAAGGAAAGCATTACACTGTGGCCATGGACTTTGGTGTGACCGTTCGCTATGATGGAAACCACTTTATGGACATCAAAGTTATCAAAGAGTGAGTGAAAGACTGAACTGATGGTCAAAGATGGGACCTGAGTGTGGCCACAAACAAGCAACAAAGTTTTTGAGACAGAGAAGGCGCAGGTCTGAGCTCTTGTTGTCACCTCCACATGTCACTGACTTGCACATTTTCTTTCTCTAACTTGCAGCTATGAAGGTTTGCTGTGTGGACTGTGTGGAGATTATGATCTGAATTCTAAGGACGACTTCAGAAAACCAGACGGATTGTTGGCTAAAGACGCCAATGAGTTTGGACACAGCTGGAACACTGATCCTAAGTTAGTAGAGCTTTCAAAGAGCTTTCAAACATAACAGCTATCATAGATGCATGATGGGGTTTTTCCATTCTATTTGTTCAAACTCTGTAAGAGAAGATGGAACTAAGCTTCACTCTTTGAACGGAGGTTGCCATCTCTCCTGGAAACACGGTGAGATTCCCTGATGATGTGTTTGTGTTGACAGGTGTAATCACAAACCACCACCCCCTGGCCCTGAGTGTGACAATGACGAGGAGGAACTGTACGAAAGCTCAGGATTCTGTGGCATCCTTTTGGACAAGAATGGCCCATTTGCTGTGTGCCACAAAAAGATCAATCCCAACGTAAGTGAGATTTCACTAGCCAAATGAAATAAGTTGTTAATCCAGACTGCAGCATGTTCTGCATGTACAATTTCTTGAGGTAAATGTGGTTGTTTGAAGTCATAGAAATACAAGTGACGTACTTCAGCAGTGAGAAGAGCAATTCTTGAAAAATGTCCAAGTTGTGACACTGACAAGAAAGGAGTTGTGACAAGATACTTGTTTTTCAGAATTACTTCAAAGACTGTGTGTTTGACCTGTGTGAGCTGGGCGGAGCGAGGCCCATCCTGTGCGAAGCCATTGAAGCTTATGCGAATGAGTGTCAGGACCGCGGAGTCACCATTGGACTTTGGAGAAATGAAACCTTCTGCCGTAAGCTTTTCCTTACTACAGTATGAAGGCAAAGGAAAGAAGTGAATGGATATTCTTGAAAACTAACTCTCTGGTCCACTTGCAGCCTTGGACTGCGACTCCAACAGCCACTACGAGCCGTGCGCAGACTCGTGCCAAGAGACATGTTCAGGCATGCCCCCCTCCTGCGCTGGTCCCTGTTCTGAAGGCTGTGTCTGCGATCCCGGCTATGTCCTGCGTGATGGCAAGTGCGTGTTGAAGACCACTTGTTTCGACGACGTCTGCCATTTCAACGGCCAGCTCTATGAGGTACAGTGAAGTTATGCCTTCATAACCATGGACGGAATGTGTATCTACTTGTGTTTTATGTCTTGGACCCAAGGTGCTCCAATTTACTTGAGTCTGTCTTTGTATTTTAGGGTGGAGAAGAATTTTATCTAGAAGACTGCAAGCAGAAGTGTGAATGTAACCCTCCCAATGTGACATGCTCGCCCTTCACTTGCCCCCCAATGCATGAGTGTAAAATCCAAGAAGGAGTGCAGGGATGCTACCCAAGTGGTGAGTTCTCCTGGTCATTTAGTGAGACAAAAACCTTGAATTGAAGGGGTATATTTCGTGTCACATGAGATGTTTTCTCACGTAATAGTAGTAATCATGCAATCAAGTCAGTGACAGCTGCCAGGGCTACATGCCCGGCTATGTGTCTGCGGCAAACTACATCTAAACTTCACCCATTATTCTCTTGCAATGCTTGAGTCATCCCAGGACTGTAGCTTGTCATAAAGATCTACTAAAAACAAGAGCCAATCTGTCATTAGATTCTTGTAATAAATAAAGAGAGGATACGAATAGACCTCTGTTTTTGAATTCATTCGATATTGAACCAGTCATGAAGGAGCTACGGGAGTTGTTCCCTGAAAGTTTGAAAATGTTCAAGTTGTTTCCTCTGTCCCTCTGTCTCAGACTACCAGGACTGTGTGGTGTCTGGAGATCCTCACTACACGACATTTGACAAGAAGTTCTATACCTTCATGGGAACGTGCACCTACACACTGGCTCGAAGCTGCAAGAACAACACGGGTAAGGAATGAGCTTTAGTCATCACCTGCTGCAGTCCAAGTGCCGTGTTCTGGTAAAAATGATGATGATTGAATGGATTGAATAGTGACACACAACATTCCACATCATGTACTGTGCAGGTCCTTGGTTCTCAGTGGAGGGGAAGAATGAGGAGAGAAACGCCCCAGGAGTGTCGTACCTCAAAAAACTCTATGTCACCGTAAATGGAATCACTGTGACCATGATGAAATCCAGAAAGACGCTGGTCAGTATGGCCCCATCCCGTAGTCTCCCCAATGACACACGCGCATCAGCATCTTCACTCCCTCTCTATTCTTACTTTGCTCTTAATCCAGTGGTTTAATGACATGCCAGCTTTAACCTGGCCCATGATCCCATCTCATTCCTCAGCTTTTATCTTTTTCTCATGCCATAATCCCAGAAATCTTCCACCTTTTCTCCTTGTCATGGATTTGACCAGAGCTGAGATAAAAATCATTTCAAGGTTAAACTTACACAAATGAAGGTTTAAAAAAATAAAAAAAATAAAAATCTAATCAAAACATTCCAGTTTCCCCCAAAGTAATGTAGCCCTGTGTGTAAGATTAAAATATTTCAAGTTCAGTCCTAAAGCAAATGTTTAACTGCAATTCTTGCAACTTCATCCTGAACATATAGAACTGGTGATAATGACAATGTCTATTTCCACTGTCCTGAAGTATTTTTTTCTTTTCTTTTTCTCCTCTGGCAGGTCAATGGACTGAGGGTGAACCTCCCTCATTCTCCTTCTCCCCTCATGTCTCTCAGTCTGGCCGGTCAGTACGTCACCCTGCAGACAACGTTTGGTCTGCGGGTGCGCTGGGATGGCAACCATTATGCTCAGATCACTGTTCCCAGGTTGGTAGTAATAAATAGCTTTACACATTCAGATGACTGGTTATGTGAGTAAAATTGGTTTGGTGTCCTCATTGAGTGAAAATTTGTCCCTTTCATTTTTTTTTAAAAATGTGTTAATAAAGATCGATGTCCCCCTACTTTCCAAATTTTTACTCATTTTTTTTTTTTACTTGATGTGACAGTGCTGATGTAAATGTAATCTTTGTCTCTTATGAGGTATATTTAATGAAAACTCTCAACATTGTTGTCATGTGTTTCCATAAGTCATCCTCAGTCTCTTTTTCATACAAGATCTCACTCTTCCTTTGGTCCCACAGCTCCTACTACAATCAGACATGTGGCCTCTGTGGCGATTACAACGGGGCACCAGAAAATGACTTCACCAAACCCGATGGCACTCTGGTGACAGATGTCAATGACTTTGCAAACAGCTGGCAGACTGAGGACGATGAGGATTACAGGTGAGTTCCATGCATCTGTCTGAGACTTTGCTTGAAATTCACATCAGTCATATCATCCTCATGTGTTATATCCAATATCTACAGGATTGGACTTTGCTCAAGTGTCTGTTGAGGAGATGTAATCCTGTTGTTTCTCTTTCTGTGCCTGTATTGTGCAGTTGTACCTCAGGTTCAGGGCCAGACCCAGAGTGTGACCCTAAACTTGAGGCTGAGGTGGTCAAACCAGAAAAATGCGGCAAGATTGAAGACAAGACTGGCCCCTTCAAGTAAGGAAGCAGTCTGTGGCTGAGTAGTGAGCTGCTTCAACTCACACTTTAACCCCACAATATCCAGCTCAGTTGTGTCCTCTTCAAAGTGTCCGCAGATTCCTGTGTGGAATACATGATGTCCAATTTTGTCTACTCACAATTAGTCATTGTGTTGAAGACTTTTTGTTCCATGTGATTGACCACTCCCTGTCCTTTCCTTCCTTCCAGGGAGTGCATCTCAGTGGTGGATCCCACTCCGTTCTTCAGGAGTTGCGTGTTTGACATGTGCCAGTACAACGGCAATGAAAGCGTTCTATGTGACCAGCTTCAGGCCTACACAGATGCTTGCCAACAAGCTGGAGCTAAAGTCGATCAGTGGAGGTCTTCAGAATTCTGTCGTAAGTTGGAGGAGACTTGTGAAAGAAATACTTTATGTTTGAGAGAGAAGGTGTTCCGTTCCTCTTGTTAGGGTAAAATACATCTTCATGCAAAGGAGCGCTGCTAATTTCTCCTTTGATCGACGTAAGAACAACAGCACAGCAGTGATGCACCTGAGAACAACCACAATCACAACACATGACACATGTTTTTCCTCTCCTTTTATCCCTTTCTCCCTCCCTCCATTCCATCCCCTGCTTCACCTCTGTTGCTATGTGAAGCCTTGCCCTGCCCACCGAACAGCTCCTACACTTTGTGCATGAGCTCATGCCCAGAGACGTGCCTTGGTGTAGTCGGGCCTTCTGGTTGCGAGGACGTGTGTGTGGAGGGTTGCGAGTGCGACCCTGGCTTTGTTCTCAGTGACGACAAGTGTGTGGAACTGAAAGACTGTGGCTGCGTGGACAGCAATGGATCCTATCACCCTGTAAGTTGAAACATCCCACAAGCAATAATCATCAAATCATAACGTCTAACCTGCAAAGTATTCTTATTGTTTGTCTGGAATCAGGTTGAAGTATAGCTAAAATTTGGCTAATTAAGGGTTAAGGAAATGTTGATGATGATGATGATGATGATGACGACTGAAAATGTAGTTTTATGTACAGGAATACCTATATATGTATGGTTTTATATATATTTGAAGACAAATTTCTCTTATATTTCTTGTGTGTGTGTGTGTGTTCCTCAGGAAGGGGATGATTGGTACTTGGAGGGATGTGACCAGAAGTGTGAGTGTCTGAGTGGAGGTTTGATTCAGTGCCACAACAGCAGCTGTAAACCAGGCACTGAAATCTGCCAGCTCGAGGATGGAGCATATGACTGCATAGTTGGTATGTCGATGACTCCTTTGTCTCCTTCCTTTTCTACACATTTATGGAGATCATTTTGAAACGCTATGATTTTAGTTCATCTCAATTATCTTTACGTCTTTGTCTTTTTAAAGCAGCTTTATTGTCATTTTGCAGTCAATTGTACGAGCATCATCTTTTCTTTGTTTTGCAGATCCATGTCCGGATAATGCCGAGTATATCGAGTGCGGTCCCGCTTGTATTCCCTCCTGTGAGGCACCTTCCACCAACTGCACAGGCTCATGTATCAGTGGCTGCTTCTGCAAACCAGGGTTTGTCTTCAAGGGACGGCGCTGTGTGCCAGTGGAAAAATGTGGCTGCCTGGATGAAAACAACAACTATTATGAGGTCAGACATTCTATGTGGAACTTTTTCATGTATTATAATGTCGTGAAGGCAACAGATAATTTCATTGCCAGCTGTAAATGCAGGTGTAATGCTATTGGAGGAATACAGTGTAACCTGCCAGTACTGATCATTTCTTCTCCTTCTTCTTCTTCCTCTTTTGTTTTCAGCCTGGTGAGGTTGTAAATGGTGACGGTTGTTCACAGTTGTGCCGCTGTGCAGGCAACTACACTTTGGAATGTCTTGATAACTCCTGTGATCCCGATGAAGAGTGTCGTGAGCATGATGGAGTGTCAGGCTGCTATCCTAAAGGTAAAAAAAGTCTTCTGAACGTGAAGGTTGACAGAGTAGAAATCCATTCATTTCCATCCTTTCAGACCAGTGACATCACATCTGTGACAATATGACCTCTGACAAGAGTTTGTCCTCTTTCATTCCTGCCTGCAGATACATCCACATGCGTAGCTTCTGGTGATCCCCACTACACCACGTTTGACAAGCGTCGTTACAACTTCATGGGCAACTGCAGCTATGTGATGTCTAAACCTTGCAATAGCACATCATCTCTGCCATACTTTGAGGTGCATGCGGACAATGAAAACCGCTTCAACAAGCCTACAATCTCGTATTTGAAGGCTGTGCATGTACATGTGTACGACGTGAAGATCTCCATCTTGAAAGGTGGCACGGTGCAGGTAAGATATTGGCAGATGTGCAATTAAATGTAGTCATTTAGGAGAAGATGTGGCTGATGCAGTTGAGAGACGTCTCTGCTTATGTGTGAACCTGTTTGTTTTTTGTTACCTCTCTAATAATCTTGGCTTTTATTTGAAAGGTGAATGGGACCAACGTGAAGCTGCCCATGACTGCGGCCCCAGGTGTCTCTGTGTCTAAGAAAGGAAAGCATTACACTGTGGCCATGGACTTTGGTGTGACCGTTCGCTATGATGGAAACCACTTTATGGACATCAAAGTTATCAAAGAGTGAGTGAAAGACTGAACTGATGGTCAAAGATGGGACCTGAGTGTGGCCACAAACAAGCAACAAAGTTTTTGAGACAGAGAAGACGCAGGTCTGAGCTCTTGTTGTCACCTCCACATGTCACTGACTTGCACATTTTCTTTCTCTAACTTGCAGCTATGAAGGTTTGCTGTGTGGACTGTGTGGAGATTATGATCTGAATTCTAAGGACGACTTCAGAAAACCAGACGGATTGTTGGCTAAAGACGCCAATGAGTTTGGACACAGCTGGAACACTGATCCTAAGTTAGTAGAGCTTTCAAAGAGCTTTCAAACATAACAGCTATCATAGATGCATGATGGGGTTTTTCCATTCTATTTGTTCAAACTCTGTAAGAGAAGATGGAACTAAGCTTCACTCTTTGAACGGAGGTTGCCATCTCTCCTGGAAACACGGTGAGATTCCCTGATGATGTGTTTGTGTTGACAGGTGTAATCACAAACCACCACCCCCTGGCCCTGAGTGTGACGATGACGAGGAGGAACTGTACGAAAGCTCAGGATTCTGTGGCATCCTTTTGGACAAGAATGGCCCATTTGCTGTGTGCCACAAAAAGATCAATCCCAACGTAAGTGAGATTTCACTAGTCAAATGAAATAAGTTGTTAATCCAGACTGCAGCATGTTCTGCATGTACAATTTCTTGAGGTAAATGTGGTTGTTTGAAGTCATAGAAATACAAGTGACGTACTTCAGCAGTGAGAAGAGCAATTCTTGAAAAATGTCCATGTTGTGACGCTGACAAGAAAGGAGTTGTGACAAGATACTTGTTTTTCAGAATTACTTCAAAGACTGTGTGTTTGACCTGTGTGAGCTGGGCGGTGCGAGGCCCATCCTGTGCGAAGCCATTGAAGCTTATGCGAATGAGTGTCAGGACCGCGGAGTCACCATTGGACCTTGGAGAAATGAAACCTTCTGCCGTAAGCTTTTCCTTACTACAGTATGAAAGCAAAGGAAAGAAGTGAATGGATATTCTTGAAAACTAACTCTCTGGTCCACTTGCAGCCTTGGACTGCGACTCCAACAGCCACTACGAGCCGTGCGCAGACTCGTGCCAAGAGACATGTTCAGGCATGCCCCCCTCCTGCGCTGGTCCCTGTTCTGAAGGCTGTGTCTGCGATCCCGGCTATGTCCTGCATGATGGCAAGTGCGTGTTGAACACCACTTGTTTCGACGACGTCTGCCATTTCAACGGCCAGCTCTATGAGGTACAGTGAAGTTATGCCTTCATAACCATGGACGGAATGTGTATCTACTTGTGTTTTATGTCTTGGACCCAAGGTGCTCCAATTTACTTGAGTCTGTCTTTGTATTTTAGGGTGGAGAAGAATTTTATCTAGAAGACTGCAAGCAGAAGTGTGAATGTAACCCTCCCAATGTGACATGCTCGCCCTTCACTTGCCCCCCAATGCATGAGTGTAAAATCCAAGAAGGAGTGCAGGGATGCTACCCAAGTGGTGAGTTCTCCTGGTCATTTAGTGAGACAAAAACCTTGAATTGAAGGGGTATATGTCGTGTCACATGAGATGTTTTCTCACGTAATAGTAGTAATCATGCAATCAAGTCAGTGACAGCTGCCAGGGCTACATGCCCGGCTATGTGTCTGCGGCAAACTACATCTAAACTTCACCCATTATTCTCTTGCAATGCTTGAGTCATCCCAGGACTGCAGCTTGTCATAAAGATCTACTAAAAACAAGAGCCAATCTGTCATTAGATTCTTGTAATAAATAAAGAGAGGATACGAATAGACCTCTGTTTGGAATTCATTCGATATTGAAGCAGTCATGAAGGAGCTACGGGAGTTGTTCCCTGAAAGTTTGAAAAGGTTCAAGTTGTTTCCTCTGTCCCTCTGTCTCAGACTACCAGGACTGTGTGGTGTCTGGAGATCCTCACTACACGACATTTGACAAGAAGTTCTATACCTTCATGGGAACGTGCACCTACACACTGGCTCGAAGCTGCAAGAACAACACGGGTAAGGAATGAGCTTTAGTCATCACCTGCTGCAGTCCAAGTGCCGTGTTCTGGTAAAAATGATGATGATTGAATGGATTGAATAGTGACACACAACATTCCACATCATGTACTGTGCAGGTCCTTGGTTCTCAGTGGAGGGGAAGAATGAGGAGAGAAACGCCCCAGGAGTGTCGTACCTCAAAAAACTCTATGTCACCGTAAATGGAATCACTGTGACCATGATGAAATCCAGAAAGACGCTGGTCAGTATGGCCCCATCCCGTAGTCTCCCCAATGACACACGCGCATCAGCATCTTCACTCCCTCTCTATTCTTACTTTGCTCTTAATCCAGTGGTTTAATGACATGCCAGCTTTAACCTGGCCCATGATCCCATCTCATTCCTCAGCTTTTATCTTTTTCTCATGCCATAATCCCAGAAATCTTCCACCTTTTCTCCTTGTCATGGATTTGACCAGAGCTGAGATAAAAATCATTTCAAGGTTAAACTTACACAAATGAAGGTTTAAAAAAATAAAAAAAATAAAAATCTAATCAAAACATTCCAGTTTCCCCCAAAGTAATGTAGCCCTGTGTGTAAGATTAAAATATTTCAAGTTCAGTCCTAAAGCAAATGTTTAACTGCAATTCTTGCAACTTCATCCTGAACATATAGAACTGGTGATAATGACAATGTCTATTTCCACTGTCCTGAAGTATTTTTTTCTTTTCTTTTTCTCCTCTGGCAGGTCAATGGACTGAGGGTGAACCTCCCTCATTCTCCTTCTCCCCTCATGTCTCTCAGTCTGGCCGGTCAGTACGTCACCCTGCAGACAACGTTTGGTCTGCGGGTGCGCTGGGATGGCAACCATTATGCTCAGATCACTGTTCCCAGGTTGGTAGTAATAAATAGCTTTACACATTCAGATGACTGGTTATGTGAGTAAAATTGGTTTGGTGTCCTCATTGAGTGAAAATTTGTCCCTTTCATTTTTTTTAAATGTGTTAATAAAGATCAATGTCCCCCTGCTTTCCAAATTTTTACTCATTTTTTTTTTTTACTTGATGTGACAGTGCTGATGTAAATTTAATCTTTGTCTCTTATGAGGTATATTTAATGAAAACTCTCAACATTGTTGTCATGTGTTTCCATAAGTCATCCTCAGTCTCTTTTTCATACAAGATCTCACTCTTCCTTTGGTCCCACAGCTCCTACTACAATCAGACATGTGGCCTCTGTGGCGATTACAACGGGGCACCAGAAAATGACTTCACCAAACCCGATGGCACTCTGGTGACAGATGTCAATGACTTTGCAAACAGCTGGCAGACTGAGGACGATGAGGATTACAGGTGAGTTCCATGCATCTGTCTGAGACTTTGCTTGAAATTCACATCAGTCATATCATCCTCATGTGTTATATCCAATATCTACAGGATTGGACTTTGCTCAAGTGTCTGTTGAGGAGATGTAATCCTGTTGTTTCTCTTTCTGTGCCTGTATTGTGCAGTTGTACCTCAGGTTCAGGGCCAGACCCAGAGTGTGACCCTAAACTTGAGGCTGAGGTGGTCAAACCAGAAAAATGCGGCAAGATTGAAGACAAGACTGGCCCCTTCAAGTAAGGAAGCAGTCTGTGGCTGAGTAGTGAGCTGCTTCAACTCACACTTTAACCCCACAATATCCAGCTCAGTTGTGTCCTCTTCAAAGTGTCCGCAGATTCCTGTGTGGAATACATGATGTCCAATTTTGTCTACTCACAATTAGTCATTGTGTTGAAGACTTTTTGTTCCATGTGATTGACCACTCCCTGTCCTTTCCTTCCTTCCAGGGAGTGCATCTCAGTGGTGGATCCCACTCCGTTCTTCAGGAGTTGCGTGTTTGACATGTGCCAGTACAACGGCAATGAGAGTGTTCTATGTGACCAGCTTCAGGCCTACACAGATGCTTGCCAACAAGCTGGAGCTAAAGTCGATCAGTGGAGGTCTTCAGAATTCTGTCGTAAGTTGGAGGAGACTTGTGAAAGAAATACTTTATGTTTGAGAGAGAAGGTGTTCCGTTCCTCTTGTTAGGGTAAAATACATCTTCATGCAAAGGAGCGCTGCTAATTTCTCCTTTGATCGACGTAAGAACAACAGCACAGCAGTGATGCACCTGAGAACAACCACAATCACAACACATGACACATGTTTTTCCTCTCCTTTTATCCCTTTCTCCCTCCCTCCATTCCATCCCCTGCTTCACCTCTGTTGCTATGTGAAGCCTTGCCCTGCCCACCGAACAGCTCCTACACTTTGTGCATGAGCTCATGCCCAGAGACGTGCCTTGGTGTAGTCGGGCCTTCTGGTTGCGAGGACGTGTGTGTGGAGGGTTGCGAGTGCGACCCTGGCTTTGTTCTCAGTGACGACAAGTGTGTGGAACTGAAAGACTGTGGCTGCGTGGACAGCAATGGATCCTATCACCCTGTAAGTTGAAACATCCCACAAGCAATATTCATCAAATCATAACGTCTAACCTGCAAAGTATTCTTATTGTTTGTCTGGAATCAGGTTGAAGTATAGCTAAAATTTGGCTAATTAAGGGTTAAGGAAATGTTGATGATGATGATGATGATGATGATGATGATGACGACTGAAAATGTAGTTTTATGTACAGGAATACCTATATATGTATGGTTTTATATATATTTGAAGACAAATTTCTCTTATATTTCTTGTGTGTGTGTGTGTGTTCCTCAGGAAGGGGATGATTGGTACTTGGAGGGATGTGACCAGAAGTGTGAGTGTCTGAGTGGAGGTTTGATTCAGTGCCACAACAGCAGCTGTAAACCAGGCACTGAAATCTGCCAGCTCGAGGATGGAGCATATGACTGCATAGTTGGTATGTCGATGACTCCTTTGTCTCCTTCCTTTTCTACACATTTATGGAGATCATTTTGAAACGCTATGATTTTAGTTCATCTCAATTATCTTTACGTCTTTGTCTTTTTAAAGCAGCTTTATTGTCATTTTGCAGTCAATTGTACGAGCATCATCTTTTCTTTGTTTTGCAGATCCATGTCCGGATAATGCCGAGTATATCGAGTGCGGTCCCGCTTGTATTCCCTCCTGTGAGGCACCTTCCACCAACTGCACAGGCTCATGTATCAGTGGCTGCTTCTGCAAACCAGGGTTTGTCTTCAAGGGACGGCGCTGTGTGCCAGTGGAAAAATGTGGCTGCCTGGATGAAAACAACAACTATTATGAGGTCAGACATTCTATGTGGAACTTTTCCAGTTTTCATAATGTCGTGAAGGCAACAGATAATTTCATTGCCAGCTGTAAATGCAGGTGTAATGCTATTGGAGGAATACAGTGTAACCTGCCAGTACTGATCATTTCTTCTCCTTCTTCTTCTTCCTCTTTTGTTTTCAGCCTGGTGAGGTTGTAAATGGTGACGGTTGTTCACAGTTGTGCCGCTGTGCAGGCAACTACACTTTGGAATGTCTTGATAACTCCTGTGATCCCGATGAAGAGTGTCGTGAGCATGATGGAGTGTCAGGCTGCTATCCTAAAGGTAAAAAAAGTCTTCTGAACGTGAAGGTTGACAGAGTAGAAATCCATTCATTTCCATCCTTTCAGACCAGTGCCATCACATCTGTGACAATATGACCTCTGACAAGAGTTTGTCCTCTTTCATTCCTGCCTGCAGATACATCCACATGCGTAGCTTCTGGTGATCCCCACTACACCACGTTTGACAAGCGTCGTTACAACTTCATGGGCAACTGCAGCTATGTGATGTCTAAACCTTGCAATAGCACATCATCTCTGCCATACTTTGAGGTGCATGCGGACAATGAAAACCGCTTCAACAAGCCTACAATCTCGTATTTGAAGGCTGTGCATGTACATGTGTACGACGTGAAGATCTCCATCTTGAAAGGTGGCACGGTGCAGGTAAGATATTGGCAGATGTGCAATTAAATGTAGTCATTTAGGAGAAGATGTGGCTGATGCAGTTGAGAGACGTCTCTGCTTATGTGTGAACCTGTTTGTTTTTTGTTACCTCTCTAATAATCTTGGCTTTTATTTGAAAGGTGAATGGGACCAACGTGAAGCTGCCCATGACTGCGGCCCCAGGTGTCTCTGTGTCTAAGAAAGGAAAGCATTACACTGTGGCCATGGACTTTGGTGTGACCGTTCGCTATGATGGAAACCACTTTATGGACATCAAAGTTATCAAAGAGTGAGTGAAAGACTGAACTGATGGTCAAAGATGGGACCTGAGTGTGGCCACAAACAAGCAACAAAGTTTTTGAGACAGAGAAGGCGCAGGTCTGAGCTCTTGTTGTCACCTCCACATGTCACTGACTTGCACATTTTCTTTCTCTAACTTGCAGCTATGAAGGTTTGCTGTGTGGACTGTGTGGAGATTATGATCTGAATTCTAAGGACGACTTCAGAAAACCAGACGGATTGTTGGCTAAAGACGCCAATGAGTTTGGACACAGCTGGAACACTGATCCTAAGTTAGTAGAGCTTTCAAAGAGCTTTCAAACATAACAGCTATCATAGATGCATGATGGGGTTTTTCCATTCTATTTGTTCAAACTCTGTAAGAGAAGATGGAACTAAGCTTCACTCTTTGAACGGAGGTTGCCATCTCTCCTGGAAACACGGTGAGATTCCCTGATGATGTGTTTGTGTTGACAGGTGTAATCACAAACCACCACCCCCTGGCCCTGAGTGTGACAATGACGAGGAGGAACTGTACGAAAGCTCAGGATTCTGTGGCATCCTTTTGGACAAGAATGGCCCATTTGCTGTGTGCCACAAAAAGATCAATCCCAACGTAAGTGAGATTTCACTAGCCAAATGAAATAAGTTGTTAATCCAGACTGCAGCATGTTCTGCATGTACAATTTCTTGAGGTAAATGTGGTTGTTTGAAGTCATAGAAATACAAGTGACGTACTTCAGCAGTGAGAAGAGCAATTCTTGAAAAATGTCCAAGTTGTGACACTGACAAGAAAGGAGTTGTGACAAGATACTTGTTTTTCAGAATTACTTCAAAGACTGTGTGTTTGACCTGTGTGAGCTGGGCGGAGCGAGGCCCATCCTGTGCGAAGCCATTGAAGCTTATGCGAATGAGTGTCAGGACCGCGGAGTCACCATTGGACTTTGGAGAAATGAAACCTTCTGCCGTAAGCTTTTCCTTACTACAGTATGAAGGCAAAGGAAAGAAGTGAATGGATATTCTTGAAAACTAACTCTCTGGTCCACTTGCAGCCTTGGACTGCGACTCCAACAGCCACTACGAGCCGTGCGCAGACTCGTGCCAAGAGACATGTTCAGGCATGCCCCCCTCCTGCGCTGGTCCCTGTTCTGAAGGCTGTGTCTGCGATCCCGGCTATGTCCTGCGTGATGGCAAGTGCGTGTTGAAGACCACTTGTTTCGACGACGTCTGCCATTTCAACGGCCAGCTCTATGAGGTACAGTGAAGTTATGCCTTCATAACCATGGACGGAATGTGTATCTACTTGTGTTTTATGTCTTGGACCCAAGGTGCTCCAATTTACTTGAGTCTGTCTTTGTATTTTAGGGTGGAGAAGAATTTTATCTAGAAGACTGCAAGCAGAAGTGTGAATGTAACCCTCCCAATGTGACATG
Organism: Nelusetta ayraudi; assembly: GCF_046127955.1. Classification (NCBI taxonomy): domain Eukaryota; kingdom Metazoa; phylum Chordata; class Actinopteri; order Tetraodontiformes; family Monacanthidae; genus Nelusetta; species Nelusetta ayraudi. Next base: position 5,565,514 of record NW_027466092.1, read on the forward strand.
CTCGCCCTTCACTTGCCCCCCAATGCATGAGTGTAAAATCCAAGAAGGAGTGCAGGGATGCTACCCAAGTGGTGAGTTCTCCTGGTCATTTAGTGAGACAAAAACCTTGAATTGAAGGGGTATATTTCGTGTCACATGAGATGTTTTCTCACGTAATAGTAGTAATCATGCAATCAAGTCAGTGACAGCTGCCAGGGCTACATGCCCGGCTATGTGTCTGCGGCAAACTACATCTAAACTTCACCCATTATTCTCTTGCAATGCTTGAGTCATCCCAGGACTGTAGCTTGTCATAAAGATCTACTAAAAACAAGAGCCAATCTGTCATTAGATTCTTGTAATAAATAAAGAGAGGATACGAATAGACCTCTGTTTTTGAATTCATTCGATATTGAACCAGTCATGAAGGAGCTACGGGAGTTGTTCCCTGAAAGTTTGAAAATGTTCAAGTTGTTTCCTCTGTCCCTCTGTCTCAGACTACCAGGACTGTGTGGTGTCTGGAGATCCTCACTACACGACATTTGACAAGAAGTTCTATACCTTCATGGGAACGTGCACCTACACACTGGCTCGAAGCTGCAAGAACAACACGGGTAAGGAATGAGCTTTAGTCATCACCTGCTGCAGTCCAAGTGCCGTGTTCTGGTAAAAATGATGATGATTGAATGGATTGAATAGTGACACACAACATTCCACATCATGTACTGTGCAGGTCCTTGGTTCTCAGTGGAGGGGAAGAATGAGGAGAGAAACGCCCCAGGAGTGTCGTACCTCAAAAAACTCTATGTCACAGTAAATGGAATCACTGTGACCATGATGAAATCCAGAAAGACGCTGGTCAGTATGGCCCCATCCCGTAGTCTCCCCAATGACACACGCGCATCAGCATCTTCACTCCCTCTCTATTCTTACTTTGCTCTTAATCCAGTGGTTTAATGACATGCCAGCTTTAACCTGGCCCATGATCCCATCTCATTCCTCAGCTTTTATCTTTTTCTCATGCCATAATCCCAGAAATCTTCCACCTTTTCTCCTTGTCATGGATTTGACCAGAGCTGAGATAAAAATCATTTCAAGGTTAAACTTACACAAATGAAGGTTTAAAAAAATAAAAAAAATAAAAATCTAATCAAAACATTCCAGTTTCCCCCAAAGTAATGTAGCCCTGTGTGTAAGATTAAAATATTTCAAGTTCAGTCCTAAAGCAAATGTTTAACTGCAATTCTTGCAACTTCATCCTGAACATATAGAACTGGTGATAATGACAATGTCTATTTCCACTGTCCTGAAGTATTTTTTTCTTTTCTTTTTCTCCTCTGGCAGGTCAATGGACTGAGGGTGAACCTCCCTCATTCTCCTTCTCCCCTCATGTCTCTCAGTCTGGCCGGTCAGTACGTCACCCTGCAGACAACGTTTGGTCTGCGGGTGCGCTGGGATGGCAACCATTATGCTCAGATCACTGTTCCCAGGTTGGTAGTAATAAATAGCTTTACACATTCAGATGACTGGTTATGTGAGTAAAATTGGTTTGGTGTCCTCATTGAGTGAAAATTTGTCCCTTTCATTTTTTTTTAAAAATGTGTTAATAAAGATCGATGTCCCCCTACTTTCCAAATTTTTACTCATTTTTTTTTTTTACTTGATGTGACAGTGCTGATGTAAATGTAATCTTTGTCTCTTATGAGGTATATTTAATGAAAACTCTCAACATTGTTGTCATGTGTTTCCATAAGTCATCCTCAGTCTCTTTTTCATACAAGATCTCACTCTTCCTTTGGTCCCACAGCTCCTACTACAATCAGACATGTGGCCTCTGTGGCGATTACAACGGGGCACCAGAAAATGACTTCACCAAACCCGATGGCACTCTGGTGACAGATGTCAATGACTTTGCAAACAGCTGGCAGACTGAGGACGATGAGGATTACAGGTGAGTTCCATGCATCTGTCTGAGACTTTGCTTGAAATTCACATCAGTCATATCATCCTCATGTGTTATATCCAATATCTACAGGATTGGACTTTGCTCAAGTGTCTGTTGAGGAGATGTAATCCTGTTGTTTCTCTTTCTGTGCCTGTATTGTGCAGTTGTACCTCAGGTTCAGGGCCAGACCCAGAGTGTGACCCTAAACTTGAGGCTGAGGTGGTCAAACCAGAAAAATGCGGCAAGATTGAAGACAAGACTGGCCCCTTCAAGTAAGGAAGCAGTCTGTGGCTGAGTAGTGAGCTGCTTCAACTCACACTTTAACCCCACAATATCCAGCTCAGTTGTGTCCTCTTCAAAGTGTCCGCAGATTCCTGTGTGGAATACATGATGTCCAATTTTGTCTACTCACAATTAGTCATTGTGTTGAAGACTTTTTGTTCCATGTGATTGACCACTCCCTGTCCTTTCCTTCCTTCCAGGGAGTGCATCTCAGTGGTGGATCCCACTCCGTTCTTCAGGAGTTGCGTGTTTGACATGTGCCAGTACAACGGCAATGAAAGCGTTCTATGTGACCAGCTTCAGGCCTACACAGATGCTTGCCAACAAGCTGGAGCTAAAGTCGATCAGTGGAGGTCTTCAGAATTCTGTCGTAAGTTGGAGGAGACTTGTGAAAGAAATACTTTATGTTTGAGAGAGAAGGTGTTCCGTTCCTCTTGTTAGGGTAAAATACATCTTCATGCAAAGGAGCGCTGCTAATTTCTCCTTTGATCGACGTAAGAACAACAGCACAGCAGTGATGCACCTGAGAACAACCACAATCACAACACATGACACATGTTTTTCCTCTCCTTTTATCCCTTTCTCCCTCCCTCCATTCCATCCCCTGCTTCACCTCTGTTGCTATGTGAAGCCTTGCCCTGCCCACCGAACAGCTCCTACACTTTGTGCATGAGCTCATGCCCAGAGACGTGCCTTGGTGTAGTCGGGCCTTCTGGTTGCGAGGACGTGTGTGTGGAGGGTTGCGAGTGCGACCCTGGCTTTGTTCTCAGTGACGACAAGTGTGTGGAACTGAAAGACTGTGGCTGCGTGGACAGCAATGGATCCTATCACCCTGTAAGTTGAAACATCCCACAAGCAATAATCATCAAATCATAACGTCTAACCTGCAAAGTATTCTTATTGTTTGTCTGGAATCAGGTTGAAGTATAGCTAAAATTTGGCTAATTAAGGGTTAAGGAAATGTTGATGATGATGATGATGATGATGACGACTGAAAATGTAGTTTTATGTACAGGAATACCTATATATGTATGGTTTTATATATATTTGAAGACAAATTTCTCTTATATTTCTTGTGTGTGTGTGTGTGTTCCTCAGGAAGGGGATGATTGGTACTTGGAGGGATGTGACCAGAAGTGTGAGTGTCTGAGTGGAGGTTTGATTCAGTGCCACAACAGCAGCTGTAAACCAGGCACTGAAATCTGCCAGCTCGAGGATGGAGCATATGACTGCATAGTTGGTATGTCGATGACTCCTTTGTCTCCTTCCTTTTCTACACATTTATGGAGATCATTTTGAAACGCTATGATTTTAGTTCATCTCAATTATCTTTACGTCTTTGTCTTTTTAAAGCAGCTTTATTGTCATTTTGCAGTCAATTGTACGAGCATCATCTTTTCTTTGTTTTGCAGATCCATGTCCGGATAATGCCGAGTATATCGAGTGCGGTCCCGCTTGTATTCCCTCCTGTGAGGCACCTTCCACCAACTGCACAGGCTCATGTATCAGTGGCTGCTTCTGCAAACCAGGGTTTGTCTTCAAGGGACGGCGCTGTGTGCCAGTGGAAAAATGTGGCTGCCTGGATGAAAACAACAACTATTATGAGGTCAGACATTCTATGTGGAACTTTTTCATGTATTATAATGTCGTGAAGGCAACAGATAATTTCATTGCCAGCTGTAAATGCAGGTGTAATGCTATTGGAGGAATACAGTGTAACCTGCCAGTACTGATCATTTCTTCTCCTTCTTCTTCTTCCTCTTTTGTTTTCAGCCTGGTGAGGTTGTAAATGGTGACGGTTGTTCACAGTTGTGCCGCTGTGCAGGCAACTACACTTTGGAATGTCTTGATAACTCCTGTGATCCCGATGAAGAGTGTCGTGAGCATGATGGAGTGTCAGGCTGCTATCCTAAAGGTAAAAAAAGTCTTCTGAACGTGAAGGTTGACAGAGTAGAAATCCATTCATTTCCATCCTTTCAGACCAGTGACATCACATCTGTGACAATATGACCTCTGACAAGAGTTTGTCCTCTTTCATTCCTGCCTGCAGATACATCCACATGCGTAGCTTCTGGTGATCCCCACTACACCACGTTTGACAAGCGTCGTTACAACTTCATGGGCAACTGCAGCTATGTGATGTCTAAACCTTGCAATAGCACATCATCTCTGCCATACTTTGAGGTGCATGCGGACAATGAAAACCGCTTCAACAAGCCTACAATCTCGTATTTGAAGGCTGTGCATGTACATGTGTACGACGTGAAGATCTCCATCTTGAAAGGTGGCACGGTGCAGGTAAGATATTGGCAGATGTGCAATTAAATGTAGTCATTTAGGAGAAGATGTGGCTGATGCAGTTGAGAGACGTCTCTGCTTATGTGTGAACCTGTTTGTTTTTTGTTACCTCTCTAATAATCTTGGCTTTTATTTGAAAGGTGAATGGGACCAACGTGAAGCTGCCCATGACTGCGGCCCCAGGTGTCTCTGTGTCTAAGAAAGGAAAGCATTACACTGTGGCCATGGACTTTGGTGTGACCGTTCGCTATGATGGAAACCACTTTATGGACATCAAAGTTATCAAAGAGTGAGTGAAAGACTGAACTGATGGTCAAAGATGGGACCTGAGTGTGGCCACAAACAAGCAACAAAGTTTTTGAGACAGAGAAGACGCAGGTCTGAGCTCTTGTTGTCACCTCCACATGTCACTGACTTGCACATTTTCTTTCTCTAACTTGCAGCTATGAAGGTTTGCTGTGTGGACTGTGTGGAGATTATGATCTGAATTCTAAGGACGACTTCAGAAAACCAGACGGATTGTTGGCTAAAGACGCCAATGAGTTTGGACACAGCTGGAACACTGATCCTAAGTTAGTAGAGCTTTCAAAGAGCTTTCAAACATAACAGCTATCATAGATGCATGATGGGGTTTTTCCATTCTATTTGTTCAAACTCTGTAAGAGAAGATGGAACTAAGCTTCACTCTTTGAACGGAGGTTGCCATCTCTCCTGGAAACACGGTGAGATTCCCTGATGATGTGTTTGTGTTGACAGGTGTAATCACAAACCACCACCCCCTGGCCCTGAGTGTGACGATGACGAGGAGGAACTGTACGAAAGCTCAGGATTCTGTGGCATCCTTTTGGACAAGAATGGCCCATTTGCTGTGTGCCACAAAAAGATCAATCCCAACGTAAGTGAGATTTCACTAGTCAAATGAAATAAGTTGTTAATCCAGACTGCAGCATGTTCTGCATGTACAATTTCTTGAGGTAAATGTGGTTGTTTGAAGTCATAGAAATACAAGTGACGTACTTCAGCAGTGAGAAGAGCAATTCTTGAAAAATGTCCATGTTGTGACGCTGACAAGAAAGGAGTTGTGACAAGATACTTGTTTTTCAGAATTACTTCAAAGACTGTGTGTTTGACCTGTGTGAGCTGGGCGGTGCGAGGCCCATCCTGTGCGAAGCCATTGAAGCTTATGCGAATGAGTGTCAGGACCGCGGAGTCACCATTGGACCTTGGAGAAATGAAACCTTCTGCCGTAAGCTTTTCCTTACTACAGTATGAAAGCAAAGGAAAGAAGTGAATGGATATTCTTGAAAACTAACTCTCTGGTCCACTTGCAGCCTTGGACTGCGACTCCAACAGCCACTACGAGCCGTGCGCAGACTCGTGCCAAGAGACATGTTCAGGCATGCCCCCCTCCTGCGCTGGTCCCTGTTCTGAAGGCTGTGTCTGCGATCCCGGCTATGTCCTGCATGATGGCAAGTGCGTGTTGAACACCACTTGTTTCGACGACGTCTGCCATTTCAACGGCCAGCTCTATGAGGTACAGTGAAGTTATGCCTTCATAACCATGGACGGAATGTGTATCTACTTGTGTTTTATGTCTTGGACCCAAGGTGCTCCAATTTACTTGAGTCTGTCTTTGTATTTTAGGGTGGAGAAGAATTTTATCTAGAAGACTGCAAGCAGAAGTGTGAATGTAACCCTCCCAATGTGACATGCTCGCCCTTCACTTGCCCCCCAATGCATGAGTGTAAAATCCAAGAAGGAGTGCAGGGATGCTACCCAAGTGGTGAGTTCTCCTGGTCATTTAGTGAGACAAAAACCTTGAATTGAAGGGGTATATGTCGTGTCACATGAGATGTTTTCTCACGTAATAGTAGTAATCATGCAATCAAGTCAGTGACAGCTGCCAGGGCTACATGCCCGGCTATGTGTCTGCGGCAAACTACATCTAAACTTCACCCATTATTCTCTTGCAATGCTTGAGTCATCCCAGGACTGCAGCTTGTCATAAAGATCTACTAAAAACAAGAGCCAATCTGTCATTAGATTCTTGTAATAAATAAAGAGAGGATACGAATAGACCTCTGTTTGGAATTCATTCGATATTGAAGCAGTCATGAAGGAGCTACGGGAGTTGTTCCCTGAAAGTTTGAAAAGGTTCAAGTTGTTTCCTCTGTCCCTCTGTCTCAGACTACCAGGACTGTGTGGTGTCTGGAGATCCTCACTACACGACATTTGACAAGAAGTTCTATACCTTCATGGGAACGTGCACCTACACACTGGCTCGAAGCTGCAAGAACAACACGGGTAAGGAATGAGCTTTAGTCATCACCTGCTGCAGTCCAAGTGCCGTGTTCTGGTAAAAATGATGATGATTGAATGGATTGAATAGTGACACACAACATTCCACATCATGTACTGTGCAGGTCCTTGGTTCTCAGTGGAGGGGAAGAATGAGGAGAGAAACGCCCCAGGAGTGTCGTACCTCAAAAAACTCTATGTCACCGTAAATGGAATCACTGTGACCATGATGAAATCCAGAAAGACGCTGGTCAGTATGGCCCCATCCCGTAGTCTCCCCAATGACACACGCGCATCAGCATCTTCACTCCCTCTCTATTCTTACTTTGCTCTTAATCCAGTGGTTTAATGACATGCCAGCTTTAACCTGGCCCATGATCCCATCTCATTCCTCAGCTTTTATCTTTTTCTCATGCCATAATCCCAGAAATCTTCCACCTTTTCTCCTTGTCATGGATTTGACCAGAGCTGAGATAAAAATCATTTCAAGGTTAAACTTACACAAATGAAGGTTTAAAAAAATAAAAAAAATAAAAATCTAATCAAAACATTCCAGTTTCCCCCAAAGTAATGTAGCCCTGTGTGTAAGATTAAAATATTTCAAGTTCAGTCCTAAAGCAAATGTTTAACTGCAATTCTTGCAACTTCATCCTGAACATATAGAACTGGTGATAATGACAATGTCTATTTCCACTGTCCTGAAGTATTTTTTTCTTTTCTTTTTCTCCTCTGGCAGGTCAATGGACTGAGGGTGAACCTCCCTCATTCTCCTTCTCCCCTCATGTCTCTCAGTCTGGCCGGTCAGTACGTCACCCTGCAGACAACGTTTGGTCTGCGGGTGCGCTGGGATGGCAACCATTATGCTCAGATCACTGTTCCCAGGTTGGTAGTAATAAATAGCTTTACACATTCAGATGACTGGTTATGTGAGTAAAATTGGTTTGGTGTCCTCATTGAGTGAAAATTAGTCCCTTTCATTTTTTTTAAATGTGTTAATAAAGATCAATGTCCCCCTGCTTTCCAAATTTTTACTCATTTTTTTTTTTTACTTGATGTGACAGTGCTGATGTAAATTTAATCTTTGTCTCTTATGAGGTATATTTAATGAAAACTCTCAACATTGTTGTCATGTGTTTCCATAAGTCATCCTCAGTCTCTTTTTCATACAAGATCTCACTCTTCCTTTGGTCCCACAGCTCCTACTACAATCAGACATGTGGCCTCTGTGGCGATTACAACGGGGCACCAGAAAATGACTTCACCAAACCCGATGGCACTCTGGTGACAGATGTCAATGACTTTGCAAACAGCTGGCAGACTGAGGACGATGAGGATTACAGGTGAGTTCCATGCATCTGTCTGAGACTTTGCTTGAAATTCACATCAGTCATATCATCCTCATGTGTTATATCCAATATCTACAGGATTGGACTTTGCTCAAGTGTCTGTTGAGGAGATGTAATCCTGTTGTTTCTCTTTCTGTGCCTGTATTGTGCAGTTGTACCTCAGGTTCAGGGCCAGACCCAGAGTGTGACCCTAAACTTGAGGCTGAGGTGGTCAAACCAGAAAAATGCGGCAAGATTGAAGACAAGACTGGCCCCTTCAAGTAAGGAAGCAGTCTGTGGCTGAGTAGTGAGCTGCTTCAACTCACACTTTAACCCCACAATATCCAGCTCAGTTGTGTCCTCTTCAAAGTGTCCGCAGATTCCTGTGTGGAATACATGATGTCCAATTTTGTCTACTCACAATTAGTCATTGTGTTGAAGACTTTTTGTTCCATGTGATTGACCACTCCCTGTCCTTTCCTTCCTTCCAGGGAGTGCATCTCAGTGGTGGATCCCACTCCGTTCTTCAGGAGTTGCGTGTTTGACATGTGCCAGTACAACGGCAATGAGAGTGTTCTATGTGACCAGCTTCAGGCCTACACAGATGCTTGCCAACAAGCTGGAGCTAAAGTCGATCAGTGGAGGTCTTCAGAATTCTGTCGTAAGTTGGAGGAGACTTGTGAAAGAAATACTTTATGTTTGAGAGAGAAGGTGTTCCGTTCCTCTTGTTAGGGTAAAATACATCTTCATGCAAAGGAGCGCTGCTAATTTCTCCTTTGATCGACGTAAGAACAACAGCACAGCAGTGATGCACCTGAGAACAACCACAATCACAACACATGACACATGTTTTTCCTCTCCTTTTATCCCTTTCTCCCTCCCTCCATTCCATCCCCTGCTTCACCTCTGTTGCTATGTGAAGCCTTGCCCTGCCCACCGAACAGCTCCTACACTTTGTGCATGAGCTCATGCCCAGAGACGTGCCTTGGTGTAGTCGGGCCTTCTGGTTGCGAGGACGTGTGTGTGGAGGGTTGCGAGTGCGACCCTGGCTTTGTTCTCAGTGACGACAAGTGTGTGGAACTGAAAGACTGTGGCTGCGTGGACAGCAATGGATCCTATCACCCTGTAAGTTGAAACATCCCACAAGCAATATTCATCAAATCATAACGTCTAACCTGCAAAGTATTCTTATTGTTTGTCTGGAATCAGGTTGAAGTATAGCTAAAATTTGGCTAATTAAGGGTTAAGGAAATGTTGATGATGATGATGATGATGATGATGATGATGACGACTGAAAATGTAGTTTTATGTACAGGAATACCTATATATGTATGGTTTTATATATATTTGAAGACAAATTTCTCTTATATTTCTTGTGTGTGTGTGTGTGTTCCTCAGGAAGGGGATGATTGGTACTTGGAGGGATGTGACCAGAAGTGTGAGTGTCTGAGTGGAGGTTTGATTCAGTGCCACAACAGCAGCTGTAAACCAGGCACTGAAATCTGCCAGCTCGAGGATGGAGCATATGACTGCATAGTTGGTATGTCGATGACTCCTTTGTCTCCTTCCTTTTCTACACATTTATGGAGATCATTTTGAAACGCTATGATTTTAGTTCATCTCAATTATCTTTACGTCTTTGTCTTTTTAAAGCAGCTTTATTGTCATTTTGCAGTCAATTGTACGAGCATCATCTTTTCTTTGTTTTGCAGATCCATGTCCGGATAATGCCGAGTATATCGAGTGCGGTCCCGCTTGTATTCCCTCCTGTGAGGCACCTTCCACCAACTGCACAGGCTCATGTATCAGTGGCTGCTTCTGCAAACCAGGGTTTGTCTTCAAGGGACGGCGCTGTGTGCCAGTGGAAAAATGTGGCTGCCTGGATGAAAACAACAACTATTATGAGGTCAGACATTCTATGTGGAACTTTTCCAGTTTTCATAATGTCGTGAAGGCAACAGATAATTTCATTGCCAGCTGTAAATGCAGGTGTAATGCTATTGGAGGAATACAGTGTAACCTGCCAGTACTGATCATTTCTTCTCCTTCTTCTTCTTCCTCTTTTGTTTTCAGCCTGGTGAGGTTGTAAATGGTGACGGTTGTTCACAGTTGTGCCGCTGTGCAGGCAACTACACTTTGGAATGTCTTGATAACTCCTGTGATCCCGATGAAGAGTGTCGTGAGCATGATGGAGTGTCAGGCTGCTATCCTAAAGGTAAAAAAAGTCTTCTGAACGTGAAGGTTGACAGAGTAGAAATCCATTCATTTCCATCCTTTCAGACCAGTGCCATCACATCTGTGACAATATGACCTCTGACAAGAGTTTGTCCTCTTTCATTCCTGCCTGCAGATACATCCACATGCGTAGCTTCTGGTGATCCCCACTACACCACGTTTGACAAGCGTCGTTACAACTTCATGGGCAACTGCAGCTATGTGATGTCTAAACCTTGCAATAGCACATCATCTCTGCCATACTTTGAGGTGCATGCGGACAATGAAAACCGCTTCAACAAGCCTACAATCTCGTATTTGAAGGCTGTGCATGTACATGTGTACGACGTGAAGATCTCCATCTTGAAAGGTGGCACGGTGCAGGTAAGATATTGGCAGATGTGCAATTAAATGTAGTCATTTAGGAGAAGATGTGGCTGATGCAGTTGAGAGACGTCTCTGCTTATGTGTGAACCTGTTTGTTTTTTGTTACCTCTCTAATAATCTTGGCTTTTATTTGAAAGGTGAATGGGACCAACGTGAAGCTGCCCATGACTGCGGCCCCAGGTGTCTCTGTGTCTAAGAAAGGAAAGCATTACACTGTGGCCATGGACTTTGGTGTGACCGTTCGCTATGATGGAAACCACTTTATGGACATCAAAGTTATCAAAGAGTGAGTGAAAGACTGAACTGATGGTCAAAGATGGGACCTGAGTGTGGCCACAAACAAGCAACAAAGTTTTTGAGACAGAGAAGGCGCAGGTCTGAGCTCTTGTTGTCACCTCCACATGTCACTGACTTGCACATTTTCTTTCTCTAACTTGCAGCTATGAAGGTTTGCTGTGTGGACTGTGTGGAGATTATGATCTGAATTCTAAGGACGACTTCAGAAAACCAGACGGATTGTTGGCTAAAGACGCCAATGAGTTTGGACACAGCTGGAACACTGATCCTAAGTTAGTAGAGCTTTCAAAGAGCTTTCAAACATAACAGCTATCATAGATGCATGATGGGGTTTTTCCATTCTATTTGTTCAAACTCTGTAAGAGAAGATGGAACTAAGCTTCACTCTTTGAACGGAGGTTGCCATCTCTCCTGGAAACACGGTGAGATTCCCTGATGATGTGTTTGTGTTGACAGGTGTAATCACAAACCACCACCCCCTGGCCCTGAGTGTGACGATGACGAGGAGGAACTGTACGAAAGCTCAGGATTCTGTGGCATCCTTTTGGACAAGAATGGCCCATTTGCTGTGTGCCACAAAAAGATCAATCCCAACGTAAGTGAGATTTCACTAGCCAAATGAAATAAGTTGTTAATCCAGACTGCAGCATGTTCTGCATGTACAATTTCTTGAGGTAAATGTGGTTGTTTGAAGTCATAGAAATACAAGTGACGTACTTCAGCAGTGAGAAGAGCAATTCTTGAAAAATGTCCAAGTTGTGACACTGACAAGAAAGGAGTTGTGACAAGATACTTGTTTTTCAGAATTACTTCAAAGACTGTGTGTTTGACCTGTGTGAGCTGGGCGGAGCGAGGCCCATCCTGTGCGAAGCCATTGAAGCTTATGCGAATGAGTGTCAGGACCGCGGAGTCACCATTGGACTTTGGAGAAATGAAACCTTCTGCCGTAAGCTTTTCCTTACTACAGTATGAAGGCAAAGGAAAGAAGTGAATGGATATTCTTGAAAACTAACTCTCTGGTCCACTTGCAGCCTTGGACTGCGACTCCAACAGCCACTACGAGCCGTGCGCAGACTCGTGCCAAGAGACATGTTCAGGCATGCCCCCCTCCTGCGCTGGTCCCTGTTCTGAAGGCTGTGTCTGCGATCCCGGCTATGTCCTGCGTGATGGCAAGTGCGTGTTGAAGACCACTTGTTTCGACGACGTCTGCCATTTCAACGGCCAGCTCTATGAGGTACAGTGAAGTTATGCCTTCATAACCATGGACGGAATGTGTATCTACTTGTGTTTTATGTCTTGGACCCAAGGTGCTCCAATTTACTTGAGTCTGTCTTTGTATTTTAGGGTGGAGAAGAATTTTATCTAGAAGACTGCAAGCAGAAGTGTGAATGTAACCCTCCCAATGTGACATGCTCGCCCTTCACTTGCCCCCCAATGCATGAGTGTAAAATCCAAGAAGGAGTGCAGGGATGCTACCCAAGTGGTGAGTTCTCCTGGTCATTTAGTGAGACAAAAACCTTGAATTGAAGGGGTATATTTCGTGTCACATGAGATGTTTTCTCACGTAATAGTAGTAATCATGCAATCAAGTCAGTGACAGCTGCCAGGGCTACATGCCCGGCTATGTGTCTGCGGCAAACTACATCTAAACTTCACCCATTATTCTCTTGCAATGCTTGAGTCATCCCAGGACTGTAGCTTGTCATAAAGATCTACTAAAAACAAGAGCCAATCTGTCATTAGATTCTTGTAATAAATAAAGAGAGGATACGAATAGACCTCTGTTTTTGAATTCATTCGATATTGAACCAGTCATGAAGGAGCTACGGGAGTTGTTCCCTGAAAGTTTGAAAATGTTCAAGTTGTTTCCTCTGTCCCTCTGTCTCAGACTACCAGGACTGTGTGGTGTCTGGAGATCCTCACTACACGACATTTGACAAGAAGTTCTATACCTTCATGGGAACATGCACCTACACACTGGCTCGAAGCTGCAAGAACAACACGGGTAAGGAATGAGCTTTAGTCATCACCTGCTGCAGTCCAAGTGCCGTGTTCTGGTAAAAATGATGATGATTGAATGGATTGAATAGTGACACACAACATTCCACATCATGTACTGTGCAGGTCCTTGGTTCTCAGTGGAGGGGAAGAATGAGGAGAGAAATGTCCCAGGAGTGTCGTACCTCAAAAAACTCTATGTCACCGTAAATGGAATCACTGTGACCATGATGAAATCCAGAAAGACGCTGGTCAGTATGGCCCCATCCCGTAGTCTCCCCAATGACACACGCGCATCAGCATCTTCACTCCCTCTCTATTCTTTGCTCTTAATCCAGTGGTTTAATGACATGCCAGCTTTAACCTGGCCCATGATCCCGTCTCATTCCTCAGCTTTTATCTTTTTCTCATGCCATAATCCCAGAAATCTTCCACCTTTTCTCCTTGTCATGGATTTGACCAGAGCTGAGATAAAAATCATTTCAAGGTTAAACTTACACAAATGAAGGTTTAAAAAAATAAAAATAAATAAAAATCTAATCAAAACATTCCAGTTTCCCCCAAAGTAATGTAGCCCTGTGTGTAAGATTAAAATATTTCAAGTTCAGTCCTAAAGCAAATGTTTAACTGCAATTCTTGCAACTTCATCCTGAACATATAGAACTGGTGATAATGACAATGTCTATTTCCACTGTCCTGAAGTATTTTTTTCTTTTCTTTTTCTCCTCTGGCAGGTCAATGGACTGAGGGTGAACCTCCCTCATTCTCCTTCTCCCCTCATGTCTCTCAGTCTGGCCGGTCAGTACGTCACCCTGCAGACAACGTTTGGTCTGCGGGTGCGCTGGGATGGCAACCATTATGCTCAGATCACTGTTCCCAGGTTGGTAGTAATAAATAGCTTTACACATTGAGATGACTGGTTATGTGAGTAAAATTGGTTTGGTGTCCTCATTGAGTGAAAATTTGTCCCTTTCATTTTTTTAAAAAATGTGTTAATAAAGATCAATGTCCCCCTGCTTTCCAAATTTTTACTCATTTTTTTTTTTTTTACTTGATGTGACAGTGCTGATGTAAATTTAATCTTTGTCTCTTATGAGGTATATTTAATGAAAACTCTCAACATTGTTGTCATGTGTTTCCATAAGTCATCCTCAGTCTCTTTTTCATACAAGATCTCACTCTTCCTTTGGTCCCACAGCTCCTACTACAATCAGACATGTGGCCTCTGTGGCGATTACAACGGGGCACCAGAAAATGACTTCACCAAACCCGATGGCACTCTGGTGACAGATGTCAATGACTTTGCAAACAGCTGGCAGACTGAGGACGATGAGGATTACAGGTGAGTTCCATGCATCTGTCTGAGACTTTGCTTGAAATTCACATCAGTCATATCATCCTCATGTGTTATATCCAATATCTACAGGATTGGACTTTGCTCAAGTGTCTGTTGAGGAGATGTAATCCTGTTGTTTCTCTTTCTGTGCCTGTATTGTGCAGTTGTACCTCAGGTTCAGGGCCAGACCCAGAGTGTGACCCTAAACTTGAGGCTGAGGTGGTCAAACCAGAAAAATGCGGCAAGATTGAAGACAAGACTGGCCCCTTCAAGTAAGGAAGCAGTCTGTGGCTGAGTAGTGAGCTGCTTCAACTCACACTTTAACCCCACAATATCCAGCTCAGTTGTGTCCTCTTCAAAGTGTCCGCAGATTCCTGTGTGGAATACATGATGTCCAATTTTGTCTACTCACAATTAGTCATTGTGTTGAAGACTTTTTGTTCCATGTGATTGACCACTCCCTGTCCTTTCCTTCCTTCCAGGGAGTGCATCTCAGTGGTGGATCCCACTCCGTTCTTCAGGAGTTGCGTGTTTGACATGTGCCAGTACAACGGCAATGAGAGTGTTCTATGTGACCAGCTTCAGGCCTACACAGATGCTTGCCAACAAGCTGGAGCTAAAGTCGATCAGTGGAGGTCTTCAGAATTCTGTCGTAAGTTGGAGGAGACTTGTGAAAGAAATACTTTATGTTTGAGAGAGAAGGTGTTCCGTTCCTCTTGTTAGGGTAAAATACATCTTCATGCAAAGGAGCGCTGCTAATTTCTCCTTTGATCGACGTAAGAACAACAGCACAGCAGTGATGCACCTGAGAACAACCACAATCACAACACATGACACATGTTTTTCCTCTCCTTTTATCCCTTTCTCCCTCCCTCCATTCCATCCCCTGCTTCACCTCTGTTGCTATGTGAAGCCTTGCCCTGCCCACCGAACAGCTCCTACACTTTGTGCATGAGCTCATGCCCAGAGACGTGCCTTGGTGTAGTCGGGCCTTCTGGTTGCGAGGACGTGTGTGTGGAGGGTTGCGAGTGCGACCCTGGCTTTGTTCTCAGTGACGACAAGTGTGTGGAACTGAAAGACTGTGGCTGCGTGGACAGCAATGGATCCTATCACCCTGTAAGTTGAAACATCCCACAAGCAATAATCATCAAATCATAACGTCTAACCTGCAAAGTATTCTTATTGTTTGTCTGGAATCAGGTTGAAGTATAGCTAAAATTTGGCTAATTAAGGGTTAAGGAAATGTTGATGATGATGATGATGATGATGATGATGATGACGACTGAAAATGTAGTTTTATGTACAGGAATACCTATATATGTATGGTTTTATATATATTTGAAGACAAATTTCTCTTATATTTCTTGTGTGTGTGTGTGTGTTCCTCAGGAAGGGGATGATTGGTACTTGGAGGGATGTGACCAGAAGTGTGAGTGTCTGAGTGGAGGTTTGATTCAGTGCCACAACAGCAGCTGTAAACCAGGCACTGAAATCTGCCAGCTCGAGGATGGAGCATATGACTGCATAGTTGGTATGTCGATGACTCCTTTGTCTCCTTCCTTTTCTACACATTTATGGAGATCATTTTGAAACGCTATGATTTTAGTTCATCTCAATTATCTTTACGTCTTTGTCTTTTTAAAGCAGCTTTATTGTCATTTTGCAGTCAATTGTACGAGCATCATCTTTTCTTTGTTTTGCAGATCCATGTCCGGATAATGCAGAGTATATCGAGTGCGGTCCCGCTTGTATTCCCTCCTGTGAGGCACCTTCCACCAACTGCACAGGCTCATGTATCAGTGGCTGCTTCTGCAAACCAGGGTTTGTCTTCAAGGGACGGCGCTGTGTGCCAGTGGAAAAATGTGGCTGCCTGGATGAAAACAACAACTATTATGAGGTCAGACATTCTATGTGGAACTTTTTCATGTATTATAATGTCGTGAAGGCAACAGATAATTTCATTGCCAGCTGTAAATGCAGGTGTAATGCTATTGGAGGAATACAGTGTAACCTGCCAGTACTGATCATTTCTTCTCCTTCTTCTTCTTCCTCTTTTGTTTTCAGCCTGGTGAGGTTGTAAATGGTGACGGTTGTTCACAGTTGTGCCGCTGTGCAGGCAACTACACTTTGGAATGTGTTGATAACTCCTGTGATCCCGATGAAGAGTGTCGTGAGCATGATGGAGTGTCAGGCTGCTATCCTAAAGGTAAAAAAGTCTGCTGAATGTGAAGGTTGACAGAGTAGAAATCCATTAATTTCCATCCTTTCAGACCAGTGACATCACATCTGTGACAATATGACCTCTGACAAGAGTTTGTCCTCTTTCATTCCTGCCTGTAGATACATCCACATGCGTAGCTTCTGGTGATCCCCACTACACCACGTTTGACAAGCGTCGTTACAACTTCATGGGCAACTGCAGCTATGTGATGTCTAAACCTTGCAATAGCACATCATCTCTGCCATACTTTGAGGTGCATGCGGACAATGAAAACCGCTTCAACAAGCCTACAATCTCGTATTTGAAGGCTGTGCATGTACATGTGTACGACGTGAAGATCTCCATCTTGAAAGGTGGCACGGTGCAGGTAAGATATTGGCAGATGTGCAATTAAATGTAGTCATTTAGGAGAAGATGTGGCTGATGCAGTTGAGAGACGTCTCTGCTTATGTGTGAACCTGTTTGTTTTTTGTTACCTCTCTAATAATCTTGGCTTTTATTTGAAAGGTGAATGGGACCAACGTGAAGCTGCCCATGACTGCGGCCCCAGGTGTCTCTGTGTCTAAGAAAGGAAAGCATTACACTGTGGCCATGGACTTTGGTGTGACCGTTCGCTATGATGGAAACCACTTTATGGACATCAAAGTTATCAAAGAGTGAGTGAAAGACTGAACTGATGGTCAAAGATGGGACCTGAGTGTGGCCACAAACAAGCAACAAAGTTTTTGAGACAGAGAAGACGCAGGTCTGAGCTCTTGTTGTCACCTCCACATGTCACTGACTTGCACATTTTCTTTCTCTAACTTGCAGCTATGAAGGTTTGCTGTGTGGACTGTGTGGAGATTATGATCTGAATTCTAAGGACGACTTCAGAAAACCAGACGGATTGTTGGCTAAAGACGCCAATGAGTTTGGACACAGCTGGAACACTGATCCTAAGTTAGTAGAGCTTTCAAAGAGCTTTCAAACATAACAGCTATCATAGATGCATGATGGGGTTTTTCCATTCTATTTGTTCAAACTCTGTAAGAGAAGATGGAACTAAGCTTCACTCTTTGAACGGAGGTTGCCATCTCTCCTGGAAACACGGTGAGATTCCCTGATGATGTGTTTGTGTTGACAGGTGTAATCACAAACCACCACCCCCTGGCCCTGAGTGTGACGATGACGAGGAGGAACTGTACGAAAGCTCAGGATTCTGTGGCATCCTTTTGGACAAGAATGGCCCATTTGCTGTGTGCCACAAAAAGATCAATCCCAACGTAAGTGAGATTTCACTAGCCAAATGAAATAAGTTGTTAATCCAGACTGCAGCATGTTCTGCATGTACAATTTCTTGAGGTAAATGTGGTTGTTTGAAGTCATAGAAATACAAGTGACGTACTTCAGCAGTGAGAAGAGCAATTCTTGAAAAATGTCCAAGTTGTGACGCTGACAAGAAAGGAGTTGTGACAAGATACTTGTTTTTCAGAATTACTTCAAAGACTGTGTGTTTGACCTGTGTGAGCTGGGCGGAGCGAGGCCCATCCTTTGCGAAGCCATTGAAGCTTATGCGAATGAGTGTCAGGACCGCGGAGTCACCATTGGACCTTGGAGAAATGAAACCTTCTGCCGTAAGCTTTTCCTTACTACAGTATGAAAGCAAAGGAAAGAAGTGAATGGATATTCTTGAAAACTAACTCTCTGGTCCACTTGCAGCCTTGGACTGCGACTCCAACAGCCACTACGAGCCGTGCGCAGACTCGTGCCAAGAGACATGTTCAGGCATGCCCCCCTCCTGCGCTGGTCCCTGTTCTGAAGGCTGTGTCTGCGATCCCGGCTATGTCCTGCATGATGGCAAGTGCGTGTTGAACACCACTTGTTTCGACGACGTCTGCCATTTCAACGGCCAGCTCTATGAGGTACAGTGAAGTTATGCCTTCATAACCATGGACGGAATGTGTATCTACTTGTGTTTTATGTCTTGGACCCAAGGTGCTCCAATTTACTTGAGTCTGTCTTTGTATTTTAGGGTGGAGAAGAATTTTATCTAGAAGACTGCAAGCAGAAGTGTGAATGTAACCCTCCCAATGTGACATGCTCGCCCTTCACTTGCCCCCCAATGCATGAGTGTAAAATCCAAGAAGGAGTGCAGGGATGCTACCCAAGTGGTGAGTTCTCCTGGTCATTTAGTGAGACAAAAACCTTGAATTGAAGGGGTATATTTCGTGTCACATGAGATGTTTTCTCACGTAATAGTAGTAATCATGCAATGAAGTCAGTGACAGCTGCCAGGGCTACATGCCTGGCTATGTGTCTGCGGCAAACTACATCTAAACTTCACCCATTATTCTCTTGCAATGCTTGAGTAATCCCAGGACTGCAGCTTGTCATAAAGATCTACTAAAAACAAGATCTAATCTGTCATTAGATTATTTTAATAAATAAAGAGAGGATACGAATAGACCTCTGTTTGGAATTCATTCGATATTGAAGCAGTCATGAAGGAGGAGTTGTTCCCTGAAAGTTTGAAAAGGTTCAAGTTGTTTCCTCTGTCCCTCTTTCTCAGACTACCAGGACTGTGTGGTGTCTGGAGATCCTCACTACACAACATTTGACAAGAAGTTCTATACCTTCATGGGAACGTGCACCTACACACTGGCTCGAAGCTGCAAGAACAACACGGGTAAGGAATGAGCTTTAGTCATCACCTGCTGCAGTCCAAGTGCCGTGTTCTGGTAAAAATGATGATGATTGAATGGATTGAATAGTGACACACAACATTCCACATCATGTACTGTGCAGGTCCTTGGTTCTCAGTGGAGGGGAAGAATGAGGAGAGAAATGTCCCAGGAGTGTCGTACCTCAAAAAACTCTATGTCACCGTAAATGGAATCACTGTGACCATGATGAAATCCAGAAAGACGCTGGTCAGTATGGCCCCATCCCGTAGTCTCCCCAATGACACATGCGCATCAGCATCTTCACTCCCTCTCTATTCTTACTTTGCTCTTAATCCAGTGGTTTAATGACATGCCAGCTTTAACCTGGCCCATGATCCCGTCTCATTCCTCAGCTTTTATCTTTTTCTCATGCCATAATCCCAGAAATCTTCCACCTTTTCTCCTTGTCATGGATTTGACCAGAGCTGAGATAAAAATCATTTCAAGGTTAAACTTACACAAATGAAGGTTTAAAAAAATAAAAAAAAATAAAAATCTGATCGAAACATTCCAGTTTCCCCCAAAGTAATGTAGCCCTGTGTGTAAGATTAAAATATTTCAAGTTCAGTCCTAAAGCAAATGTTTAACTGCAATTCTTGCAACTTCATCCTGAACATATAGAACTGGTGATAATGACAATGTCTATTTCCACTGTCCTGAAGTATTTTTTTCTTTTCTTTTTCTCCTCTGGCAGGTCAATGGACTGAGGGTGAACCTCCCTCATTCTCCTTCTCCCCTCATGTCTCTCAGTCTGGCCGGTCAGTACGTCACCCTGCAGACAACGTTTGGTCTGCGGGTGCGCTGGGATGGCAACCATTATGCTCAGATCACTGTTCCCAGGTTGGTAGTAATAAATAGCTTTACACATTCAGATGACTGGTTATGTGAGTAAAATTGGTTTGGTGTCCTCATTGAGTGAAAATTTGTCCCTTTCATTTTTTTAAAAAAATGTGTTAATAAAGATCGATGTCCCCCTACTTTCCAAATTTTTACTCATTTTTTTTTTTTACTTGATGTGACAGTGCTGATGTAAATGTAATCTTTGTCTCTTATGAGGTATATTTAATGAAAACTCTCAACATTGTTGTCATGTGTTTCCATAAGTCATCCTCAGTCTCTTTTTCATACAAGATCTCACTCTTCCTTTGGTCCCACAGCTCCTACTACAATCAGACATGTGGCCTCTGTGGCGATTACAACGGGGCACCAGAAAATGACTTCACCAAACCCGATGGCACTCTGGTGACAGATGTCAATGACTTTGCAAACAGCTGGCAGACTGAGGACGATGAGGATTACAGGTGAGTTCCATGCATCTGTCTGAGACTTTGCTTGAAATTCACATCAGTCATATCATCCTCATGTGTTATATCCAATATCTACAGGATTGGACTTTGCTCAAGTGTCTGTTGAGGAGATGTAATCCTGTTGTTTCTCTTTCTGTGCCTGTATTGTGCAGTTGTACCTCAGGTTCAGGGCCAGACCCAGAGTGTGACCCTAAACTTGAGGCTGAGGTGGTCAAACCAGAAAAATGCGGCAAGATTGAAGACAAGACTGGCCCCTTCAAGTAAGGAAGCAGTCTGTGGCTGAGTAGTGAGCTGCTTCAACTCACACTTTAACCCCACAATATCCAGCTCAGTTGTGTCCTCTTCAAAGTGTCCGCAGATTCCTGTGTGGAATACATGATGTCCAATTTTGTCTACTCACAATTAGTCATTGTGTTGAAGACTTTTTGTTCCATGTGATTGACCACTCCCTGTCCTTTCCTTCCTTCCAGGGAGTGCATCTCAGTGGTGGATCCCACTCCGTTCTTCAGGAGTTGCGTGTTTGACATGTGCCAGTACAACGGCAATGAGAGTGTTCTATGTGACCAGCTTCAGGCCTACACAGATGCTTGCCAACAAGCTGGAGCTAAAGTCGATCAGTGGAGGTCTTCAGAATTCTGTCGTAAGTTGGAGGAGACTTGTGAAAGAAATACTTTATGTTTGAGAGAGAAGGTGTTCCGTTCCTCTTGTTAGGGTAAAATACATCTTCATGCAAAGGAGCGCTGCTAATTTCTCCTTTGATCGACGTAAGAACAACAGCACAGCAGTGATGCACCTGAGAACAACCACAATCACAACACATGACACATGTTTTTCCTCTCCTTTTATCCCTTTCTCCCTCCCTCCATTCCATCCCCTGCTTCACCTCTGTTGCTATGTGAAGCCTTGCCCTGCCCACCGAACAGCTCCTACACTTTGTGCATGAGCTCATGCCCAGAGACGTGCCTTGGTGTAGTCGGGCCTTCTGGTTGCGAGGACGTGTGTGTGGAGGGTTGCGAGTGCGACCCTGGCTTTGTTCTCAGTGACGACAAGTGTGTGGAACTGAAAGACTGTGGCTGCGTGGACAGCAATGGATCCTATCACCCTGTAAGTTGAAACATCCCACAAGCAATATTCATCAAATCATAACGTCTAACCTGCAAAGTATTCTTATTGTTTGTCTGGAATCAGGTTGAAGTATAGCTAAAATTTGGCTAATTAAGGGTTAAGGAAATGTTGATGATGATGATGATGATGATGATGATGATGATGATGATGATGATGACGACGACTGAAAATGTAGTTTTATGTACAGGAATACCTATATATGTATGGTTTTATATATATTTGAAGACAAATTTCTCTTATATTTCTTGTGTGTGTGTGTGTGTGTGTTCCTCAGGAAGGGGATGATTGGTACTTGGAGGGATGTGACCAGAAGTGTGAGTGTCTGAGTGGAGGTTTGATTCAGTGCCACAACAGCAGCTGTAAACCAGGCACTGAAATCTGCCAGCTCGAGGATGGAGCATATGACTGCATAGTTGGTATGTCGATGACTCCTTTGTCTCCTTCCTTTTCTACACATTTATGGAGATCATTTTGAAACGCTATGATTTTAGTTCATCTCAATTATCTTTACGTCTTTGTCTTTTTAAAGCGGCTTTATTGTCATTTTGCAGTCAATTGTACGAGCATCATCTTTTCTTTGTTTTGCAGATCCATGTCCGGATAATGCCGAGTATATCGAGTGCGGTCCCGCTTGTATTCCCTCCTGTGAGGCACCTTCCACCAACTGCACAGGCTCATGTATCAGTGGCTGCTTCTGCAAACCAGGGTTTGTCTTCAAGGGACGGCGCTGTGTGCCAGTGGAAAAATGTGGCTGCCTGGATGAAAACAACAACTATTATGAGGTCAGACATTCTATGTGGAACTTTTTCATGTATTATAATGTCGTGAAGGCAACAGATAATTTCATTGCCAGCTGTAAATGCAGGTGTAATGCTATTGGAGGAATACAGTGTAACCTGCCAGTACTGATCATTTCTTCTCCTTCTTCTTCTTCCTCTTTTGTTTTCAGCCTGGTGAGGTTGTAAATGGTGACGGTTGTTCAGAGTTGTGCCGCTGTGCAGGCAACTACACTTTGGAATGTGTTGATAACTCCTGTGATCCCGATGAAGAGTGTCGTGAGCATGATGGAGTGTCAGGCTGCTATCCTAAAGGTAAAAAAGTCTGCTGAATGTGAAGGTTGACAGAGTAGAAATCCATTAATTTCCATCCTTTCAGACCAGTGACATCACATCTGTGACAATATGACCTCTGACAAGAGTTTGTCCTCTTTCATTCCTGCCTGTAGATACATCCACATGCGTAGCTTCTGGTGATCCCCACTACACCACGTTTGACAAGCGTCGTTACAACTTCATGGGCAACTGCAGCTATGTGATGTCTAAACCTTGCAATAGCACATCATCTCTGCCATACTTTGAGGTGCATGCGGACAATGAAAACCGCTTCAACAAGCCTACAATCTCGTATTTGAAGGCTGTGCATGTACATGTGTACGACGTGAAGATCTCCATCTTGAAAGGTGGCACGGTGCAGGTAAGATATTGGCAGATGTGCAATTAAATGTAGTCATTTAGGAGAAGATGTGGCTGATGCAGTTGAGAGACGTCTCTGCTTATGTGTGAACCTGTTTGTTTTTTGTTACCTCTCTAATAATCTTGGCTTTTATTTGAAAGGTGAATGGGACCAACGTGAAGCTGCCCATGACTGCGGCCCCAGGTGTCTCTGTGTCTAAGAAAGGAAAGCATTACACTGTGGCCATGGACTTTGGTGTGACCGTTCGCTATGATGGAAACCACTTTATGGACATCAAAGTTATCAAAGAGTGAGTGAAAGACTGAACTGATGGTCAAAGATGGGACCTGAGTGTGGCCACAAACAAGCAACAAAGTTTTTGAGACAGAGAAGACGCAGGTCTGAGCTCTTGTTGTCACCTCCACATGTCACTGACTTGCACATTTTCTTTCTCTAACTTGCAGCTATGAAGGTTTGCTGTGTGGACTGTGTGGAGATTATGATCTGAATTCTAAGGACGACTTCAGAAAACCAGACGGATTGTTGGCTAAAGACGCCAATGAGTTTGGACACAGCTGGAACACTGATCCTAAGTTAGTAGAGCTTTCAAAGAGCTTTCAAACATAACAGCTATCATAGATGCATGATGGGGTTTTTCCATTCTATTTGTTCAATCTCTGTAAGAGAAGATGGAACTAAGCTTCACTCTTTGAACGGAGGTTGCCATCTCTCCTGGAAACACGGTGAGATTCCCTGATGATGTGTTTGTGTTGACAGGTGTAATCACAAACCACCACCCCCTGGCCCTGAGTGTGACGATGACGAGGAGGAACTGTACGAAAGCTCAGGATTCTGTGGCATCCTTTTGGACAAGAATGGCCCATTTGCTGTGTGCCACAAAAAGATCAATCCCAACGTAAGTGAGATTTCACTAGCCAAATGAAATAAGTTGTTAATCCAGACTGCAGCATGTTCTGCATGTACAATTTCTTGAGGTAAATGTGGTTGTTTGAAGTCATAGAAATACAAGTGACGTACTTCAGCAGTGAGAAGAGCAATTCTTGAAAAATGTCCAAGTTGTGACGCTGACAAGAAAGGAGTTGTGACAAGATACTTGTTTTTCAGAATTACTTCAAAGACTGTGTGTTTGACCTGTGTGAGCTGGGCGGAGCGAGGCCCATCCTTTGCGAAGCCATTGAAGCTTATGCGAATGAGTGTCAGGACCGCGGAGTCACCATTGGACCTTGGAGAAATGAAACCTTCTGCCGTAAGCTTTTCCTTACTACAGTATGAAAGCAAAGGAAAGAAGTGAATGGATATTCTTGAAAACTAACTCTCTGGTCCACTTGCAGCCTTGGACTGCGACTCCAACAGCCACTACGAGCCGTGCGCAGACTCGTGCCAAGAGACATGTTCAGGCATGCCCCCCTCCTGCGCTGGTCCCTGTTCTGAAGGCTGTGTCTGCGATCCCGGCTATGTCCTGCATGATGGCAAGTGCGTGTTGAACACCACTTGTTTCGACGACGTCTGCCATTTCAACGGCCAGCTCTATGAGGTACAGTGAAGTTATGCCTTCATAACCATGGACGGAATGTGTATCTACTTGTGTTTTATGTCTTGGACCCAAGGTGCTCCAATTTACTTGAGTCTGTCTTTGTATTTTAGGGTGGAGAAGAATTTTATCTAGAAGACTGCAAGCAGAAGTGTGAATGTAACCCTCCCAATGTGACATGCTCGCCCTTCACTTGCCCCCCAATGCATGAGTGTAAAATCCAAGAAGGAGTGCAGGGATGCTACCCAAGTGGTGAGTTCTCCTGGTCATTTAGTGAGACAAAAACCTTGAATTGAAGGGGTATATTTCGTGTCACATGAGATGTTTTCTCACGTAATAGTAGTAATCATGCAATGAAGTCAGTGACAGCTGCCAGGGCTACATGCCTGGCTATGTGTCTGCGGCAAACTACATCTAAACTTCACCCATTATTCTCTTGCAATGCTTGAGTAATCCCAGGACTGCAGCTTGTCATAAAGATCTACTAAAAACAAGATCTAATCTGTCATTAGATTATTTTAATAAATAAAGAGAGGATACGAATAGACCTCTGTTTGGAATTCATTCGATATTGAAGCAGTCATGAAGGAGGAGTTGTTCCCTGAAAGTTTGAAAAGGTTCAAGTTGTTTCCTCTGTCCCTCTTTCTCAGACTACCAGGACTGTGTGGTGTCTGGAGATCCTCACTACACAACATTTGACAAGAAGTTCTATACCTTCATGGGAACGTGCACCTACACACTGGCTCGAAGCTGCAAGAACAACACGGGTAAGGAATGAGCTTTAGTCATCACCTGCTGCAGTCCAAGTGCCGTGTTCTGGTAAAAATGATGATGATTGAATGGATTGAATAGTGACACACAACATTCCACATCATGTACTGTGCAGGTCCTTGGTTCTCAGTGGAGGGGAAGAATGAGGAGAGAAATGTCCCAGGAGTGTCGTACCTCAAAAAACTCTATGTCACCGTAAATGGAATCACTGTGACCATGATGAAATCCAGAAAGACGCTGGTCAGTATGGCCCCATCCCGTAGTCTCCCCAATGACACATGCGCATCAGCATCTTCACTCCCTCTCTATTCTTACTTTGCTCTTAATCCAGTGGTTTAATGACATGCCAGCTTTAACCTGGCCCATGATCCCGTCTCATTCCTCAGCTTTTATCTTTTTCTCATGCCATAATCCCAGAAATCTTCCACCTTTTCTCCTTGTCATGGATTTGACCAGAGCTGAGATAAAAATCATTTCAAGGTTAAACTTACACAAATGAAGGTTTAAAAAAATAAAAAATAATAAAAATCTGATCGAAACATTCCAGTTTCCCCCAAAGTAATGTAGCCCTGTGTGTAAGATTAAAATATTTCAAGTTCAGTCCTAAAGCAAATGTTTAACTGCAATTCTTGCAACTTCATCCTGAACATATAGAACTGGTGATAATGACAATGTCTATTTCCACTGTCCTGAAGTATTTTTTTCTTTTCTTTTTCTCCTCTGGCAGGTCAATGGACTGAGGGTGAACCTCCCTCATTCTCCTTCTCCCCTCATGTCTCTCAGTCTGGCCGGTCAGTACGTCACCCTGCAGACAACGTTTGGTCTGCGGGTGCGCTGGGATGGCAACCATTATGCTCAGATCACTGTTCCCAGGTTGGTAGTAATAAATAGCTTTACACATTCAGATGACTGGTTATGTGAGTAAAATTGGTTTGGTGTCCTCATTGAGTGAAAATTTGTCCCTTTCATTTTTTTAAAAAAATGTGTTAATAAAGATCGATGTCCCCCTACTTTCCAAATTTTTACTCATTTTTTTTTTTTACTTGATGTGACAGTGCTGATGTAAATTTAATCTTTGTCTCTTATGAGGTATATTTAATGAAAACTCTCAACATTGTTGTCATGTGTTTCCATAAGTCATCCTCAGTCTCTTTTTCATACAAGATCTCACTCTTCCTTTGGTCCCACAGCTCCTACTACAATCAGACATGTGGCCTCTGTGGCGATTACAACGGGGCACCAGAAAATGACTTCACCAAACCCGATGGCACTCTGGTGACAGATGTCAATGACTTTGCAAACAGCTGGCAGACTGAGGACGATGAGGATTACAGGTGAGTTCCATGCATCTGTCTGAGACTTTGCTTGAAATTCACATCAGTCATATCATCCTCATGTGTTATATCCAATATCTACAGGATTGGACTTTGCTCAAGTGTCTGTTGAGGAGATGTAATCCTGTTGTTTCTCTTTCTGTGCCTGTATTGTGCAGTTGTACCTCAGGTTCAGGGCCAGACCCAGAGTGTGACCCTAAACTTGAGGCTGAGGTGGTCAAACCAGAAAAATGCGGCAAGATTGAAGACAAGACTGGCCCCTTCAAGTAAGGAAGCAGTCTGTGGCTGAGTAGTGAGCTGCTTCAACTCACACTTTAACCCCACAATATCCAGCTCAGTTGTGTCCTCTTCAAAGTGTCCGCAGATTCCTGTGTGGAATACATGATGTCCAATTTTGTCTACTCACAATTAGTCATTGTGTTGAAGACTTTTTGTTCCATGTGATTGACCACTCCCTGTCCTTTCCTTCCTTCCAGGGAGTGCATCTCAGTGGTGGATCCCACTCCGTTCTTCAGGAGTTGCGTGTTTGACATGTGCCAGTACAACGGCAATGAGAGTGTTCTATGTGACCAGCTTCAGGCCTACACAGATGCTTGCCAACAAGCTGGAGCTAAAGTCGATCAGTGGAGGTCTTCAGAATTCTGTCGTAAGTTGGAGGAGACTTGTGAAAGAAATACTTTATGTTTGAGAGAGAAGGTGTTCCGTTCCTCTTGTTAGGGTAAAATACATCTTCATGCAAAGGAGCGCTGCTAATTTCTCCTTTGATCGACGTAAGAACAACAGCACAGCAGTGATGCACCTGAGAACAACCACAATCACAACACATGACACATGTTTTTCCTCTCCTTTTATCCCTTTCTCCCTCCCTCCATTCCATCCCCTGCTTCACCTCTGTTGCTATGTGAAGCCTTGCCCTGCCCACCGAACAGCTCCTACACTTTGTGCATGAGCTCATGCCCAGAGACGTGCCTTGGTGTAGTCGGGCCTTCTGGTTGCGAGGACGTGTGTGTGGAGGGTTGCGAGTGCGACCCTGGCTTTGTTCTCAGTGACGACAAGTGTGTGGAACTGAAAGACTGTGGCTGCGTGGACAGCAATGGATCCTATCACCCTGTAAGTTGAAACATCCCACAAGCAATATTCATCAAATCATAACGTCTAACCTGCAAAGTATTCTTATTGTTTGTCTGGAATCAGGTTGAAGTATAGCTAAAATTTGGCTAATTAAGGGTTAAGGAAATGTTGATGATGATGATGATGATGATGATGATGATGATGATGATGATGATGATGATGATGACGACGACTGAAAATGTAGTTTTATGTACAGGAATACCTATATATGTATGGTTTTATATATATTTGAAGACAAATTTCTCTTATATTTCTTGTGTGTGTGTGTGTGTGTTCCTCAGGAAGGGGATGATTGGTACTTGGAGGGATGTGACCAGAAGTGTGAGTGTCTGAGTGGAGGTTTGATTCAGTGCCACAACAGCAGCTGTAAACCAGGCACTGAAATCTGCCAGCTCGAGGATGGAGCATATGACTGCATAGTTGGTATGTCGATGACTCCTTTGTCTCCTTCCTTTTCTACACATTTATGGAGATCATTTTGAAACGCTATGATTTTAGTTCATCTCAATTATCTTTACGTCTTTGTCTTTTTAAAGCGGCTTTATTGTCATTTTGCAGTCAATTGTACGAGCATCATCTTTTCTTTGTTTTGCAGATCCATGTCCGGATAATGCCGAGTATATCAAGTGCGGTCCCGCTTGTATTCCCTCCTGTGAGGCACCTTCCACCAACTGCACAGGCTCATGTATCAGTGGCTGCTTCTGCAAACCAGGGTTTGTCTTCAAGGGACGGCGCTGTGTGCCAGTGGAAAAATGTGGCTGCCTGGATGAAAACAACAACTATTATGAGGTCAGACATTCTATGTGGAACTTTTTCATGTATTATAATGTCGTGAAGGCAACAGATAATTTCATTGCCAGCTGTAAATGCAGGTGTAATGCTATTGGAGGAATACAGTGTAACCTGCCAGTACTGATCATTTCTTCTCCTTCTTCTTCTTCCTCTTTTGTTTTCAGCCTGGTGAGGTTGTAAATGGTGACGGTTGTTCAGAGTTGTGCCGCTGTGCAGGCAACTACACTTTGGAATGTGTTGATAACTCCTGTGATCCCGATGAAGAGTGTCGTGAGCATGATGGAGTGTCAGGCTGCTATCCTAAAGGTAAAAAAGTCTGCTGAATGTGAAGGTTGACAGAGTAGAAATCCATTAATTTCCATCCTTTCAGACCAGTGACATCACATCTGTGACAATATGACCTCTGACAAGAGTTTGTCCTCTTTCATTCCTGCCTGTAGATACATCCACATGCGTAGCTTCTGGTGATCCCCACTACACCACGTTTGACAAGCGTCGTTACAACTTCATGGGCAACTGCAGCTATGTGATGTCTAAACCTTGCAATAGCACATCATCTCTGCCATACTTTGAGGTGCATGCGGACAATGAAAACCGCTTCAACAAGCCTACAATCTCGTATTTGAAGGCTGTGCATGTACATGTGTACGACGTGAAGATCTCCATCTTGAAAGGTGGCACGGTGCAGGTAAGATATTGGCAGATGTGCAATTAAATGTAGTCATTTAGGAGAAGATGTGGCTGATGCAGTTGAGAGACGTCTCTGCTTATGTGTGAACCTGTTTGTTTTTTGTTACCTCTCTAATAATCTTGGCTTTTATTTGAAAGGTGAATGGGACCAACGTGAAGCTGCCCATGACTGCGGCCCCAGGTGTCTCTGTGTCTAAGAAAGGAAAGCATTACACTGTGGCCATGGACTTTGGTGTGACCGTTCGCTATGATGGAAACCACTTTATGGACATCAAAGTTATCAAAGAGTGAGTGAAAGACTGAACTGATGGTCAAAGATGGGACCTGAGTGTGGCCACAAACAAGCAACAAAGTTTTTGAGACAGAGAAGACGCAGGTCTGAGCTCTTGTTGTCACCTCCACATGTCACTGACTTGCACATTTTCTTTCTCTAACTTGCAGCTATGAAGGTTTGCTGTGTGGACTGTGTGGAGATTATGATCTGAATTCTAAGGACGACTTCAGAAAACCAGACGGATTGTTGGCTAAAGACGCCAATGAGTTTGGACACAGCTGGAACACTGATCCTAAGTTAGTAGAGCTTTCAAAGAGCTTTCAAACATAACAGCTATCATAGATGCATGATGGGGTTTTTCCATTCTATTTGTTCAATCTCTGTAAGAGAAGATGGAACTAAGCTTCACTCTTTGAACGGAGGTTGCCATCTCTCCTGGAAACACGGTGAGATTCCCTGATGATGTGTTTGTGTTGACAGGTGTAATCACAAACCACCACCCCCTGGCCCTGAGTGTGACGATGACGAGGAGGAACTGTACGAAAGCTCAGGATTCTGTGGCATCCTTTTGGACAAGAATGGCCCATTTGCTGTGTGCCACAAAAAGATCAATCCCAACGTAAGTGAGATTTCACTAGCCAAATGAAATAAGTTGTTAATCCAGACTGCAGCATGTTCTGCATGTACAATTTCTTGAGGTAAATGTGGTTGTTTGAAGTCATAGAAATACAAGTGACGTACTTCAGCAGTGAGAAGAGCAATTCTTGAAAAATGTCCAAGTTGTGACGCTGACAAGAAAGGAGTTGTGACAAGATACTTGTTTTTCAGAATTACTTCAAAGACTGTGTGTTTGACCTGTGTGAGCTGGGCGGAGCGAGGCCCATCCTTTGCGAAGCCATTGAAGCTTATGCGAATGAGTGTCAGGACCGCGGAGTCACCATTGGACCTTGGAGAAATGAAACCTTCTGCCGTAAGCTTTTCCTTACTACAGTATGAAAGCAAAGGAAAGAAGTGAATGGATATTCTTGAAAACTAACTCTCTGGTCCACTTGCAGCCTTGGACTGCGACTCCAACAGCCACTACGAGCCGTGCGCAGACTCGTGCCAAGAGACATGTTCAGGCATGCCCCCCTCCTGCGCTGGTCCCTGTTCTGAAGGCTGTGTCTGCGATCCCGGCTATGTCCTGCATGATGGCAAGTGCGTGTTGAACACCACTTGTTTCGACGACGTCTGCCATTTCAACGGCCAGCTCTATGAGGTACAGTGAAGTTATGCCTTCATAACCATGGACGGAATGTGTATCTACTTGTGTTTTATGTCTTGGACCCAAGGTGCTCCAATTTACTTGAGTCTGTCTTTGTATTTTAGGGTGGAGAAGAATTTTATCTAGAAGACTGCAAGCAGAAGTGTGAATGTAACCCTCCCAATGTGACATGCTCGCCCTTCACTTGCCCCCCAATGCATGAGTGTAAAATCCAAGAAGGAGTGCAGGGATGCTACCCAAGTGGTGAGTTCTCCTGGTCATTTAGTGAGACAAAAACCTTGAATTGAAGGGGTATATTTCGTGTCACATGAGATGTTTTCTCACGTAATAGTAGTAATCATGCAATCAAGTCAGTGACAGCTGCCAGGGCTACATGCCTGGCTATGTGTCTGCGGCAAACTACATCTAAACTTCACCCATTATTCTCTTGCAATGCTTGAGTAATCCCAGGACTGCAGCTTGTCATAAAGATCTACTAAAAACAAGATCTAATCTGTCATTAGATTATTTTAATAAATAAAGAGAGGATACGAATAGACCTCTGTTTGGAATTCATTCGATATTGAAGCAGTCATGAAGGAGGAGTTGTTCCCTGAAAGTTTGAAAATGTTCAAGTTGTTTCCTCTGTCCCTCTTTCTCAGACTACCAGGACTGTGTGGTGTCTGGAGATCCTCACTACACGACATTTGACAAGAAGTTCTATACCTTCATGGGAACGTGCACCTACACACTGGCTCGAAGCTGCAAGAACAACACGGGTAAGGAATGAGCTTTAGTCATCACCTGCTGCAGTCCAAGTGCCGTGTTCTGGTAAAAATGATGATGATTGAATGGATTGAATAGTGACACACAACATTCCACATCATGTACTGTGCAGGTCCTTGGTTCTCAGTGGAGGGGAAGAATGAGGAGAGAAATGTCCCAGGAGTGTCGTACCTCAAAAAACTCTATGTCACCGTAAATGGAATCACTGTGACCATGATGAAATCCAGAAAGACGCTGGTCAGTATGGCCCCATCCCGTAGTCTCCCCAATGACACATGCGCATCAGCATCTTCACTCCCTCTCTATTCTTACTTTGCTCTTAATCCAGTGGTTTAATGACATGCCAGCTTTAACCTGGCCCATGATCCCGTCTCATTCCTCAGCTTTTATCTTTTTCTCATGCCATAATCCCAGAAATCTTCCACCTTTTCTCCTTGTCATGGATTTGACCAGAGCTGAGATAAAAATCATTTCAAGGTTAAACTTACACAAATGAAGGTTTAAAAAAATAAAAAATAATAAAAATCTGATCGAAACATTCCAGTTTCCCCCAAAGTAATGTAGCCCTGTGTGTAAGATTAAAATATTTCAAGTTCAGTCCTAAAGCAAATGTTTAACTGCAATTCTTGCAACTTCATCCTGAACATATAGAACTGGTGATAATGACAATGTCTATTTCCACTGTCCTGAAGTATTTTTTTCTTTTCTTTTTCTCCTCTGGCAGGTCAATGGACTGAGGGTGAACCTCCCTCATTCTCCTTCTCCCCTCATGTCTCTCAGTCTGGCCGGTCAGTACGTCACCCTGCAGACAACGTTTGGTCTGCGGGTGCGCTGGGATGGCAACCATTATGCTCAGATCACTGTTCCCAGGTTGGTAGTAATAAATAGCTTTACACATTCAGATGACTGGTTATGTGAGTAAAATTGGTTTGGTGTCCTCATTGAGTGAAAATTTGTCCCTTTCATTTTTTTAAAAAAATGTGTTAATAAAGATCGATGTCCCCCTACTTTCCAAATTTTTACTCATTTTTTTTTTTTACTTGATGTGACAGTGCTGATGTAAATTTAATCTTTGTCTCTTATGAGGTATATTTAATGAAAACTCTCAACATTGTTGTCATGTGTTTCCATAAGTCATCCTCAGTCTCTTTTTCATACAAGATCTCACTCTTCCTTTGGTCCCACAGCTCCTACTACAATCAGACATGTGGCCTCTGTGGCGATTACAACGGGGCACCAGAAAATGACTTCACCAAACCCGATGGCACTCTGGTGACAGATGTCAATGACTTTGCAAACAGCTGGCAGACTGAGGACGATGAGGATTACAGGTGAGTTCCATGCATCTGTCTGAGACTTTGCTTGAAATTCACATCAGTCATATCATCCTCATGTGTTATATCCAATATCTACAGGATTGGACTTTGCTCAAGTGTCTGTTGAGGAGATGTAATCCTGTTGTTTCTCTTTCTGTGCCTGTATTGTGCAGTTGTACCTCAGGTTCAGGGCCAGACCCAGAGTGTGACCCTAAACTTGAGGCTGAGGTGGTCAAACCAGAAAAATGCGGCAAGATTGAAGACAAGACTGGCCCCTTCAAGTAAGGAAGCAGTCTGTGGCTGAGTAGTGAGCTGCTTCAACTCACACTTTAACCCCACAATATCCAGCTCAGTTGTGTCCTCTTCAAAGTGTCCGCAGATTCCTGTGTGGAATACATGATGTCCAATTTTGTCTACTCACAATTAGTCATTGTGTTGAAGACTTTTTGTTCCATGTGATTGACCACTCCCTGTCCTTTCCTTCCTTCCAGGGAGTGCATCTCAGTGGTGGATCCCACTCCGTTCTTCAGGAGTTGCGTGTTTGACATGTGCCAGTACAACGGCAATGAGAGTGTTCTATGTGACCAGCTTCAGGCCTACACAGATGCTTGCCAACAAGCTGGAGCTAAAGTCGATCAGTGGAGGTCTTCAGAATTCTGTCGTAAGTTGGAGGAGACTTGTGAAAGAAATACTTTATGTTTGAGAGAGAAGGTGTTCCGTTCCTCTTGTTAGGGTAAAATACATCTTCATGCAAAGGAGCGCTGCTAATTTCTCCTTTGATCGACGTAAGAACAACAGCACAGCAGTGATGCACCTGAGAACAACCACAATCACAACACATGACACATGTTTTTCCTCTCCTTTTATCCCTTTCTCCCTCCCTCCATTCCATCCCCTGCTTCACCTCTGTTGCTATGTGAAGCCTTGCCCTGCCCACCGAACAGCTCCTACACTTTGTGCATGAGCTCATGCCCAGAGACGTGCCTTGGTGTAGTCGGGCCTTCTGGTTGCGAGGACGTGTGTGTGGAGGGTTGCGAGTGCGACCCTGGCTTTGTTCTCAGTGACGACAAGTGTGTGGAACTGAAAGACTGTGGCTGCGTGGACAGCAATGGATCCTATCACCCTGTAAGTTGAAACATCCCACAAGCAATATTCATCAAATCATAACGTCTAACCTGCAAAGTATTCTTATTGTTTGTCTGGAATCAGGTTGAAGTATAGCTAAAATTTGGCTAATTAAGGGTTAAGGAAATGTTGATGATGATGATGATGATGATGATGATGATGATGATGACGACGACTGAAAATGTAGTTTTATGTACAGGAATACCTATATATGTATGGTTTTATATATATTTGAAGACAAATTTCTCTTATATTTCTTGTGTGTGTGTGTGTGTTCCTCAGGAAGGGGATGATTGGTACTTGGAGGGATGTGACCAGAAGTGTGAGTGTCTGAGTGGAGGTTTGATTCAGTGCCACAACAGCAGCTGTAAACCAGGCACTGAAATCTGCCAGCTCGAGGATGGAGCATATGACTGCATAGTTGGTATGTCGATGACTCCTTTGTCTCCTTCCTTTTCTACACATTTATGGAGATCATTTTGAAACGCTATGATTTTAGTTCATCTCAATTATCTTTACGTCTTTGTCTTTTTAAAGCGGCTTTATTGTCATTTTGCAGTCAATTGTACGAGCATCATCTTTTCTTTGTTTTGCAGATCCATGTCCGGATAATGCCGAGTATATCGAGTGCGGTCCCGCTTGTATTCCCTCCTGTGAGGCACCTTCCACCAACTGCACAGGCTCATGTATCAGTGGCTGCTTCTGCAAACCAGGGTTTGTCTTCAAGGGACGGCGCTGTGTGCCAGTGGAAAAATGTGGCTGCCTGGATGAAAACAACAACTATTATGAGGTCAGACATTCTATGTGGAACTTTTTCATGTATTATAATGTCGTGAAGGCAACAGATAATTTCATTGCCAGCTGTAAATGCAGGTGTAATGCTATTGGAGGAATACAGTGTAACCTGCCAGTACTGATCATTTCTTCTCCTTCTTCTTCTTCCTCTTTTGTTTTCAGCCTGGTGAGGTTGTAAATGGTGACGGTTGTTCAGAGTTGTGCCGCTGTGCAGGCAACTACACTTTGGAATGTGTTGATAACTCCTGTGATCCCGATGAAGAGTGTCGTGAGCATGATGGAGTGTCAGGCTGCTATCCTAAAGGTAAAAAAGTCTGCTGAATGTGAAGGTTGACAGAGTAGAAATCCATTAATTTCCATCCTTTCAGACCAGTGACATCACATCTGTGACAATATGACCTCTGACAAGAGTTTGTCCTCTTTCATTCCTGCCTGTAGATACATCCACATGCGTAGCTTCTGGTGATCCCCACTACACCACGTTTGACAAGCGTCGTTACAACTTCATGGGCAACTGCAGCTATGTGATGTCTAAACCTTGCAATAGCACATCATCTCTGCCATACTTTGAGGTGCATGCGGACAATGAAAACCGCTTCAACAAGCCTACAATCTCGTATTTGAAGGCTGTGCATGTACATGTGTACGACGTGAAGATCTCCATCTTGAAAGGTGGCACGGTGCAGGTAAGATATTGGCAGATGTGCAATTAAATGTAGTCATTTAGGAGAAGATGTGGCTGATGCAGTTGAGAGACGTCTCTGCTTATGTGTGAACCTGTTTGTTTTTTGTTACCTCTCTAATAATCTTGGCTTTTATTTGAAAGGTGAATGGGACCAACGTGAAGCTGCCCATGACTGCGGCCCCAGGTGTCTCTGTGTCTAAGAAAGGAAAGCATTACACTGTGGCCATGGACTTTGGTGTGACCGTTCGCTATGATGGAAACCACTTTATGGACATCAAAGTTATCAAAGAGTGAGTGAAAGACTGAACTGATGGTCAAAGATGGGACCTGAGTGTGGCCACAAACAAGCAACAAAGTTTTTGAGACAGAGAAGACGCAGGTCTGAGCTCTTGCTGTCACCTCCACATGTCACTGACTTGCACATTTTCTTTCTCTAACTTGCAGCTATGAAGGTTTGCTGTGTGGACTGTGTGGAGATTATGATCTGAATTCTAAGGACGACTTCAGAAAACCAGACGGATTGTTGGCTAAAGACGCCAATGAGTTTGGACACAGCTGGAACACTGACCCTGAGTTAGTAGAGCTTTCAAAGAGCTTTCAAACATAACAGCTATCATAGATGCATGATGGGGTTTTTCCATTCTATATGTTCAATCTCTGTATGAGAAGATGGAACTAAGCTTCACTCTTTGAATGGAGGTTGCCATCTCTACTGGAAACACGGTGAGATTCCCTGATGATGTGTTTGTGTTGACAGGTGTAATCACAAACCACCACCCGTTGGCCCTGAGTGTGACGATGACGAGGAGGAACTGTACGAAAGCTCAGGATTCTGTGGCATTCTTTTGGACAAGAATGGCCCATTTTCTTTGTGCCACAAAAAGATAAATCCCAACGTGAGTGAGAATTGACTTCCCAAATGAAATAAGTTTTTAATCCAGACTGCAGCATGTTCTGCATGTACAATTTCTTGAGGTAAATGTGGTTGTTTGAAGTCATAGAAATACAAGTGACGTACTTCAGCAGTGAGAAGAGCAATTCTTGAAAAATGTCTGAGTTTTGACGCTGACAAGAAAGGAGTTGTGACAAGATACTTGTTTTTCAGAATTACTTCAAAGACTGTGTGTTTGACCTGTGTGAGCTGGGCGGAGCGAGGCCCATCCTGTGCGAAGCCATTGAAGCTTATGCGAATGAGTGTCAGGACCGCGGAGTCACCATTGGACCTTGGAGAAATGAAACCTTCTGCCGTAAGCTTTTCCTTACTACAGTATGAAGGCAAAGGAAAGAAGTGAATGGATATTCTTGAAAACTAACTCTCTGGTCCACTTGCAGCCTTGGACTGCGACTCCAACAGCCACTATGAGCCGTGTGCAGACTCGTGCCAAGAGACATGTCCAGGGATATCCCACCCATGCTCTGGTCCCTGTTCTGAAGGCTGTGTCTGCGATTCTGGCTATGTCCTGCATGAAGGCAAGTGCGTGTTGAACACCACTTGTGACGTGAGATGCCATTTCAACGGCCAATTCTATGAGGTACAGTGAAGTTATGCCTTCATAACCATGGACGAAGAGCCAATGATGATGATGATGATGATGATGGCAATGACTTTAAAATGTGGTTAGATGTGCAGGAATCCATATACATGTATGATTCTGGAAATATTTAAAGTCAAATTTCTGTTACATTCCTTGTATGTGTGTGTGTTCCGTAGAAAGGGGATGATTGGTACTCAGAGGGATGTAACCAGAAGTGTGAGTGTCTGAGTGGAGGTTTGATTCAGTGCCACAACAGCAGCTGTAAACCAGGCACTGAAATCTGCCAGCTAGAGGATGGAAAATACGACTGTCGCCCTGTTGGTATGTCGATGACTCCTTTGTCTCCTTCCTTTTCTACACATTTATGGAGATCATTTTGAAATGCTATGATTTTAGTTCATCTCAATTATCTTTACGTCTTTGTCTTTTTAAAGCGGCTTTATTGTCATTTTGCAGTCAATTGTACGAGCATCATCTTTTCTTTGTTTTGCAGATCCATGTCCGGATAATGCCGAGTATATCGAGTGCGGTCCCGCTTGTATTCCCTCCTGTGAGGCACCTTCCACCAACTGCACAGGCTCATGTATCAGTGGCTGCTTCTGCAAACCAGGGTTTGTCTTCAAGGGACGGCGCTGTGTGCCAGTGGAAAAATGTGGCTGCCTGGATGAAAACAACAACTATTATGAGGTCAGACATTCTATGTGGAACTTTTTCATGTATTATAATGTCGTGAAGGCAACAGATAATTTCATTGCCAGCTGTAAATGCAGGTGTAATGCTATTGGAGGAATACAGTGTAACCTGCCAGTACTGATCATTTCTTCTCCTTCTTCTTCTTCCTCTTTTGTTTTCAGCCTGGTGAGGTTGTAAATGGTGACGGTTGTTCAGAGTTGTGCCGCTGTGCAGGCAACTACACTTTGGAATGTGTTGATAACTCCTGTGATCCTGATGAAGAGTGTCGTGAGCATGATGGAGTGTCAGGCTGCTATCCTAAAGGTAAAAAAGTCTGCTGAATGTGAAGGTTGACAGAGTAGAAATCCATTAATTTCCATCCTTTCAGACCAGTGACATCACATCTGTGACAATATGACCTCTGACAAGAGTTTGTCCTCTTTCATTCCTGCCTGTAGATACATCCACATGCGTAGCTTCTGGTGATCCCCACTACTTGGTTGCTTACGTTGACATACAAAGACTCACACAAGACACAAAATACACACACAAATGTGTTCCTCACACACACATACGTTCTTCTGGGATTGCCAGATACAGATATAGGACATTGTGACATCGGTACTTGCATCCATTCACGCCTGAGGTGATAGGAACATCAAGCTATAGTACTGGGCTCTCTTTGTGCTGGAAGATGCATGAGAGGGTCTTCAGTGAAGAGCAGGAAGAATTGCAGCTACACAGGGTCATGTGATGTGCACCCTCCTTCAATGGTGTTTCAATGACTGACCCACAATACCAGCAGAGGGTTCATCGACAACACTTTCATCGATGGCCAGGGACCACATGAGACAAGAACTATTTTATCCCACCTCCTCATTAACAGAGGGGTTGATGTTCTGCAGATTGTGAAGTTTTTCATGTTGCTGAACTTCACTTGACAGATTCAGCTTACTTCATGAGAAGTTGAGATGAGTTATCTCTTCCACTGCTTTCAAACACATGTCCTTCCTTGATGGATTTTCGTGCCAGTCAAGGAAAGGAAGAGTTCATGAAACAAAAGCATCGTATTTCAGTCAAAGAATTTAATTATTGTATCTTAGCATTAAGAGTCTAGTTTGTCTGCACATCAGAATTTCTTCACTGAATCTTTCGTCTTGTACAAACCAAGAATATTTGAAATAAAAACAATGGCTAAATAATAAAATTGTTACACAGATGTAAAAAAACAAACAAAAACAAGAATAAATCATAAATTCATGATCATAATATGCAATTTAAAATGTTTGAAAATCATTTACTACTCACACAAATTCGACTGGGGACTTGGAAGCTTTTTCAATGCAAAAAATCCAAACAGATCAAATCTCATCAGTTTTTGGTGTGTTTATTCCTTTCTCTTTTAGATGGTATATGCTCAGTTTACGGGGACCCCCACTACACAACCTTTGACAACCGGAACCACCATTACATGGGAGCTTGCTCGTACATCCTGACTGAGCTCTGCAATGCTTCTTCTGGCTTACCATACTTCACTGTGGCCACCCAGAATGAGCACCGAGGAAGTAATAAGAAGGTTTCCTACGTAAAGGCTGTCCTGGTAACCGTGAAAGGAGTCTCTGTTGTTCTTGGCAAAGGCCGCACAGTCCAGGTTTGTCCTGAAGGAGATGATTTTTTTTTCATGGCATCTGAGTATGTGAAGGAAGCGTGTTTTTTCATCCTTGATGCCCTTTCCAACCAATAACTTTTTGTCTGTTTTCAGGTAAATGGCAAAGTTGTGACCCCACCTGTCAAACCGGTTGATGGAGTTGAAATCTTCTATAGTGGCAAATTTGTTGTGCTGGAAACATCCTTCGGCCTGATAGTGCGCTTTAATGGTGACCACCGTGCCGATGTTACCGTGCCACCCTCCTACAAAGGACAGCTCTGTGGAATGTGTGGTAAGATGACCAGCGTAATGCATGATAAAACTGCATTGTCAAAACTTCACTACGCCTGAAATAAAAGTTGGCAGTCGGGCAGAATAGTTGCATGAGAAAATAACACTAATGGTCACTCTGCTACGCATCCCATTGTTTTTGCCTGTCAGGAAACTTCAATGACGATCCCAAGGATGACAACCTAAAACCGGACAACACACCAGCAGCCAACACCAATGAGCTGGGAGACAGTTGGCTGGTCTCAGACCCTAGGCCAGAGTAAGCCACTGCACAATAAACCCAGACATAAGTCTAATGTCACTCAAGCAGTGAAAAAACACTTTGCAAAGTAAAAATTGGGTTGTAGTTTAGACAAAAAAATTAAAGATGACTGCAGACACTGCAGAATGCAAATATGGAGTGCTATATTAAATCATGCAATAATTGCTATTGTATTCCAATTTACAGCTGCAGCAATGGTACAGAACCTGACGAGTGTGACGACAAAGTGGACAAGGACGCACAAAAGCCTACCAGTTGTGGCAAGATTACGGATATCAATGGTAACACACAGACGCAGACACACACACACACAAAATGTGGGTGTATTTGGTTGTTTCGAGATTAGCGAGGGAAAAAAATGCACCATACTATTATTATTTGATTATTTGGTCTATTAGCTCTAATTCCTTCAGTAGCAATGCACAATTGCACTAAATGGCAAATTTTCATACTTTCCCTCTGAATGAGACTGTTTGTTATCCTGAATAAGAGATACCGTTCATCACTTGTGTTGCTGGGCTGTTCTTAGGTATTTTTAAGGAGTGCCACGAAGTCGTGCCACCTGCGCCGTTCTTTGAGAGCTGCGTGTTCGACATGTGTGCCACTGGAGGTGAAGTCGTGGCTCTCTGCCAGGCCATAGAAAGCTACGCTGACATGTGTGCTGCTAATGGCGTCCCCATAGATTGGAGAGACAGCAAATTCTGCCGTAAGTGTCAACAAATACATGATTTTTTTTTCTCTGGAGGGTTTCACCAGTTTGCAGCCAGCTTTCTACTACCACTTCTCTTTGTTTTGTATAGTATTTTTTATGTAATTTATTTGTATGCAATGTGGCAGTTTGTCACATTTCTATACCAATCCCCAACCCTCACTGAAAACCTGTTAGTGCTGTAAGAGCTTTATGGAACTCTTGATATTGTGAAAAAAAGAAATAAAGATATCCCTTTTTTCTCCAATACCAGCTCTAAAATGTCCATCGGGCAGTCATTATGACTATTGTGGCGCTGCCTGTCGCCAGCCAAGCTGTCAGGACCCTGCAGACTCTAGCAGCAAATGTGACAAGCCCTGTGTAGAGGGATGCGTCTGTGACAGTGGTCTGATTCTCAGTGGGGACAAATGCGTTCCACCCACCGAATGCGGCTGCACTGATGAGGATGGGAAGTACCGACCTGTAAGTGTGCAAGGAGGGGACTCTTTTTTTTTGTATTTTGTTCACCGAAACATCCAAGATCCAAGTGATCCAAGCTGAACTACTGTGTGCT
This sequence comes from Nelusetta ayraudi, assembly GCF_046127955.1. Classification (NCBI taxonomy): domain Eukaryota; kingdom Metazoa; phylum Chordata; class Actinopteri; order Tetraodontiformes; family Monacanthidae; genus Nelusetta; species Nelusetta ayraudi. The sequence continues at coordinate 5,606,844 of NW_027466092.1, forward strand.
CAATGTTCATGTAGGCAGGAGACACTTGGTTTGATGAGGAAGACTGCTCCGAGCGCTGCAAGTGTGATGGAAACAAGATCACATGCGAGCGGTGGGAGTGCAGCCCTGCACAAGAGTGCAAAGTTGTTGAAGGAGTTCTGGGATGCCATTCCACAGGTGAAACTAAAACATAACTACATGTTGTAGTACACACTGTGGATAGATAAATTAATAAAAGTGTGTACTCGCAGTACAATAACAGTGATTCCGTTTTCCTACCCTCATTTATAAAAGAATATTCACAGAGCAAAGGTCTTGCTCCCACTTAGCTGCCATCTTGCGGCATCATTATTTAAGGATGCCTGGCTGACATTGCGGCCTGGCGGGCTTCCTTAAATACTGGGCTTCCTTAAAGATTTTACACACTGGACCTTAGATATTAAAGCTTTGCCCTGAAGTTTAGTAATACCCTATTGCTTCCTTATTCACCTCAGGCAAAGGTGTGTGCCACGTTGCTGGAGACCCCCATTATTATACCTTTGATGGTGTGATGCACACATTCATGGGCACCTGCACTTACACTCTGGTGAAGGTAAAGTATAAGTTACAAAAGTATTCTTTGAGTTACATTTTAACTTTATGCATATCAAAGTAAATCTGAACCCTTGGCCTAAACCTTTTTTTTTTTTTTGTTGTTGTTTTGAATTGTGTAGGTGTGCAACAATACCAACGTCACTCCTTTTACGATCGAGGCGAAAAACGAGGAGCGCGGTCAGCCACATGCTTCCTACGTCCGCTCAGTCAAAGTGCATCTCCCTGGTGACACGGTGGTTGAACTGCAAAAGGGTCGCAAAGTCTTGGTACAAAGCTTTTTTTTTTTATATATTGATTTTTTTCACAAAAGTCATAGAAAATAGTTGGGATCTGACAGAGGTCTTTGTTTTCTAAGGTGAACGGAAGGAGGGTGAAAACACCAGTCAACATTGACAAGGCCGCAGCAAAGGTGATCACCAGTGGATCCTACGCCCTGCTGGACACAACATTTGGTCTGCAGGTGAAGTTTGATGGAGTTCATCACCTGCAGATTAACGTTCCTGGGGAATACTTCAATAAGGTACAAAGATGTCTGCCACCTTTTTACCTACATGTCGTACAAGTGAACACTTGGTCAAAAAGATTCTGTACTTATCAAACATTTCCGAACCCATTCCCGTTCCAGCTGTGTGGCATGTGTGGGAACTACAACAACGATAGGAGCGACGAATACTTGAAGCCTGACAAGACACCAGCCAAAGATGTAATTGAACTGGGCAACAGTTGGCGATCAGAAGGAGACGATGATGAAGGGTCAGTGTCAGATACCGCTCATAACTTTATTTTACACAGCAAATATTTTGCAGAATTCACAACACGCTGACGACTTCATGCTTTGTTACGCTGACCAGGAGCTAGATAGTTGTGTGATTGCTTCAAGCAAATCCTGAGGAATCACAAGCAAACCCAAATATTTTAACAAATAAGACTTTATAGGCAGAATACTACATCCAATCCCTATAATCCTGTGTCCTAAGACTTCAGTTGTCAGCAAAGTAGCTTGTTCGTACCTCTGAAATGATGCTTAGTGAAGGCATGACAACATCCACATGACTCATCCAAATCCCCCCCCCAACTCTCCAGCTGTCAGCCGGACGACCGTCCGGACATCCACCCAGACTGCGACGCTGACGAGGAGGACCTGTACAAAGCCAAGTGTGCCGATGTCATCATCACGTCCGACCTCTTTAAGCCCTGCCACGCTCTGGTGGATCCAGAGGTCTTCCGGGACAACTGCGTCTTCGACATGTGCGAGTATGACGGCATGGCAGCCACACTCTGCGACAACGTGGAGGCATATGCCCAGGCGTGCCAAAGCGCCGGCGTCACCATCAGCTGGAGAAACAGCACCTTCTGTCGTAAGTAAAACTGAAGTCAACCAAAGCATTGGGCGGCGGCGTAGTTTTGCTCTTGACATCTTGCTGTCGCTTCCTGCAGCCAAACCGTGCCCTGCAAACAGCCACTACTCTGAGTGCACCCCTGCCTGTCCGCCCACCTGCTCCGACCTCTTCCCGCTTGTCTGCCACCTGCCACCGACCAGCTGTGTGGAGGGTTGTCAGTGCAACGGCGGCTACGTCCTGAGCGACGGCAAGTGCATTCCCCTTGGTCAATGTGGCTGCGTTGATCTGGAAGGAGGATACCACGAGGTGAGTGCCCTATTTTTTGTCTTGTGAGCCTGAAGAGTAAGATGTAGAACCAGTGCTTGGACAATTCACCTTCCACATGAGCTACTTCAAAGTTCAGTTTATGAAATTTACAATGAATGAGTTCAGTTCATAATTATACATTTTGAAGTAGTTCATAATTATTTCCTTCATTTTTTCAATATGTTGTTGCGAGCTATTTTTTTTCACAGTTACTGCCATTTTTTTGTATTCGTTTCTGAAACTATATGTCAGATTCACATCAAATTTTGAATCCTTATCAATTTATTATTATTGTCAGGGTTTATATTAGCATTGAGGGGACAGCCCTCAGAATACTGGCACTTCATCATTATTAGTTTCACACTTTGATGCGGCCCATTCAGTCAATACAAATAACCAGATTCAGCTTTGAACCTAGTTTATTCTCAGAAACATGAGGAAAAACTTGCTGCTTGAATGGTCTCATAAAATGAATAATTAATAAAAACAAAAACAGGAAAGAAGTAGTCGTAGGTTTTTCCCAACACAATCAGCACTGACCTTTTCATCATTTTTTTTCAGTAATCAGACAAAAATGTATTCACGGTGGACGTAGTAGCGTCTGAACTAGTGCTGCTGCCTTCGTTTGTTTTTGCTTCTAGGCTTAATTTGCAGTTTGTGACGCACAAGTGTTTCTTCCGCTACACATGAATGCCTGTTTGCAAACTATTTTACCTTGGTTTTCTTTGGAAATCTGGCGTACACATGAACAAAAGTTCATGAACAATCATTCATTCAACACGTTCATGCACAACACCACAGAACCGTTGAGGTATTAGAGGTATATATGGACCTTTTACTGGTGCTCTAGACGGAGGTGACATCACGAGATCTGTTTGTATAATCCTCCTTAGGATGCACAAAAACAAACAAACAAAGAAACGTCCGAGCAGAAACAAACATTGTTTTCTGTCTTGTGTGTGTTTGTAGGCAGGAGACACATGGCTGACAGAAAACTGTGCTCAAAAGTGTACCTGCAATGCTGGTGGTGGCATCATATGCACCTCCAACACCTGTAAAGAGAACACATTGTGCTTGGTAGACAAAGATGGAGAACTCTACTGCAAACCCACCAGTGAGTAAACCACCTCTATAGTACAAAACAGGAAAAAAAAAAAAGACTATTGTTTTTTTTTTTTAATTCTGTCATCTTTCTTTTTTTTCAGAATTTGACCGGTGCACCATCTCAGGGGATCCTCACCACAAAACATTTGACGGCGTCACCCATCACTTCCAAGGCGCGTACACCTACGTTCTTACCCGGGGGCACAATGTCGAGGAAGTCGGTCTGGCACAGCTGGAGGTGCAGGGAAAGAACATCAGACGTGGCGGTAACAAGAAGGTATCGTTCCTGGACGAGATTTACATCGACGTTAACGGCGTCAACATCCGCTTCCTGCAGAAGAAGGTCATCCTGGTCAGTAGTCCATCCCCCTTTGGAAAGGCATCGCTTTGAAAATGTGGCATCTCAAGCCGTTGTGAGCAATGTGACGTCTCTTCTAGGTGAACAGAGAGCGCGTCTCAACTCCTTTCAGCCCTGCTGAAGGTGTGACAATCACAGAGAATTCAAAGCAGGTTCAGCTCACCACCAACTTCGGACTCACCCTGCGCTTCGATGGCAAAAGCCGCGCAGGTAAAAACTTGAAACCTGCAGTTGTAAACCGATGTCAGAATGGAGTCAGTTTAATTAATTTCTGTCTCTCTCGCCCTCTTTGCATCAGAGATCATATTGCCCAGCACCTACAAGAACCATGTCAGGGGATTGTGCGGCAACTACGACGGCAGCAAAAGCAATGATTACATGAAGCCAGATGAGGTAGTGGTCAGAGAACTGAATACATTTGGAGAAAGTTGGAGGGTCAGTGGGCAACGGAATGAAGGACTGAGGACACTGCAACATCCTCACCCAGTCCACAGGTAGGAGCACGACCTAAGAGGCCTTTAAACTCTCAGCTTCAACATTTACTACTTTAGACTTTTAATGCGTCTACTTTTACTGTTTAAACAGTCCCTCAAATAGTCTGACTTCTCTGCTGTTTTTCCCTCGAGTTATTCCTGAGATGAGAAGTGCAGGCACAACCCCAGTCAATTTGTCTTCTCCCCTCTCCTATCTGCCTTCAGACGAGAAGCGGAGACGGATTTGGAAACAGGCTTTGATACGTCCAGCTGCTCTGAGTCGCAGCTCGATACCTATCGAGGTCCCACCCAGTGTGGGGCGCTGTCGGACCCCAACGGACCTTTTGCAGCCTGCCACAAACAGGTGGCCCCAGGAGATTACGAGAGGTGAGAATGACAGAGCTGCGATTTAAAAAAAAAAAAGTCCTGTGATGACAGGACTGTTTCTAAAAACCCCTCTATGTTTTGCGCCTCAGCGACTGCTTGTTTGACCTGTGCGCCGAGGAAGGCAGCCAAGAGCTGCGTTGCGCCAGTTACGATGCCTATGCCACAGTCTGTCAGGGGGGCAATGTCACGCTGGGAGCTTGGAGGGAGCAGCTGCACTGTGGTAAGATGCCAAACATGTCCAAGCGGCTGTGGCTCAGTTGGTTCAACGTTGTCATTAAATGATCGAAGGGTTGGCGGTTCAAATCCTGACACTGACTGTCTACTGTCTCTTGGAGCAAGACATTTAACCCTAAAGCAGTGGTTCACAACTGGTGGAGCCTCAGGACCCACATTTGTTTTCTTATCATGAAGAACACTCACAAAAATTAAAATGCTGGCCTACTTTTAATCACGTCTAGTAAATAAGTTATTGAAATTATTGAATTGAGTATCCCTCAAAATAAATGCCCAACATTTTCTCTATAAATATATTAAAATCCCTTAAAAAAAAAAACTGTCTATGAAGTAATGACACAATCAAAATAGCTCCGTGACCCACCAGTTGAGAAACACTTTCCTAAACTGCTTCCAATGGGGAGCAGCAGCCACCTATTGGTGTGTGAGTGAATGGTTGAATTGTAAAGTGCTTTGCGGTACTGTGAAAGTGCTGGAAAATCCTATATAAGTACAGTTCATGTACCGGCGAGAACAGTTTATTAAAAAAAAAAAAAGAAAAGAATAAAAAATTATGACTCATGGTTCCTCAAGTATTTTTTACTTGGATTAAAACTTGAGGATTCCTCCAATTAGGGTTAAAATGTGACCATTGTCATGGCCCTTTGTGTCGTCCCCAGCCCTCACCTGTAGCGCCAGAAGCACATACCAGCCTTGCATGACCGCTTGCCCTTCCTCCTGCGGCAACCTGGCTGCCAACTTGGACTGCGACATCGACTACTGCATGGAAGGCTGCCAGTGCGATGATGGTTTCGCCATGAGCGATGGGTCGTGCGTGCCATACAACGAGTGTGGCTGCGACTATCTCGGCAGATACTATCCTGTAAGAGAAAGCGCTCAGCGGCCAGCAGGCTGCCCAAAGAACATCGCCTCATCCCTCACATGTTGCCTAAACTCGAACTGTCTCGCTGTCTCTCTGTCACACCACAGCTACTGGAGACATTTGTGACTGAGGACTGCTCCAAGACTTGCCAATGCACCAGCACAGGCGTCATTTGCACAGCCAAGATCTGCCAGGAGGATCAAGTCTGCAAAATCTATAACTCCACGCGAGACTGCTTTAGAGGTTAGCAGTTTGCCTTTGGAAAAAGAGGAAGAGCTCTGTCTGCATTTTAACCTAAAACGTATTGTTGTGCCATACATGCTTGTTTGGTTCTACGAAAAGACAGTCAGTCCAGTCTTGATTTCTTGTTCAGTTGCCTCCCTCCATGACAAATGGATTAAATTCAATTACATCAAATTGAAAATCAGAATGACTGCAATAACGTTCTGTTCTTTCCTGTAGTGACTGCCTGCCACGGTTACCCCTGTGCAAATGGAGGAGAATGCATTGAGAATGGCAACAGCACCTACACCTGTCAGTGTCCAGAGGGCTATGAAGGCGCACACTGCGAAGTTGAAACACCTCCAGGTAAGGCGTGCTTAAATATTAAAAAGAAACTGTAGATACATAATAATAAAAATGTAAGGTCAGAAATGCTTGTTATCAATTGTGCCATACATGCTTGTTTGGTTCTGCAAAAAGACAGTCAGTCCAGTCTTGATTTATTGTTCAGTTGCCTCCCTCCATAACAAATGGATTAAATTCAATTACATCAAATTGAAAATCAGAATGACTGCAATAATGTTCTGTTTTTTCCTGTAGTGACTGTCTGCGACAGTAACCCCTGTGCAAATGGAGGAGAATGCATTGAGAATGGCAACAGCACCTACACCTGTCAGTGTCCAGAGGGCTATGAAGGCGCACACTGCGAAGTTGAAACACCTCCAGGTAAGGCGTGCTTAAATATTAAAAAGAAACTGTAGATACATAATAATAAAAATGTAAGGTCAGAAATGCTTGTTATCAATTGTGCCATACATGCTTGTTTGGTTCTGCAAAAAGACAGTCAGTCCAGTCTTGATTTATTGTTCAGTTGCCTCCCTCCATAACAAATGGATTAAATTCAATTACATCAAATTGAAAATCAGAATGACTGCAATAATGTTCTGTTTTTTCCTGTAGTGACTGTCTGCGACAGTAACCCCTGTCAAAATGGAGGAACATGTATTGACAATGGCAACAGCTACACCTGTCAGTGTCCAGAGGGCTATGAAGGCGCACACTGCGAGGTTGAAACTCCTCCAGGTAAGGCGTGCTTAAATATTCAAAAGAAACTGTAGATACATAATAATAAAAATGTAAGGTCAGAAATTCTTGTTATCAATTGTCAGATATACGAGCAACAGAGCGCATATCAGCATGAATTGTTCAGATGGCTTTGACTTGAAATGGGACATTCCTAATATTGATACAACAGTAGAATTAGTCTGCAGTATACAAAAAAATACTTATTTGGGATCATTATTTTATCTACTAACGTCCTTGATTGAACTGTTTTGTTAGTCGTAGAATGGTGGATTATTCTGATCGCGGTCCTGGCCTCTGTGGCGGTTGTCGTCATCGTGGTCACTGTTGTGTGTGTTTGCACATGCAAGTCCAAGTAAGTGTCCGCTCAATCTGTGCGAGTGTGCATTTGAATGCGTTGTGTCATGGCTGCTGGCTAATCTCTGCAGTGTAGAGGCAACACCCTTGCTTTGCCCTAGCACAGAAAAAACAACACCTTAAACATCTATCAGGAAAGTTTTACTTTTTACCAAGCCGCAAATTTACTTTGTTCAGAGGAAACAGTCTCCTTACAGTTGGCGAGGAATTGAATGGGAGAATAATATCTTAAGCGTGACTTCTAGTATGAATCAGATTGGATAGAGGATGGACTTAATTCCTTGTGTGGTTTCAATCTTTAATTCCCACTGCAACCAAATCCTCTCACGTCAAACAGCACAAACCAGCCGAAACAACAGCCACTCATGGCGAGTGCTAATCATGTCTCTTATTCTCTGCAGGAAAGTGAACGCTTCAATGAAAACTGTTAACATGAAATCCAGAGGTAAGATTTTTTTAAAAACAACTATAAATATATATGTATTATCTATATGTATGTTGTATGTATAGGGTCAGCCAAAAGAATGTATACACGTGTCAGGAAAAGAAAAACTTGCATATATTATCATTGTTGTTGTGAACATCAACTACAAAATTTCAGTAACCCCAGTTTAATACCACATATCGGTTGTAGTATATATATATATATATATATATGTATACATATACATATATGTATATATATATATATATATATATACTACATTGTGTACTACAAGTACACAATGTAGTAATTTGCATTTATAGAGCTTTAGTTAGTAGTTTATCGTATCTGCTCAATAATTTAAAAGCTTTCCTGTTAATACATTTTTACTTGACTTCAATATTTTTCCCTCTTCTAGGTGTTGTGTATGAGCAATTTGATGAACGCAGACTGGCAAGGCAAACTGAGGTTACTTCTTTGTAACACCAAACCTCTTCGTCTGTACGTGAACAAAACAACCTGCAAAACACTGAGGAACATCCTAATTATGCTCTCAAGCGTATCCAACAGGCCATGCAAAACAAATGAAACAGTTTCTAATGTTATTCTTATATATTTGGTTAACTTATGCTTTTAATAATATGCTTTTGTGAAATTTGTGCATTTAATTGGTTTGTATGTGTGTTTAAAATTTATTGCATTAAGGAGAAATAAACTGCAAAACAAACTGTTTGAAAGTGTCTTTGTTTAAGAGAATTACCTCACACAATATAAACAAAAAATTTTTGATCAGTGAAAAAATGCATTGGTCTTTGTCTTCCATTTTTTGCACTGTTGCAAAATAACAGAAAAAAGAAAGAAAAAAAGAATAGCGGTTCAGGATAAATGTTGCAAAAATGAATGTAGGAATAAATAACATTTTAAATTTGTAGTTCAGATTCATCATGTATGGGCAGGTCAGAAATGTATTTTGCCCCCAAAATCCTGTATTGTGCAAACTTAAAAAAAAGAAAAGGAAAAAAAAAAGTGTGAAAAAATAATTTTCTGTTTCCCCCTGAAAAAAGTAGATTTAAAAAAAAGTTTGTTCATTAGTTTTCAATTTAGTAATGATGCCAATATGAATTGTTTGGATGGGAATGTTAACAACAAAAGTATGACAGTATCTGTATGCCATGACTTGGTAACAGGGCCGTAACCAGGGTTATGAAACTAGTGAGGTACAAACCACATGAGCCAGAAAAAATGTATCACTTATGAATAAAAATTTAAATAAATTGTTTCAGAGAGAGACCTTTCTGTGTGGAGTTTGCATGTTCTCCCTGTGTCTGGGTGGGTTCTCTCCGGGTTCTCCAGCTTCCTCCCACAGTCCAAAAACATGCATGTGAGGTCAATTGAACTTTCTAAATTGTCCGTAGGTGTGCATGTGTGTGTGAATGGTTGTGTGTCTCTATGTGGCCCTGCGATGAACTGGCGACTTGTCCAGGGTATCACCCTGCCTTCGCCCTAACACAGCTGGGATAGGCTCCAGCAGACCCCCGTGACCCTGAATAGGAATAAGTGGGTATAGAAGATGAAAGAATGAATGAGTTTCACAGTGTACAATTAAACAAATACAAAATCACATAATATTGTTGACTGGATCTTTATAATATTTTGGCCCTCTCAGATGTAGATATGTATTACTGGAGTTTTGGAGGGCTGGCTGAATCCTGTCTCCAGAAGGTTCAACTCACTGAAAGTACATAAAAAAAACAGACTTATGATCAGTTCATGCAAATGTGACAAATAATACTGTTTTTTTTTTCCATCTCAGTTTTAACCAGGTAAGCATTTGAGAACAAATTCTTATTTACAAAGGCTGTCTAATCTTCACAGTACTGCTGTTTGGAAGGCGAAATGGATCATAGCAAACAGTTATCACGTTTGAAATGAGTCTGGTTTATTAATAATTTTGTGCAACGTTAGTTGAGAATGACCAGCAATATTTTCTACCACAGCAAACTTGACAATTTCACATTGGCAACTTAAGGGTTTCTTTAAAGTTATCCTTAACAATGATAACTGTTTTTAGAGTACTGTCTTGCTGTAAAATGTTGAGAAGAACATTTATACATTGCTGTCGCACATTCAAGCAGTTGGCAAGTAGGCAAATATCAAAACCCTGAATGCTTTATTGAAAAGTATGTAGACATAACATTTCTCCTACGTATGACATAACATTACAATCAATTTTTTATATCACATTATTTTAAATGCAAAGTAAGATCTTCAGAACCTGGCTGCAAATAAATACGCCTAATGGCTTTTCCCATCGCCAAGTACTTACAGCTTGGGAGTGGGAAGAAGCCAGAACTAAAGCGTCAAAAGAAAAAGAAAAACTAGAGCACCATCCGCACCAGAGATTGTTTTAGCGTGCGGATATGTTAGCTAGTGAGATGAGATGAAATGACTATGAGATGAGATAAACTGCCCTCCCACCCACCGGGCCAAGTTGATATTTGTCTTGGGCAAGTACATGCAGCTGCTGCAAAATAGTGTTTTCTTTTTGTTTCAACAAATCTATTATCATCATCAACTGGTGAATATGTTGATTCCTTACCTCTAATTAGGTCTCAGCACACATGGATTTTTCTCTTCGTCTCTTTTCTTCTTCTTCACCCCAAAACCAAAACACGTCCAGCGAGTACTGGGTGCCCGTACATGTGACGCGCTACAGCGTGACATGTAAGGCTAAAAGTTAGGTGGCCTCATACTTATTTATGTATTTTTATTTTTTATAAAGAGTGGCTGTTTCATTAAGAAAATCATGAGTTGCAGGCAGTCTGTTGAAAGTATTCCTGCTGACCGCTGAACAGACTGTAAGTAAGTAGTTGGCAGCATTACACAGATGCAAACAATCAATGGATAAGTTTCAGGCTCACCGGCTCAAGAGTGTCAAGAACATGAAACCTTTGACCTGGACAATCAGTTAGTGCATAAAAGTAAACTGCTTGTTGATATGCCTCTTACAAAACTACAAAGGCTGCTTATCACTTGACCTTATCGCCATACTGATAGTGACAATTATGAAACATCATAGACTTTCTTATCCAATCCATCCATCTATTCATCATTTATCGTCTGCCTATCCTAGATGGTAAAGGCAGGTTACACCCTGACAAATTTATCTCAGGGCCACACTGAAAAACACACCTTTTCACACTCACACCTACAAACTAATTTAGACTCACACTTTTTCCACATGTGAGCTACTTATGAAATGACCAAGTCAGAATTATCCACATACTATACGAAAGATATTAATTCATAAATATACTGGCAATACTTTGCATGTACAATATACGTTGGTGTACCTTACATAACTGCATGAACCCATATTTCACAAAAAAAATAAAAAATAAAAATTGTCTTGTCATTACCTTACTCTGATGACTTGCACTGAAGGATGCATATCTGCAGAATCCAGCCTCAAGCACACTTCGAAATGATGGTCAGTCATGGTGGAACGGAACTTGGACTTGATGATCTTCGTGTGGGAAAAGGCTGACTCACACAAATAAGTGGAGCCGAATAATGCAGTCAAGGAGGTAACACGTTTTTATCATGTTGGGATACTTTCCTCGTTCCAGAACATTCCATGAGCGCTAGACTTCAGCTCAATTTTATGATCTTTTCATGATCAGTCCGAAAATGCCACTCAACACTTCCATTGTTCCTTTTTCCCTTGTGAAAAAAATAGTCCACCTCCCACACTCCGTATGTAAGTGGTAAGGTTTTGACTTATTACTTGGTCCAGCTCCGCCGCTCATTTTTATATCCTTCCTAAAGTTTAAAAGAAATTAAAAAAAAAAAAAAAATGGAGGCTGCCACACTACCTAGCTAGAGTTTTGCATCGTTTATTGGTTGTATGTGCATACGCAGTGGTCAGATTGGTTCTTTGTTCCATTGTGGGGGGGGGGGAAATAGTCCCCCTCCTACACTCCGTATGTAAGCGGTAAGGTTTTGACTTTTTACTTGGTCCAGCTCCGCCGCTCACTTTTATATCCTTTCAAAAGTTTAAAAGAAATAAAATGGAGGCTGACGCACTACCTAGGTAGAGTTTTGCAGCGTTTATTGGTTGTATGCGCATATGCAGTGGCACATGTGTTAGAAAATGTCGGATTGATCGGAGTGTCTGCCCTGTATGTCAATCAAGTGACACATTTAATCGTGAGTACGAATAATAAGATGACGTCTCTTAATGCCATGCGATCGCTTGGTAGATCGCGTTCGACGTATTGGGCACCAAATCGGGAACTCTCTATTTTAGAGTCCTGATTTGGCTCACATGCATGTTTTGGACTGTGACAGGAAGCCGGAGAGCAAAATTAGTGTACGGAACAAAAACTAGTGTCCGCAATCCGTTTCAACTTTGGTAAAGCAAAGTGCGACCGTCACACCGCCTCTATGCCCGAATTATTGTGAATTCTTCTGCACCAATGTGTTTTGTTTTTTTGTTTGTTTTTTTCCCCCCATGTTACAGCATTACGGAAACGTATTGTACGGAAGTATACGGAAGCGCATTGCTGCCACCCCAGAAAAGAAGAAGAAGAAAAAAAAAAACAGGGCTCAGTATCGAAAATTATCACGTTAAAACGTTTTTAAGTGATAGTTTTCGCGTTTTTACGTGATAATGTTGACATCATTTCAAAATGAATCTAAACTAAATGGAGTGAGGCAAACGGAGGCACCATGTCTCATCTGCATGAGTTGATTAAACTGTATTTTAAACTTGGTTTGAGGCATGGTGAGATCTTCAATTTATTAAGCACCATCGATGAAATTAACATACGTTTGCGTACTTTGAGGAGGATTTTGAGATGTGTTGGAACTCGCAGCTCGTCCATAGTTGGAGGGAAATACTTGATACCGTTTCTTTCTTTAATAACGTTTCTTTATCATATATGTCACATGAAAATTTTCGTGGACAGAGCTTCTTTCACGGTATCGAAACCCATAATACAACAGAGAACAACAAAACGCGCTCATACACCTTATTGACGTTAGTGGATCATCTGACCCCCAGTGGCTGATTAACTTCAAAATAAAATGATAAAACAAAATATGAGAACATACAAAATCGAACAGTATGGGATTGTATCGTAGGAAGAATGAATCAGACCTGATTGAAGTTGCGTTGTTTTCTCATTGATCAGCTGGAGGGGCACGGAAGGCTCCATGGGTACAAGTTCCACCATCTCAACTGCATCCAAATTTTCACATTATAATGTGAAAATGATCACGTAAAAACGTGAAAATTATCACGTAAAAATGTGAAAGTATCAGGTTATAACGTGATACTGAGCCCTGTTTTTTGTTTTTTGTTTTTTGTTTTTTTTTCTAGGGTGGCAGTAATACGCTTCTGTAGTATTGCATTCACTTGTCAAATAAAATCTGTTTTTCAGTGTAATTATTTTTGTTTGTTCGTGCTATTTTTTTCCAGCCCTGTTTTTCGTGCTAATATCGTACAGCATATATGTGGACTTGTATATATATTTTTATATTTGAGTATATGCAGTAAATGTTTATATATACTTGTATGTCTGAAACAGGTTGAAGAAAGACTTGTGTTTATAGTGTTGGAATTCCTGATAAAGTATGTAAAGTATATCCTTTCGTTATGTTGTTTGCACTGTAGTGAGTGGTTAGCTGGCGCCATCTACTGGTAACCGCTAAGTCTCCAAACGTTACCGGAAACCGGACTCTGTTCGCGGTCTTCCAGCACTCGGCTAATGGTAAGTCACGGTCCGGTCGGTGCTTCTCTGCAAACGTATTAATTCTGTGCTATAAGGCTAACGTGGGATCAGTTGTAAGAGGCACAGTCATGTAACAACAGTTGACATGCAATTTGAGTGTATTTTCGTTTTTGTGTTGGTTGTTCACATAAATTGTGCTATATCTATTTTTGTTATGAAGTCAATATTATTTTCCCTGTAGACGTCAGTTTCAGTGGAGGTGCTCTCGAACTACTCATTGCAGGTAATTGTGTTGAATCATAAGGGTTCCCTGTATGAAGTCACGTTCATGCGCTATACCGACCGCCATTGCATGCGAGGCAACGTGCTTCGCCGATTATATTTCTTAGTAACCACTAGAGGGTGTTGAAATGCAATTTATTTCGTTTGACATTTTGTATTTTCTGTTTTGTATTCTTAATTCATTTCCTACATAAAAAGGATGATATTGGTTTAAAAATAAATTTAAATTGTATTAAACTAATTGTAAAAGCATTAAGGTTAAAACCACTATATGATCCCGTCAGAAATTAATTGGGGGAAAAAAACATTTCATGTACTCAAGCAGTCTCCTACCACTCTGTTAATGACGCCAGTTCCAGTGGAGGTGATAACAACATTTTGTGTGTCTCGAACAACTCTTTGCAGTAAAGAACCACATCATCCAACTAATTCCTCGGTGTGTGTTACTGGTGGGACTGGTACGCAGAGGTTACATATGTATCATATTTTTTATATAATGTATACTTGTATATATTTTCTGTATATTTCTTATTCCACCAGCGAATTGCACATTTTATTTACTTTTGTTTGCTGTCTTTTTGTTTTTGTAACCCACATTAGAGAACTTTTGTGAGCTACTGCAGTTCCCTGCTCCGCCAGCGGGTGGTGCGTGCGCTGTAAGGAAGACTTAAGCCTGTATTCATTATCTTGGATCAAGACATTTTGAGAGCACTTAGTCATTCTACCTAGAACCTGGTTGAGAGAGAGAGTTGAGAGAGTTGGTATGAATGTTGTCACGAAACACCGTGTTTTTTTTTGTGTGTTTTTCCAAACAAGTTGTGACCCTGTAAAGAGCGTTCATCGTGCGAGCCGCGTGCTAATCGCGCTAGCATCATGCTAATCTATAGCGTTCGAGAAAAAACAAAACAAAAAAATCTTTTGCCTTGTTACTAGCTAAGCTGCTAAGCTAGTTACTGCTGCAACTGACCACTAATAGTTTTACACCGTTGAAGGTACTTACGCTTAGTTGTTGTTGTGGGCATCAGAGCATCCCACAGCGCACAAGCTTTCAGTGGTCAGAACGCTATACGAACGAGCCACCACCATAACCGAAGAAAAGGACAAACAGAAGGAGGAAGAGCACATACGGCATGCACTTTCACTCTGCCAATATCCAGGATGGGCAATCAACAAGAGAAAACAACAAGTTGCAAACAATAAAGGACAGAAAACCAAATGCCCAAAAACGGCGCACGACAAACCAAAGGACATAGTAACCATACCATACATCCGAGGGATCACAGAACCAATACAACGGGTCACGAGGAAACATCATATCCATACAGTGGTAAAACCGTACATAAAACTTTGCCGACTGCTGGTACACCCCAGAGACAAAATAGGACCGGACCAAAATTGCGACGTCAAACATAAAATACCAAGTACTGTATGTCATGTAGCAAAACATACATCGGGGAAACAGGACGAGCATTCAACATCAGAAATAGGGAACACCAGAAGGAGTGCGAAAAAGGAGACCACAAGAAAGTTCACGCGCACTCAGAAAAAAACAGCGATCCAGGAAACGCTCAAATCAGCGATCACGGACCACTGCAGGAGACACAACCACATTATGAACTGGGACGGAGGGAAAGTCATCGCATCCGAGACCAACAAACTGAAACAGTGGGTCAAACAAGCCATTGAAATCAGGAGGCGAGGGGGCGTAGACCCTCTCTCACACCTGGGATTCGCTTCTCCAGAGACCCTCCATGGCGAGGGAGGCGCGGCCGACTCGACGGGCTCTGATAGGTTGGTTCGAGTCGGCCAGCTGTTAAATGACGCGTCAGCAGCACATCGGATGACCTCTTAAGAAATCAGGCCCTATGACTCAAAACAGTTCAATGATAGGCTATATGTAAATCATCCTGTAACTTATAAGCATTTGCAGTGCACCAAATACAATACCAGCATTCCTCACCAGCTGTGCTGAGCACAAAGCTGCAGTAGAATTATTAGAGCATATCACCTTTTATTTTTTTCAAGGGTTTCCTTGGAGTAGGTGTGGACTTTAACTTTTTATTGATACTTTTATCTTTGCAGTGCATAACAAGCACATGCTTTTGCACTGCGCGATTGGGAAAAGTAACATGACTGCCAAAAAACTCCTCCAAGGGAAGCCACAGTAGTGATAAACTAAACCCATGATGTGTAGGGCGGTTCTTTACGCACATGGAGTTGCAATCTGACCTGAGATACTTCAATACTTGTTCACTTTTTATTGAGTTAAAACAGCATGTTTGAACTTGACAGTTTAGCTGGGGTATGAATATATGCAGGGGTATTCTAGATTAGCACAATTCTGTGGGAATCTCTTTTCATTTTGTTTTCTTTTTCTTATTGGATTTTATTTAACTTAAAACAATCGGCAATTTATATTAGTATATCTCTAATTAGATATTACTTCGTTTTAGGAAAAAAAAACGAATTTCAAGTGTCTACTACTAGGGATTGTCAAGATAACCTTGAGCTTTTCATTTTAGTGACAAAATGAAGTTGCAGTTAAAATGGCTGGCTGCTGGATGGCAGTGCAGCAGTTGGATTATGTTTTGGCGGTCTGCAGACAAAAAAGGCTGGGCTTTACCTTTAAGTAGAAAAAAAAAATCACAATTCAAATGTGTGAAACATACAGGCATAGATGGGGGAACATCTTGTGTATTGTCCATGAGTAACAGCTACTCCACCCACACGGCCAGCTGGGGTTGGGGAAATTGAATGGAACTATTGTGGTTTGATAACCCTTAATCCATGTTTCAATAATTATAAAGTAACGCAGGTTGGTATAGTGGTTGTTTCTCATAAAATCTTGGCAGACCAAGGCTTTCTTATAAATATATTGAACATTTAGAAGGCCAAACCTAATAATGAGTAATATATTCTGCACTCTGGGAGCAATGTATTGCTTCACCAAGTTAGGTGTTTCTCTGACTATAATAGGATGGAAAATGTTTTTTTTATGTAGATGTTCTCAATACAACAGAAGCTGCACTGTTGCACATTGAATGTCATTATTAATTCATATATGTACAGCAGTACAAGAAGGCACATGCAAGATTTGGGGTGGGGGGTGGGGGGGGGGGGGTGATTATATGGTTAAATAAATAAATGTGAGCCACCATGACCCTGCGTGATGTGACACACAGAGACGGATAGACAAATAGAATCACACTTAAACTTTAAGAGCCTATCTGTTCCATTTTAAATACTGATAATTTAAGATACTTAAAAGGAATAAATTACAGTAGCTGAGGAAACTTAAAAAAAATTGATGACAATCCTGTACATCTTTTTAGTATAAATAATAACAAATATTTGCTCATTATGATCTGCAGCACTCTTGTGATTGTAGCATATTATATTGATGTTTATTCTTTAAATAGGTTTTATTTTTATTTATGTCTGTCATCCAATTTGAGCTTATTGCTTACTTATCGGTTTGTATGTTTTGAAATGTGATGCACTGAAAAAATATTATTGACAGTCAACACAATCTGTTGGAAAATCCCTCTGGGAGCAAGAAAGAAGAAGACTCAGACACAGGAGAGTTTTTAGTTTATCAGACACAAAGATATTTATTTTCCTATTATGAAACTGCACTTTCTTTAAAGTCAACCTTTATCATGATGATGCAGCAACCTGTGAGGACAGGGTTGCACGATAAATAAAATAAAAATTCACATACTTTTCTTGTCAGCAGGACAACACATTTAAGATTCATTAGGAAAAGAGTTCCCACTAATAAATGAATCACCCTCTAAATTATATTTCCGTCAGTGTTGATGTCAATAGAAACTTAATGGGTCATTCACATTATCTGTAAAGATAGATATATATATAAAAAAATTAAGAAAAGAAATATTAGTAACACACCTGCTGTATTTGAAATGAATAAGGAAAACCACAGGTGCATTCAATTTAAATTTAAGAACTTTCTCTGAAACCATAACAATCCAGTGTAAACAATAAAAAAATAAATAATCCAGTGGGAAGACTACAGTAGGAAAGTCAGTCACATTCAGCTGCTATATGAAGGTGCAAGTTGGCTTTGAGTTGAGGAGCAGATTTCATCCAGTGTGAACACTGATCAAACGCTAGCCCCTATAAAATGGAACCCTGGAAATATATATTATTATCTCTAAGGCAGAAGTTTTCTTTTTTTATAACCTGATAACAATGCTGCATTAAAAACAGAAAAGAAAAGAAAGTAGATTTAACACACTGTCAATTACAGAAAAAAACAACAACTTGACATTGGTAAAGGACCTTTAGCCAAAAATTATAATATGGTGGAGGCCTTTTTGAGGAATATTTTTTAATTGCCGAACTTACGAAAATGGTATTAGTAAAGTTTGGAATTGTAGCAGCTTGAAAACTGCTTAACCAACTTTTTGTCAAGAGGGAAAAATACTATCCAACAAGTCCAAGACTGTTGTATTAACGACAGTTTTTTTCCCCCAAGAACACCTGGGATATCTGACTTATACACACACGATACAGCATGTGAGTGAACAAAGACTTGTAAATTTGCACTCAGAGTTAGGGTAGAGTGTTTACCAGGCGTTCCTCGTTACACAATACAAAAAAAAAAAAAAAAAAAAAAACAAGCTGCCCACCAAGAAACACATAACTTTCCTAGTCATGTACATCAAAAACTCCTCATTCAAGCAACCTTCCCTAGACATTAAACAAATAAAAAGGGAAAAGTAAATTAAACAAAAAGGGAATGATTGAAAACTTGATGCTGATTTGTTATCTGAGGTATTTCATCCAGTGAAGTCATGGTTTTTCCTCTTTGCTTTCACTTCTCTCCACTCCACATCTCATTGCTGTGTGTCCCTTCGAAATGTTTCAGACTTTTCTTTATCCTTCACCTCCAAGTCATCTAAAGAGGAGGAGCAGAGCTTTTTTAAAAATAAATAAATATGTATATATGTATATATATATATATATATATATATATATATATATATATATATATATATATATACATATATATAGATATAGATATATATACACATATATACAATTCTTTAAATTATACTTTTAGTTTGGACTTGATTACTTTTGCCCTTTTGTGTGTACCATTCTGGCTAACTTCACAGTCGACTATTCAGTTCTGTCACATTTAATGTCCCAGAGGAAGTCAGATCTGCAGTCTCACCTCCTTTGCGCCTCCTGCGTCGGCTCCACGACCAACACTTTGCACTCTCTCTTGGCTATTTTCTCCAGTGGAATGGTGGTGTGGGCGGGGGGCAGGTGGAGGGGGCTGCCCTTTGGGGACTCCACAGCAGGCAGGATGGCTGACCATGCCATAGCACTGCCTGACCTGGAGCAAAAAAAAAAAAAGTCAACGTGGAAAACATCTATACTGTCACATACCGATCACAAGGTGATCATTTACTCTGTAAAAGTTACATTATAGATAGAACATAAACTGTAAGTCAATCAAGAAGTTTGATCATGGCGTCTGGGTTATAAGTAGATACGGATTAATGCCATTAGACACCTGACAGAGCTACTAGGAAGCCAAATTACAAAGACAATGAACTTCAACTTCAAAAACTACAGAACTTCACACTGATCCTTCGTACCTGATGTGGTGAGACTTTGTGGAGTTCTGGTGGGAGAAGCTTTTGGATCGGCCCAGGCTTTGCTTCTCCTGCTGCTCCCTGAAGGGAGCGTCGGAGGACAATTGTGAGCTCTTCTGAGGTGAGTGAGGGGACATGGAGGCCGTGAACTGGAGCTTCAGTTTCATGTGCTGGTTCAGCTGAAGCGTTAATTAGACCAGGATAGAAAAGACACAAATTACTGACTTTGACCAAGCATAAAAACAAAAGCTATCATTAATGTCCGATTCAATTTGTGAATGCTGGTTTTGTTTTGTGGTTTGAACCAGTCTGCATTTGCTTCCCGTTTTAATTTTTCCTTACTTCCCCAATTTTTCTGTGGATCAGTGTGCTTCCCTTTGTGTTTGGAAGTTGGCTGTGTGTGTGAGTGCCGTCCACACATCCATGTCTGCTTTTGGCTTTGTTTTGGCATCCATACCAGCCTTGTAACGAAGAACTGGGCTTTGTTTTGAATTTGACCATGTGCGCTCTGACAAACTTAGCAAAAACCTGTTGCTTATCTCTGCTATGTAGAAGAGCAGTAACATCCCTTACCTCAAAGAGTCCAGCCCGGAGTATCTGGAAAGCCACAGTGAAGGAGATTGTAGAGCCTTTACGACACTCACCCAGATGGTTAAAAGGGGTCCGGCAGACCACCGCCGTCACCCTTGAGTCTAGCTGATCCTTTCTATGGACTGATCAATGGAGAATTAGGTAGAAGTGTGAACCAATGGCCAAATAAAACACCAGAAGCAACATATGTAGGAAGGAATTAGACGGCATGTGGGTTTGATTTCAGGCCTGGGTCCTTTCCGTGTGGAGTTTGCATGTTCTCCCTGTGTCTGTGTGGGTTCTCTCCAGGTTCTCCGGCTTCCTCCCACACTCCAAAAACATGCACGTGAGGTGAATTGGAAACTCTAAATTGTCCGTAGGTGTGCATGTGAGTGCGAATCGTTGTTTGTCTCTATAGTGAACTGGCCGCTTGTCCAGAGTGTCACCCTGCCTTCGTCCTATGACAGCTGGGATAGGCTCCAGCAAAACCCTGTGACCCTGAGCTCAGGAAGAGGCGAGTATTGAAAATGAATGGATGGATGGATGGATAGACTTGATTTCATCTCAGACTATAGCCTTTGTAACGGCAAATGAAATGGAGTCCAAAGCCTATTTGTATAATATAATATGTTGTATTTGCTGTGGCTGAAATCAGTTAAGAGAACAACAACAACGAGGACTCGGTCAACTCACAGAAATACACAGCCTGAAGCACTCTGT